>NC_084712.1:15997488-16343125 GCF_033807575.1 Cydia pomonella
ATGCCGGGACAACGCGAAGCAGAAGAAGAAGAGCGCTTAAAGTTTACGCATTTTAACAAACGTTTATTTCTAGGTATAAATATTGACTATATATAAGTATGGATGTCATCGTTATTATATTATGCTCTTCGCGGCATGAAAGAACGCCTATTTGTACTAACACTTGAGACCTCGTGGTCTTTCTAATTCTTTCAAAATACGGAGTCTGCGCGTGGAATTCTGTGGCCAATTTTTGTCGATTACACTAGGCAGATTCGAATTTTCAGGTCTACCAGCTTAAGCCAGAGAGCCGAAAAAGCCATGCATGATCGGGAAATGGAGTAATAATAGATCAGCTAGGGCCTAGAGTCTAGGCCATCAGCGGACGTCCTTACTAAGCGACTAAGCTACTATATGACAGCAAACTTTAAGTATTTCTTTATTTCTTTATTTCTTTATTTCTTAAGTAAATTACTAATTGCACTTTATTTTGCACGCTTTATTCAAGTACCGTAAAATGTGCTCAATTTGCTCCCCACTGGATAATTGTGCTTCAAATGTTTTTATATATGATAACTTGGACAATTTAACAATTGGAGTCGCCTTCAATAACTTAACCCTCGGTCAATGGTCATATGTATTGTATGGACTGACGTTTATCTGACACGGCTATTTGTACGTATTACATACAAATAGCCATACATTTGACGTGCCCCTTCCCCGCAAAACTCGGCAGACTGTTTAGTACAGAAAATTACAAATAAGGCGTTTCCAGTTATAAATCCTCTAAGTACGACAACTATATTACGACCTTATTGTTACTAATGTTACAACATGATAGTAGTGATGTTCTACTTTAAATCGGTTTATACATCAACATACCTATCACATAATAGTTTTAGTTTTTAAAATTTAAATTGTATATTTTTATTTATTTATTTAAATAATGACAAACGTAGAATAAAATGTAACCTAAAATTAAAAGTACCTACAAAACTAAATTAAAACCTAAAAAAAAACTAAACTAAACCTATGCGGCCTAAATTATATGTACAAATATCTCCTATGCCGCTGCCATTTGGTAGTGTGCCCACAAGACTGGCCGCGTTTCCTCGCTGGATTGCAATTCCAATGCGCTGAGCTAGGAACGAGCCAGCCATGTGGTTACCAGTGGAGCGGATCAGAAGATATTTTAATTTTTGAAATAATTTTAAGGCCTCCGGCCCCCAAGGACCTAGGCAACTAGGCACATTTTACCGTAATACTAAGCAGCTGTAGAACGGTCACATTTTTAACACTTGTCTCGTTCTAACAAGTATGTAAGTGCGAAAGTGACAGGTATAGTGACAAGTGATAAAAATGCGACCGTGCTATAAGTACAGCCGCTGTACTAGCTAGTATGACAATGACCAGCTAATTTTGTCGCTGGCTGCTTGAGTCGATCGATACAGTTTGCACTGAAATGGTATAAAGTTCTATAGCCGGGTTAAAGATCACATAACTTGAACAGTTTTAATTGTAAAATTATGCATTTAGTATATACAAGTTATTGGAGTTTCTACGAATAATGTCCAATAGATAGTTTATTAAGGATACAGTAATGATTTAGGGCCAAGAGCCTTTTGATCTTTTGATCTAAAGTCAAACGGAAAGATACGAGTATGTCTTACACGACTGCCCAAAAATTAAAACCGGCCAAGTGCGAGTCGGACTCGCACAGGAAGGGTTCCGTACCGTTATCTATAAAAACGGTCACCCATCCAAGTACGGACCCCGCCCGACGTTGCTTCTTCTTCTTCGGTGATTGGATGAGAACCTCTAGAATGGAAAGGAATATTTATTTTATTCTGTTTTTAGTATTTGTTGTTATAGCGCCAACAGAAATACATAATCTGTATAATTTAAACTGGCTAACTAACACGGTTCATAGATATGAGATACAGCCTGGTGACAGACGGACGGAGGGACGGACAGCGGAGTCTCAGTAATAGGGTCCCGTTTGACCCTTTGGGTACAGAACCCTAAAAAGGAGAGTATTGTTTATAGTATTCATATTTCTATGTATATAAGTTGCTTTATTCCACCATAACTTCTGAATGCCTTAACCTTATTTAGATGTATAATTTCAATTTACAGGATGTATCATAATTTATTACATTTCTTATGAAGTCAATTATATGAAAAAAAAAAATAATACAAAATATGGAATACAAACATAAAGCACAAGCTCCTAATACCCTAAATAAACAACTCGCCCTGAAAGACGTCCGACAGGTAGCTGACAGACTAAAAGTAGATAGATAGAATACTCTTTATTGGCACACCTCAGTAAAAATATACATTATATATGATTATTATATTTCTTTTTTTTACATCCTTTTTAGGGTTCCGTAGCCAAATGGCATAAAACGGAACCCTTATAGTTTCGCCATGTCCGTCTGTCTGTCTGTCTGTCTGTCTGTCTGTCTGTCTGTCTGTCTGTCTGTCTGTCCGAGGCTTTGCTCCGTGGTCGTTAGTGCTAGAAAGCTGAAATTTGGCATGGATATATAAATCAATAAATCCGACAAAGTCGTACAATAAAATCTAAAAATTTAATTTTTTTTTGGGTACCTCCCCTACACGTAAAGTGGGGGTGAATTTTTTTTTTCGCTTCAACCCTAGAGTGTGGGGTATCGTTGGAAAGGTCTTTCAAAACTAATAGGGGTTTTCAAGAAACATTTTTTGATAAAGTGAATATATTCGGAGATAATCGCTCCGAAAGAAAAAAAAATGTGTCCCCCCCCCTCTAACTTTTGAACCAGAGGTCCAAAAAATGAAAAAAATCGTGGAAGTAGAGCTTAAGAAATACATTAAATGAAAACTATAGCGGACATGATCAGTTTAGCTGTTTTTGAGTTATCGCAAAAAGTTTTCCCTTCATAGTAAAAAGACTTACTTTAATTAGGTACTGATTATGCAAATTTGCCTATTTGTTTAACTCGGGTGAAAGGTACCATTTACTACACTTTAAGCTCCAGTTTAGCTTATTGTGACGGGAGAGTAACTACGGAACCCTACACTGAGCGTGGCCCGACATGCTCTTGGCCGGTTATTTATTTCTAAAGGAATCCCTTTACCATTTCTGCTTCCTTCATAAAACTACAAGCTTTATGTAAATATTGACTTTTTTAATTAAAATATAATCCTTTATTTTTGTTATTTAAATGTAACATAACAGCTGCATATTATATGTAAAAGTTACTTTAATATTGACGGTTCATTGGGGTAACTTAAAAAACCTGTAACGAGCCCCCACACTCCTGCCTTGCAGTCCGCCTCGCAGGACTTCGGAGCAGGATAGAGCTCCCACACTATACTTACAGCTTAGCCGTCCATCACCAGGGGGCCTACCGCGAAAACCGAACTTCGCAGAGAAATCTTAGCAGATTTTATATTATAACAAAATGGCGGACTGCAGTCCTGCATCAACATTCACGGTCTTAATCGCCACATGGCAGTCCTGCTTCGCGGAGCGTCGAGCCGCTGACAATCCTGCGCGGCGGACTGCAAGCAGTGGGCGGGGCTGGCAGGCTTTGCAGGACCAAAGGGGCATCCTACTCGGGTGTTGCAGGACGCCATACAGTCCACGACAACATGCACAACAACAACACATTCCTGCATAATGAGGCGGACGGCAAGGCGGACTGTAAGGCAGGTGTGTGTATGGGGGGCTTTACCAAAGCATCTTGCTTACTGTTAATGTTTCTATAGCAGAAAATGCTTCTAGTGCAGTAAATATATGTTACTTTCAAAGTTTCCCCGTTTTCGAAGCAACCCAAATGTATTATAGGTGTATTGACATCCAATACATTTTGTTTTATTTTACACGCAACTAGAATATGCAAGTACAATTGTAGCGCATTGAATATAAAGCCAATGGCCTGTCGCCAAGCGTGCTATAAAAGATCAATGCTTTACCTAGTTTGGTAGAAATTATTCCATCGATAGTTCAGAGATCACGTCAGACAGTAATTGTAAAGTTATGTGGTTAAAACACCTGTCTGTGTGTAAGAAACAACTTAGTATTTCTCGGCATGGCATTTGCATTAGGTACTATTTATATTAGCATAACAACGCTGGACAAAAACAGAAAACTATGGATTAATACATTCGTGTATTACTATTTACTATGCGTTGTTATCAAACTTATGTGCCTTCAACTCATTTTTAATTAGCTGAGGTAAACTGACGACCACTTCACATGTTTGTATGTGCAATTGATTAATGTTGACTAAGTGCAATCAGCATACAAAAGTAGTGTATAATTCTTGAATAACATAATAAAAAGGGATAAGGTGAATGCGGCCAAATCCGTCGTAGGGCATTTCCGTACACGAGCGGTTTTTTTTAAACAGTACTACACAAATAATAATTTCATCTACAAAGCAGAGATTGCTTTTAGTTTACAGCATCAAAAGCAGATTAGCTATTTTTCTTACGTTGGAAAAAAAGAAATATACGCTAGTGTACGGTATTGCCTCTATGATGGAATTGTCCATACGTGTTAATATGTTGAACAATTAGAAAGAATTCAATATATACCTATTTGGAAAAGTATTTCTGAGTGGCAGATACTTTTGGCACCTTGTTTCATAGAAAAAAGAGAAACGGAGAGACATGACTAAACCCTGAAAAACTAATGTTTTTGTCCGGCGTCAAACAAAACCATTTACTAAGTCCGTTCCGCACGTTTGTCTCACTTCATTAAGTTTAAAATGTACCGTCGGAGGAACACCAGTGTGTGAAGAATTATTAATTATAATTTAATACTTATCACACAAACTTATTATCAATGTATTTTGTCTATTGATGTGTTATTACAAGAATTTTATCTCTTGATCTAAAGTTAAATTAAGCGTTATTTGCTTGACAACTGACAAGCCAATGTAGAACAACTTTGAATAGTTCGTTCGAATCTTCTCTGATGATTCATTTTTTATCGTGGAGGTAGAAGTTTTGAGAGTTAGTATTTTGGAAAGGTGCCAATTTACCTACCTAGGACACGATTAACAACATAGCTTAGATAGCAATCTGTAAAAAACGAAACGTTGTTACGTTTAGGGGCTCCATACATGGTACGATTAATCGCTTTGATAAATTTTACGAAAATCGTGACGATCGGTCGCTTCGAAAATAGCAATCAATACACAGCAATTGGCCGTTACGACCGATGCATGATAAAGGGATCAAGAATGAGACAAAAATCAAATAATTGATCGCAAAGATTTCTATTCAACGTTACGATATTCATGATTGCAGGGGTTTTGGTTGCGATTTCCAATACCGCCTTCGATTAAGTAAATCTTAAACGATATTACCGTACACTATCAATACGTCGTTTTGATCAGTCTGTAAGGGGGCCCACTGATTACCAGTTCGCCGGCCGATATCGGCTTGTTAGTTATTCGCAATCGCGAATAATACAACCTACTTATTAAAAAAACTGAGTTATTGCGTATGCGTATGTGCGCTATTTTTAACACCCGACGCGAAAAGATGGGTGTTACAATATAAGCTTGAAGCCAATATCTGTGTAGTTCTTAAGCGCCAATTACATCTACACTTCCCGGATAATCGTGTTCCGTTTCACGGAATATCAGCACGTCGTTAACAATATTTGAAATGTAAAAAATACTTTGTCTCTAACTGCCAAATATGTTCAATTTTTTTTATATACCACGTCCGTGGCAAACAACCATACGGCCCGCCTGCAAGCAGTCACCGCAGCCTATCGATGCCTGGAACACCAGAGATATTACATGCGCGTTGCCGACCCTTTAAAAACCTGTACACTCCTTTTTTTGAAGAACCCCATACTGTAGCTCCCCGGGAAAACCTCGGCAGGAAGCTCATTCCACAGCCGAAGCGTCTGCGGGAGGAAATTCCTCTTAAACCGCAAAGTACGCGACCATTTAGGTTCTAAGGTGTGATGATGAACACCCTGCCGACGGCGAGCGTTGCGGTGATAGAAAGCGGCCGTTGGCATCATGTCAAACAATTCTTCGGAGCACAGTCCATTGTACAAGCGTAGAACACACACAAGGAGGCAAAGTCTCTCCTTAGACTTAAAGGTTCAATACCGCTTGAGAGTTAGGGATCGTCGACGATTCGTACAGCGCGCCTTTGGACTGAGTCGAATGTTCCAAGCTGGCATGCAGGTGCTCTTGAGACTTGCGATTTATATAGCAACAGTCTTTGAATGTTTGATATTTTTGCATATGAACCATTTTTCTACTGATATTTGGTAAAACGGAAAAATACACTTTCTCGGGTCTGAAATCGGGTCTGATATCAGGCCTGATACACTTTAGCTATGTTTGATAAAAATCGATCCAACAGTTTGCTTTCCAAAATGATGTTAGGCATTTTTGGCATAAAATGTTTTTTAATTCATTTAAAAAGCTTGAAATAACTATTTAACCCCACGTAAAACAGACTAAACATATAAAAACAACCCTTAAAAGTAAATCATCTTTATAGAATTATTTGTTGAGATTTAGGCACATGGCATCAGATTCGCACGTCGATATCCATTCTGCACTTAGCGGTACCCCACCACGACTTTAAATACTAAAAAGAATCGGTAAAGATATTAATATATTTTATCTTTTATATCATTACTCTTTTTACATAGAGGTTTATAAAAGTTTTAAATTAAATACTGTCCACCGTAAAGTGCACTTTGTTAGCTGCGAATGCGTTTTTTGCGCATGCAAGTTGGAATTTTAATTTAGGCAGTTGTGAATATATTATTTTAGTCAATCTGATATAGTTTTAGGCATTTTACTTAAAATTCTACTGATGATCTTGTAAGAGCTTAGCTTCCTAAAAGAAAATAAAGGGTCAAAATAACTGAATGTGAAGCCTTGTTTATTAAACTGCCCCCGCAGCCGACAGCCTGGCATGCGCACTCAGCCAAGTCGTTCTTTTAATTTAAGCGTGAAATTTCTCGTAAAAAGTGTTTATCTTCTGTTCTGTGTTAATCATATAGCAAACGAGATTAATTGGTGGTTGCATAAACTCACACTTATAAGTATTGCGTCGACTAACGTCGCAAACCTCGTCACTCCCCCGGAGGAGTTAAGAGTTTATGTAGTCTAAATAGAGGTAGTAGTGTTAGTTTAATAATGTCATATGTGCTCCAAAATGCTGCAATACAAAATCCCCCAAAATATCGCACTAATATATCTACAAAAACTTACATATCACGTACATATTAGATTTACTACTTGAAAATTTTAAAATGTTTTGCTTTAACAGGAAACATTAGTGGTAATTTTTCTTTTGGCCCTAGATGTTTTTTTTTTATTGAATTCAATATTACCAGTATCTACGTCTGTACATTTTGCTTTTTTATATTCTTATTTATTAGGTTACTTTAAAAAGCGCTGAAAACTGCCAAATAAATGCGCGCTAAACGTACGCCTTCAATACAAAATCGATCGATACCGAATTTATTTCTCATTCCGACCCAAAATTTCGTTACGATTGGTTATGTTTCGGAGGAGAAAAATGTCGAGAATTAAACCTCGACTTCTGATATTTTTTCACTTAAGCTGCAGTTGTCCTTATCGCACTAATATTAGGAGCCGCTCCCGTCGACGCGACGGCGATATTTACTAAAAATTCTCACATCTGAGAAGGTATTAGGTAGGTACAGCTCAGTAGGTACTTTCCTCTTAAATCCGCTTTGTCTGAATCAATAGTCTAAGTTAATTTTCACCCTAGTTGGAAGGTTTTACGGTACACGATTTGACTTAAAGTGAACGACCGGATTGCTGGGGCATGGTTGGTTTTATTCTCATATTTACCACTAGTGGCTCTGTGAGCTGTAAACTTCGCGATAGGATTCATAAGCTCAAAAATGTAAAAACAAAAAATACTCCGTCGTGTCATTATTATGACAGCGCCCTCACAATGGTCTTAAGTAACATAGAGTATGTCTATTTTCACCATTTTGAACATTACTCAAAAAACGAAACGACAGAAAAATGATATCTAAGTAAGTACTCAATAGAGTCTTGACCAGTTGAATTGAAATCGACAACGCTGTTCATAAGTTTGTTGTGAGTTCTAGTTACAGAAACATGGGATAAATTATGTAATGAGTTTATATATTGCATAAGTATTTAACAATGAAATAAACTTTTCACATAATCACTACACCTCCTGTGCTGTCCGCCTGTTGTTACCTGGTTCTATTTTCCTTTACAACAATGCCCCCCCCCCCCCCGCGTCTGTCTGTATGTTCGTTCGTCGTTATAAACTCCAAAACTAAAGAACGGATTTTCATGTGGTTTTCAACTATCAATATGAGTGATCTATGGGGAAGGTTGAGGTGTATAATTTGTTGACCCGTGCGAAGCCAAGCCGGGGCGGGTCGCTAGTAGTCAATATTTTGTTTATTAAGTTCTTACGAAAATCCTATTTAACACACCTATTTTTTAATTACAAAGAAAGTAACTTGTACTTGATAATCATAATCTCAATTTATGATTGCAACGGAAAGTAACTCGTGTTTGATAATTATCATCTCAATTTTCCACTATTTTCGTGATTTATTTGTAAATAAATTTAGTAAGTATATCTATGTGACAATACATTTTCTAATTAGGTACTCATAGGTACTAAAAATTACAAATAAAACACAGCACATTTCCAATTTTATACTAAACATAGCGAAAAACCATTTCGACAGACAAGATTTTCGATTTAAAGAACTACAATTAATTCGGATCATGTATTTGGGAGCTACAACACCACATACAGACAGAGATACACATGTTAAAGTTACACACCCCTCTCTTTATGTATCTTGATCTACAGGTATCTTGTCACACGGAAAATCTTGCTATAAATTATCTTTTTAATTAACTTAAATGTCAGAAACGGAATAATACCTAATTATAATAGGATAATAATAACTAGATAATTAGACTCACCTGTGTTTTAATCACTTAACACTTCACATCACATCACACACACACACACACTCACATCAGCTGTTCGCAAAGTCGTACAAAAACCCGAATTAATCCACTTGGATGGAAATAAGTCGATATTATATTTTATAATATACTATATTTTATTACATTTATAAAATATTTAAAATTAATGAAATATTATTTTAAATAAATTAAGATCTTCACATATTTTCGCGCAAATCGCAAAGTACTTTTTTTACATTAACTGGCGAATTACGAAGTATCTTAGAAACTATTGTAATTTTGTTTTTTGAATCGTTTTCACTTTCAACTGAATAACAAAGTGAGCAATCTTTGTTTTTACACTGTCAAAATTACCCGTTAGCCGAGTTCTATTATAACGACGACTACTATTTCAAATAGTTTTTTCCATTTTCGTCTAACAGTTGTACCTGCGTCGTTCGCAGCGCGTGCGCGCACGCCGACGGCGCGGCAACGAATGAGGAGCCGAAGAACTATTTCAAGCATCTCCCAACATCTGTGCGAGTAACGGAAGCGGGGTTATCGTTCCGTACACGAGATTAAAATTTAATCAATTTTGATCAATAGGCTATTAACCTGTGGACGGGTTAAGTTTGCAACAATTTAATGATTAATTTATGAAAGTGGTAGTTGCGCTTTTTTATTGCTCTGTCAGTTTGCAGCTAGAGATGTCCGGGATATCCAACTTTTGAGTTGTGAATTCTAAACTGTTGATAAAGATGTCATAAACATAGTTCTAGTGACGTATTAAAAAAGGTGGGTCAAAGGGTTCGGGTCACCAGCGGCGTCGTTCTGTGCACATGCATCATCTTCCTCGCGATATACCGTCTTTTTGTCAGTGCTCATTAGAGCCTGGGATCCGCAATATCCGCATGGCAACTAATCCCAACAATTGGCGTAGGCACTAGTTTTACGAAAGACTTTCTAAAATTAGGTTTTAACCTTTTTGACGCCAATGACGGATATATCCGCACCGTAGGTCCAACGCCGAAGACGGATTAATCCGTCACAGACCACAGAGCAACATAGACCTACGTGCATATGCATAAAGTTCAATTTCAGTTTTGACACTTCAGTGACGTGGCGTCGGAGTCCTACAGCTTTTGGTTAAGGTTAAAATCGGCGCATTTTATCAAGTCCACATAAAAGCTTATTTTATTACGCAAAATGTTCTCATACTAAAAAAAATTTAACCCAGGTTCCCATACTAAGAATATAAAAAGGTTTTTTTAACTTGTTTATTTGTTTTCACTTATTTATGTTTGGATTGGGCTGAATGGAATTGGTCGATTGCCATAATTTACTAAATTGGTGTTTATGTCCTTGATTAACCGTTTCATTTCACGTTAAACTTCAACATTGATTTATTGACTGATAAAGTTTTTAACCGGTTTTAAGTGTTATAAGCTAGCGTTAATGTTTATTTTTTTAAGATTAATCTTTATTGGTCTATAAGGTTTTATAGGTTTTTAACGAGCATTTGCTAATTTGATTATACTAAAATTGACGCGCCTGGTGTTTTAGAACGGTAAAAAATCAATAAATGATCAAACGAAAATTGAGTTTTTTTTAAATATATATGTATGTAATTTAAGTTTTACCACGAAAATAAATCATTTATGATTTCTGAAATAAGATATATTCACAATTTACATTAAGTTCGTTTTAACATACGATCTCCTAATTGAATATTTATTGCAGTATTCAATTGAAAGAGAAAAAAATACGACAAACAAATTTGTACATTCTGCTGCAAAAGCATAAATTCCATTCATAATACTACATTCCTGACGATAGGCGCCCAAATTACAAATGGCCATTCATTAAACCCAAGCAGGTACGAAGGAACCTCGTGCAGTAAAAGACATCGACGCGCTCCGAGATTGAAACGAGACGCGTTAAATATCTTTTTCATCACACTTGCTCGAAAAAGATCTTATTTCATGCAGGTGTGCTGAAGAACAAACGCCTATTTTGTTCCCGCGGGAGTTATGGATTGTGATAAAAAAAGTTTTTCCTTTAATTATGTCACTTATTCATACAAACCAAGTAGCATAAATGAGTTTTACTTTTAAAATACTGTGTGACGTGTTTGATATTGTTGTTTATGTTTAAAATTATTTAATTTGATTCATTTAACAGCCGTTTAACATATTTTTTCAATCGTGGCTGAATGCCGAATAGGTCTATGACTTCGATGCCTCACCTGCCAAGAAATTACAAAATGGCGGACGAATATTTGCTATGTTTTTTTATACCACGTCGGTGGCAAACAAGCATACGGCCCGCCTGATGGTAAGCAGTCACCGTAGCCTATGGACGCCTGTAGTCCAGAGGTGTCACCGTACGAGTATTTAAGAATTATTTTGCTTAAAATTTAGTTTTTTCCTCGCAAGTGTGATGAAAAACATTGTGTGTAACTCTGGGGGTAAGAATATTGCAAACTCGTGTCTTTAATTATCTACCACCCTCGTATCCAAAATTTCACTTACCCCCCTCGTTGCACAATGTACTATTTCATTTCTCATGCTCTGGAAGTGGGTTGTTGTTATACTTGTTATTCTAAAAAGTGTGCAGAAAATGATACGTTTCTGCTCTAGAGCATTGTACTTGCTATGTACGTTTTTTTTTCTTTTTTACGATAAGCAATTAAAATAGATTTGTTGTACAATTTCCATTTTGTTAATAAACTCCCCATTCCATAAATAACGATATTTTTACCTAAATTGTTAATTGAAAGTACCCTCAAGAAATACTACTTAAGTTTTTAGTTAGCCCTGTTTTGCTTAATGCACATGTACCTATTTTACATTACTCGTATTCGAAATGAAATTAGTGTCTCGGGTGAAAAGCACCATTTCATCCCTCAGTCAACAATCTACCATTTCATGTAGAATAAAAATTATTCAAATATGTTGTTTGAAGCATTTATTCAATATTCAATGGCGTAACACCTGTCTTCCAGACAGTAGAAATTAAAAATAATGACGTAATATTTCATGTTTTTCTTAATCTTACCTTATTACTATGTCAGTTAGTATGAAATTAAAAATATAACAACTATATTGACTAGAACCCACATAAATTAAATATATGTAAGATCAGTAAGACCACCCCTAGGGCAGTTTTTATAAGTCTATTTATAAAGTATAAACTATAAACAGTGTTTAGCCTAGGACCAACCAGGACTAAGCAACTAACGAGGGTGAGTTAACATTACATACATTGTAGAGACCTGCCTGATAGATGTGGAAAATAGACTTTCTCGCACAGACTCCGCATGAAGCAAATACGAAGACTCGCCTTTACTTAGCAATTACACTATGTTTTTATACCACGACGGTGGCAAACTAGCTGCGGCTCGCCTGATGTTAAGCAGCCACTGCATCAGCCTATGGGCGCTTGCAACTTAATGGGATCACATGCGTGTTGCCGACCCTAAAAGCTTACAAGAATTTCTCCTTGGGAGTACTGGCATCTTACTCACAATCAGGTACTCAACACTACATACAGAGTAAACAAACAGTGCTATTATAGCTGTGGTCTTCAGTAAAGTGGAAGTACTTCCCCAGTTGGGCTGCTCCATATTCGTACCTCTCATAAAATTAAAATAAATATATGTATATTTGATTTAATTTACTTTAAAAATGCTACATCGTGTGCACAGTTATATTATATCCTAACAGCATTTTATACTACATATAATTATTACTGATATACTCATTTCACACTATCTCTAGAACTTTTATTTGTCCATTCGAAATTTTGTTCATTACTTAATTAGGTATGGACCTACTGCTACTTACTGGAAGTAAATATGAGATGAAAAATAAAATTAGTATCCTCAGTTTTAATATGTGAAGGTTGCTAGTAGTCTTATTGGCTAAGTGCAACATACGTGATAGTGAAATTAATACGAAGGTAAACTCGTGGGCTACAGTTTCATGTTTTATTTTTAATTTTATTTCTTTTAAGTAAAACAAACATCTTTGATCATACATGAAATTAATACTTTCACGGAGACCATAAGTATAAGTAAGCAAAGTTTTCACTACACATATACATCAGTACATGTCATGTGTCAAAAGTAGAATAACGTGTTCCGTAAACACCAGATAAGCGTCACAGTCTTGAATAGAATAGGTAAATATAATCCATTTAGATTTCATCCATGTTATATCGTCCGCCAAGTTTTACGTATATTATGGTGCGGCCATACATTGTTACTGTCAAGAGTGCCAAGTGGCATAAACATATCGTGGTCAGAGTCTAGTGACGAAGTTGTCTGTGTATTACAGGCGTTGTCGCGAACCGATGGATGTGGAATTACGCGTTATCGCGATCTGTGTGATTTTGCGCGCAGTGCGCACGCGACGGCCTAGTTTGTGTCGCCATCTAAGCAAGATTGGATTCACGGGATATTCGGTGGGCCGGAGGCGGGAATTAGGTACAGATGTGGCTGCCGAAGATCTGTTCCGCGGAGATATTTGCGCCTAACTTCTGTGTATGTCGTTAGGTTTGCCCGCCAAGCACATCTGCCAGTTAACAGACTCGCAGAACTGAAAAAGGTCCTGAATTTAATGAACTAATTTTTTTTGTCGTTATATAAATGCCATATCATTTATTTTTCAGGACGAGGTCACGTTAAAATATAAAAATCTTCACTAACAGATAATGTCTAACGTTCTGGAATATTCAAAACAGGTGCAATATTTAATGGAACGAATGGAATGGAAATATGGAAGTCGAGCCCAAACAAATGACATCCTCGTTACACCATGCGATGTAACGAACGCGAAAGCAATGTGCATAAAAAAGATTTTAGTGTCTAAGCAGCATGTTTTAATAATAATAACTTTTTAAACAACATATAAAAATACATTTATAACTAGGTCTGAATCCGGTTTAGCGACATGTTGTTTTTATACACATTCTTAAGTAGATTGCTAAGTAGATCTAACTGTAGTTTTATAACCCGACTAATGCGGTTCGGAGGGTAATGTATGTATGAACGTAAATGCTTTATTGTACATAAAAATAAATACGCGAGAAGCACAGTTATAGGGTAAATTAGCGTATACAACAAAAGCGAACTTATCCCTGTATGGGGTTTCTTCCAGTTAACAGTTTAAGGGTAATGTGTTGTAATGTATTTTAATAGCACTATCTTTTTTTTTGGCACTCTCTACAGACTCTAGTACGTGAGTGTAAATCGTAAAAATAGTTCATATGAGACAACTTGCGGCTATCAGCTCAGCACATATAAGAACTCCCATACTTTAGTATGAGTAGGTACGTTATATGTAACTAGAACCATACATTTAGTAACAAATTTTATCTTTGCTTTCCCCCCTTCTGAACCCGCTTGGCGACACCCTTGGCTATGATTTAACTCAAATACAATCACATGCAACCACTAGTACACAAAGTGGCATGAAAGACGTAATTATACAGGGTGATTCATGAGACGTGAGCAGGACTAAGCATACACAATCAGTAAATGTTAATGAACCGTTAATCATCATATTTAAGTAAAACAATCTCGCTTTTATTTCTGTTATTTAACTTTTTGGGAAGGACAAATTTGATAATCTACAATCATGGACACCCTAACAACACTTAATTAAGAAAGATAAAACCTCTTTAAACCGTTATGACAGCAGCTTGATTATGAAGAAAACAAAATGTCACACTTGAGTGAGATACGAGTTTTCAAAAGTAACCAGACTCCGATGACATTCAATTTGTCACTTGTTATGGATAAAACAAAGAGGGTGACCATACATGGCGTAAATAAATCAAAGCATTTTTTTTGGAACAGTAAAAAATAAAAGAACGTTAATCTCACAAATACTGGTACGAAACAGTTGCTTATAACTTTACTGAATGCTCAAGCTTGATCCTGCTCACGTCTCCTGAATCACCCTTGTATATTGTACGCAACTAACTCCATCCGAAAACAAATAAATCTGGTAAGTATGATCGCGTGTCGCGTGTGTGTTTATCAACTGGGAATCGAACCCTGATGCGCAGATAGCGCGCTGGTCGCATATTAAAGAAGTTGCGCGAGAGCGAGGAGAATCAATTTTTTTTTAAACCAGCCAGTGTAACGTGGAGCTCTATTTATCACAGCTATACATATTGTACTCGTAGGTATATCACAATTCGAAAATTTTACAACCACATAAGCACAGGACTGTTCTGTTAACGCTGAAGTTAGGGAGTGTGGCTATAGTATCGAGTGACCCAGCCATGATAAAAAACACATAATACTGATTGGGTTGGCGTTTGACTTATTACGGGTTTGATGTATTTTTTATGCGTAATATTATTATATTTAATGAAATCAACAAAGGGAGCTGAAGAATCAGGATTACTACAGATCGGAAATAAAATCATTACCATGTTTTTTTTATATGTTGTTAATAATTTGGAGATTCGAAAATGGCAATAAGGAGCTTTGTTTTATTCTGGCAAAGTAATGTATTTTTACATAAATAGTTACACAATAAAACACTCCACAACTCGCCCCATACATGGTGAACGATCGAAGTGACACCCCTTGAATCCAAAATATCGTAAGTACCTGAGATTTTGTACTGAAATCGAGCATTTTGGAATGGTTAGGTATATCGCTGTCCATCATTCTGGACGCCTACGCACCTCTGATTGGATTAACGTGATCACGCATCGAAACAATTGAAGAGAATATATGACATCGTATTATTAACCGACTACCAAAGAGGAGCGGAGGGAAAATGTTTTTTCCAGTATGTGCATATCCGTTTTAGAATGGGCAAACGAGGTATCGTTTTGAATTTACCTAAGTTTGACTTTTAACAATGCTCATCATAGTTATCGTCGTAAGACCCAACCTGTCTATCGGGCATATGAAATATTAATAACCTTGTGCCAGTTGAGCCATGTGCCAGTGACAAAATTGGACTTTCTATTTCAAATACCTACTCGGGACTTTAATAGTTATTTGTTTTACAAGGGGGCAAAGTTGTTGTTTACTTAGCGGTTGGTGCTCATATTGACACCCAAGCAAGCGAAAGATTCCAAAATTGAACCACGAGCGTAGCGAGTGGTTGAGAAAGTGGAATCTTGAGCGTTGCGGAGGGTTTCAAGGCACGACGGTTAAACAAACTTGCCTCCGAGTGAAACACAAAATTTTCACCACACCAACGCGACGAAACTACTAACTATGAATTATCAAAATTGTTAAGATCAAATCTAAATTAACGTGATAAAAAAATATCATTCACAATCATCCATTTAAAAAGTGAATTCTAACTGACTAACATAAGGAACAACTCAAAATTTGCAAAATTACTTTGCCTCACATGTGGATAAAATGCAACTTTCTCATTCGTTTTTGAACAATCAAGAGGGCCTTTACCAGTTGGTGTGGTGAAAAATAAATTCTGGTTTTGTTTGCAAAACTTGGCTTTTTGTGGTTATGACTACAGTTAGTGCGTCCTAAAAAAAGGCCTTAGTTAAAATATTATTGCGATGGTTAATGCGATGATTTATTGATTTATTGAAATAATGCACTTATTGGATTAATTACCTAAGTGCATTATAACCGTAATATACTTGTAATTGTATTTGTGGCTTTCCACCAGAGAAGGGTTCTTATTCTTCATATGCAAATATGGACCTTTTTATCATAATTATATAAGCCACATTTTTTCTAAATGTTCTAATTCCATAGAATAGACGATGGTTCACTTAATACCTTTAGACAGCGAATTTAAAAAGGGTTTTCGTAATAATTTATCTACATACTTAATTCTTATGGCAAAATTTGGAAACAATCAGAGACACTACTGTACTTACCTCTCGCGTCGAATGGTGGTCCCTGACAGTTATTTTTTATACGGAGCAGCTGTCACGAAAATTTTTGGAGACATTTATGGAGGTCTAGCCACATTAATTTATTGATTTAGAAATGTAACATTTAAGTAATAAAAATATGGTAAAAACTGTTTCAGCTTCGGCAACGTCTGAGTTTATAAGTAATAACTGTTTAATGTTAGGTTCTAAGTCACGCTTGGCGTCATTTTCATCTAAATGAAAGTAGTAGATTATACTAAATTCCATCTAAATTGGTTCAGCGGTTATTGATTCCACATATAAAACTTCCATCTGGCTTTGATGGCAAGGATGATTTTTGGTATAACAACTATTCTTTGTCCTTTTCCGGGACTCAAACTATCTCGATACCAAATTTCAACTACATCGGTTTAGCGGTGTAAGCGTGAAAAAGAAAACATATTTTTTAATGTTTTACATATTATTACTTCGGAATAGTGTCAATGTGATATCGTATATGAATTCGGCATCCCCGATTAATACGAGAATGATACCAAACTTAGCTTAGTAGCTTAAATGATGTAGATACTCGTATCAAGATAAAGTTTGGAGCCTTTCGCGAAAATTACTCCAACACTAATCTACGTGACGTCACCGTGCGTGACATCTAGCTAACTATCGTTGTAGGAGGTAACGCACGTAGTAGGAGTGTTCGTCACCACTTTCCACGCCGTCTTCCACCACTTACACCCATTCTCTTTGTAACATAAGGTTTTTAATCGCGTGCGCGCGCTATTACGAATTAACACTTAGACGGTTATCACACTGGATCCGATTCGCACGTCGCTCCGATATTTTAGCGAGATAACGCTATGCGCGTATTAAAGTGACATCCTGCTCGCACGGCGGAGCGACGTGCGAATCGCATCCAGTGTGATAACGGCCTTATCGTTGCATGCGATTGTGATATCTGTCGTAGGTAAGTTTAAGTGTGATGTTCGTGTGCACATTATTGTAGACGGTGGGAAAGTGAAGGCGTGTTGATGGTGGGTGATTCTGACCGTTTACTTTGTCCGAATTAGATAAGGCTTTTATATAAACTAAATATAATTATGAACCACATTAAGTTACATGCGCCCCACTGAGCATCGCCTAGTTTCCTGCCTACAATATGGCCACACCAGCCATATCACAAAAAAACAATATTTAAGAATACGTGTAGATACTTATTAAAGTATATGGATGGGCAACAATTATGTTAGATAAATTTTAAAGTTCCATACCTAAAGGGTGCCACGGGGTCCCACGTTTCGCGCCGTGGAATTATCAAAAGTCATAATTTTTTACTCACTTAATAGACAACCTCAGCCACAAAGAGAACTCTCGGCCAAATGAACTTTAAACTGAATTACTCTCAAAATGGAGGAGCAAGAAGACTTGCAACAAAAGTCGGGTGGCAAACGAATGAAAACTAATTCCCTAATTTATTTATTTTTTATTAGTCTATTTTTGTATCCCACTGCTGGGCAAAGGCCTCCCCTCTAGCTTTCCAATCCTCCCTGTGCTGAGCAAGATCCCTAATTAATCATAAATGATTTATTCCCATGACTCCCTCCTGAGCCTATGAATTACCGTCTACACAAAAACCTAATCGTTACACCTAAACCTAAACATGTCATTTCAAAAAACCTTCCAGAAGTTTGTCATTTCAGTGTTTGTGTTGTATAGGTAGGTACTTACTTGAAAACATCACAAGAGTTCCGAAATCTCACAAGAATACCTACAATTTTGGTGATATTTATTACGTGACAGCCAATGTAACAGCTGCATATACTTTTTTTTTAATTTATTTAGAGCATTGGCGGTAGGTACTCTGTAAATACGTGCCACATACAGATAAGCATGAAGTGTGCATCGGAATGCAGTTCGGGACAACGTTTAAACTATCGAAATGAGAAAGAGGTGTTTATTTTGCATTATTAATTATCAAAAAATATTTAAAATTATTGTATAAAAGCCTACAAAAAACGTACTATGTTACAAACGGGACCCTATAGTATACGAGTACTAAGCCTACACAGTTCATCTGTCCGTTCATTCCATACGACCTAAAACATGCATCTCGGTGGTTGGAAATCGATCATCCCGCAATTTTCTTTGTTAAAATTGTAATTTAGTATTTTTTACTTCTTAGGTTGTATCGTGTGTACCTATTCGTAAAAGTGAAAGCATGAAACGCGCTAACTTTTAACCGAACTTATAAGGAGGAGGCCGAAGAGGTTCTTCATTTGGTTGTATGTTTTTTTAAATGTTTGTTACCTCAGAACTTTGTAATTTCTGGACCGATTTGGAATTATTTCGTAGTTAAAAAGTATATTGACACCCTGACACTGAAAATTTGACCGTTTTTGGGTCTATACAATACAAGGTGTAAAATAGCGTGGATCCGTTTAAGGGCATATTCGGGATTAGTAGCCCCTTAAAAAAAACGGACGAACAGCCCCATTTTTTTTTTTCGTTCAATTTTATTTTTCCCCTAATTTAAACGCGATACCGAATATGCCCTTAAACTGATTCCTACTATTTTTGTTAAACCTTGTACAGTCAAGGTATTACATATATACACAGACAAAGTGCTAAAAAATATGTCTACACTGCCTTAAAGTATAGCCAATAGGGTCGTGTATATATATTTTTGACACTTTATCCGTGTCGATATTTAATACCTTGACTGTACCTATACAACTGTATTGTAAGTCACCGGGCGTTCCTACACTACATCTACTTTTAAATTGATAATCGATTTGTGCATAAGCAACAAGGATCGATCGGATGCCCATTGAAAAAACAAGTATCTTTGCTAGCCGCAGCTGAGCGAAATGCATCGCTCATTTACAGCAATAATGTCAGAGTAATGAGATTGCCGACAAACGACCAGTGATTATGTGTTTAGTAGAAAGCGATCAACTGTTATGAGGGATAATCGTAGCACGAGTAATGTGTACTGAATGGGGGAATCGTTTCAACCCTGCTGTACTGCAAACCACGCCGCGTTTTGGAATGAGTTTACTCAATTGTCCGGAAGATGTCGCTGATATGTGCGAAGAGATTTCTACATCACGTAAGGTTTTGTTGATCACACCCTAGAATTTAGTAGGAAGCCATTCAACTATTATAATTTAATCGTAGCAAAAATATGGTAATATTACCTAGACCAAGAGCTACAATGGTAAACTCAGTAAGTAATTGGGATTAAAACCCTCGTCTAAAATTGACCTACCTTAAGTTTAACCAAGGTTGCTGCCACATAAGGTCAAACGTTTAATACATTTAATTCAGCCAAACAAATGAAAACTGTGACATATCAATGTCATTTCGATCGTCCGAGATAGTACTTAACTTTAGTTGCAAATGAATAAACTCGTACTTAACACTAATCAATGTGTACACAGGCCCTAAAGCAAGTGTACATGCTCGTAAGGGCCTTATAAGGAAATAAATAAATTATTGATTATCTCCGGAATGGAATTAATTAGAATACCGGTATCTTTGAGAAAGTTACTTAATTTAAGCTCAGGAATGCACCCTTGAAATTAACGGAAATAAAAAAAAACACAATGTATAATGATGCTTTGCTTGGATAGACGCATAAGTACCTACTCTGATCATAATTATGTTAAATTATTTATTAGTAAAGTCACTATCAGATACATCGCAACGGCCATGTCGTATAAAAATGCCTGAATAATATTCACTTTAACGTTTTAATAATAGAGACTTTGTTCAGATATTTATGAACACCTTGACCGGTCCGATATATCTGATAGCGACCTATTTTTAAATTGCTCTACATTGTGCATATTTCAGCTGACCGATATTTTTCTTTTGGTAATTTTTCAATAAACAAGCAAGCATTAAATAAAAACGCCTTAATACTGATACTTAGGTGGGTAGTATCAAAATTACGAAGACAGTTAAGTTATTCTTAAAATACCTCTTATTTCAAAACATTTACTTTCAACCGATTTTACAGTAATGAAATAACTTTCTCTTTATTAATCTTTATTTTTCATTTACTTACCATCTTGTTTGTAAAATATTCTGTTTGTAAAAGTAAGTGAACTTTAACATTCACAAATGGACAGAAATGCATTTGGTAAAAAAACTGTAAGTACCATTAACATTTTAAGACACTAAAATCACTTAGGCATATCATAGGTATTTTAATACATACACTATATTTATATCTGTACAATTTAAGAGATACACATACATACATTCATATAATCACGCCCATTTCCCGGAGGGGTGGGCAGAGGCAGAGACCACGGATTTCACTTGCTTTAAGAGATAATAGAAACTAAATTCATAGCATCAATTGGGGATCATTGTAACCCAATGGGATCAACCCATTGTCCTGTGACTGCATCTAATGAAGAACTTGTTCTACACTTTTCTTTATCAAAACAAAAAATATTACGTGCTAGTTCATCAGTGCTAACCCGTTAGATATACTTTCTTGCGTATTTTTATCTGCAATTAATCCAATTAATTAATTAATTTTTTATTTTAAACGTTTTTTATTTATTATTATTTTCGGTTTTCATTAGTATAGATTTCCGCAAAGTAACGCCTAATTCAATTCATTACTTTCCTTGATACCATATGTTTTAGGATATCAATAATAACAACAATAACTATAATATACAAATATGTACATTATATGTACCTATATTATAAAAACTTTAACAAAACCTGACTGGTCCTTACCAGTCCACGTACCAGTAAGCAATTATAACACGATATATGTATTAAATTAATATTAATCATTTTTACCATTGACTTATGTATAAAAGTTGTTTGTATGTTGGTAAAGACAAGCCAAGCTATGGGCGAAACGAAGTGGGCCAGTACAGTGGTGTCAAATTGCGTTGTGCGAAACAAATGCGAGCCAGTCGTGCAGTCTATCGCAACTAAGAACAAAAAACTTTTATATTTAAAACTTTTTTATTTTACACACATAGCGCAGCATAGGTTGACTGGTAGAGAATGCCTCGTGGCATTAAGTCCGCCTTTTATACTGTAAGATTTTTTCTTTTGTGCAATAAAGATTAAATAAATAAATAGCGCATAGTTTGATCTAAACCCAGAAAGTAAAATGTAATGTAGCACTGAAAACATGATATTTCAGAGCGGATTGCAGCGGCCTCGCATTGATCGCTTTGTGGCGCCGCGCGAGTCCTTCGATGAGCTGCGGCGGCGGCAGCACGTGTCCGCCAGTAAGCAGTGCTCTAACAGCTTCTGGGTGAGCATTTGAGTAATGGGTCAAAAACGTTTAGAAAACCTGATTTTTTTTTCTGCAGACAATATAAAAGTTACCGATTTCGATACATTTTTTCTATGACTTTCATCATACACAAGAAGTAAAACATTTTAACATGCTTATAAGGATAATGTAGGTACCAAAATTAAGTTTTGAAGTTCGTCTATTCTATGATGTCCACAGGAAAATCGTATTAACCTTAACTCATACTAAAAAAAAGTTCGACCCTAATGCTCGCGATCCTTCATTGCCAACTGTCCAAAAGCAGGTATTTTCGAATTATTTAGTCCGTGGAACTGCCGTGGAATGATTAATGTCAATAATAGTGCTTGAATCTGTCCTCGCATGGAGTGGCAAGCTGTGTCATCACTTCTACCTATCTTACTTCTTCTAAATACTAATAAGATAAACTACGTGTTATCGCTTTTCCAGCATGGCAATTACATGAAACAGTATGCGAGCCACATCGACAAAGCCTTTGGGCTAGATGCAGCCGCACCTTCGCAACCTGAGCAAACCTGGCCCTGCGTGCCGCGCACGCGCACTTTTCTATCTTCAGCGGATAATATCCTGGATCTGCCAACTTACAGTACCGCAGCTTGTAAGTACATATATCAATATTATTAACAAACTACACCGATCCCCGTACTTAAATGAAAACAGTAGAAAATCCATGAACCCTTTGGACTGGGAGAAGTATGAATAAGTCAAATCAACCTGAATCTGAGCACACCTTCTATAGCCCTGCGAGCCGCTTACGCGCCAATTTCTGTCTTCATCTGATTACGTATCACTGTTCCATATTAATGCGACAGTGACAATTGCGTTTCGTTCGCTACGGAGCGTTAACGATTGGCATGTTAGTTACGCGAGCTGTTGATATAACACCTAGATTTAGATGAGGGGTCAGATTTCTCTACAGCTGATTACACCTAACAGGTGCTGTACGTTTATTGTAAACTCCCTATTTTATATTCTGTAGATAAATGGATCGCCTAACTCTGACATTGAAGGCCAATAATCCATTACTATTACTTCTCTCATCAATTTAATATAGTAATCATTACGATATAAGTACTTACTCGTATTTAGTTCCAGAACTCATCGACTGGAGCAACGACAACGTCCTAGTGGCAGCACTTGGCAATAAATACTACAAGTGGAGCTGGTGTTCACAAAGCTCTATGGGCAAAGGCCTCACCCTTTTTAACACTGCTTGCTGTAGGTTTGATCCTACGGGGGAAAGACTAGCAGTAAGTACCCAAATCAACTACAGTCCACAGTGTACAGTAACTATTTGGCCACTATGAACAATGTTACTGCTACTCTTTTATACTCCTGAAAATTACATACCTAAGCAACCTTAGAACCCAACTTGCATTGTAACCCAAAAGAAAACCTTGTGTTCATTTATTATAAACGGGGAAAGCGCTTAGATGAAAAGAAAAATATCCCATGTCTTAGCATGTAACAGTGTCAAATCATGTTTTGATATTTCACACTGTTACATCCAATATCAGAAAAATCATAATTTTCTTTTTCAGCTAGGAACCGACATGCAGCGCATAGAGGTGCACAATGCGTGGAGCAAATGGATGACCGTGAGTTGGTGCCGCTGCTCCACCAAGACGTCGCAGCAATTCTGTCTGATCACCGCCGTGGACTGGAGCCCCACGGGGAACTCCATCGTCACGTGAGACATGTTTATATACGGCTGTAAATATGTGTCATTCTGTAAAATTTACACCTTACTCTAACTGTTGGTCAGGTCTTTGCAAGGAAATTTTAGTCGTAGGAAATAAGAGAGTGAAATTTTTGCTCTGAACATAATTTTACTGAGTTTAAATATTTATCGTAAAATTTAGCGAACCTAAACACTTAACGACCTGTCTGGCCTAGTGGGTAGTGAACCTGCCTATGAAGCCGATGATCCCGGGTTCAAATCCTGGTAATGGGCATTTATTCGTTTGACGAGCGCGGATATTTATTCCTGAGTAATGGGTGTTTTCTATGTATTTAAGTATTTATAAATATTCATATATTATATTAAGTATATACGAGTATATAGTTGTATTGTCTAAGTACTCCACACAAGCCTAATTGAGCTTACTGTGGGACTTAGTCAATTTGTGTGATAATGTCCTTGTAATATTTATTTATTTATTATTAACGTTGGAGACAATGCAATGTACCAAACATATGCTGGTATGATGATGTAAACCGAAGGTGATCATTGGAACTCTGTAATAACACACAGTAAACTCATTAAGTTACGACTCGTGAGACAAGTACGGTTTGACGATAAAAGCTAGTTAAAAATGTTTATTTAGCGGTTGCTCCCGAGGAATGATCACCGCTTTCGACCGCGATACCAGACACATCAGCAATCGGCAAGCCACCAACATCGCCATCTTTCTTGTGCGGGTGTCTCCAGACGCGCGCTACGTGGCCGCGGTCGCTGTCAACAGTTCGCAGGTAGAGGTCTTTCAAATGTCAATGTTGTACTAGTTGTAGTTAATGTAGGCTATTTATTTAACCTGCATGCCCTAATTATTTTCATCGTAAGCGTAGTCAACTTGCTGTATAAATTGTGAGCGTATATTTATATATTTATCAGGTGCTGCTGATGCTGTGGCCGTCTTTGGTAGAATACATGGTTATCAGTTCTGACTGGATGGTAAAGGTAATAAACAAATTATTATAATTTATTATAGACGTCAAGACATTTTACATTTCTGGTGTTGTCGGGTAACAAAAGTAAGATAACATTAACATTTTTATTACGTCTTTTAATAGGTAACACTCATGAACATCTGCGAGCTTATGAATACTGAAGCATATAATATCCTTATTAGAAACCTGATATTAATTTTAAGATCTTTAATGAGGAACTTAAAAAATGTCTGTAGGTAGTCTGTCGTTTATGTTTGTATGGATTTGGCATATATAATTACATTAAAAAACGATTTCAGCGCCATCTGCTTTAAGCTTCGCGCATTTAATCTCATTTCCAGAGTATAGCCTGGCACCCATGGCGTAGTGCTCTCCTCGGCATCGGCGGAGTCACGGAGACCAAATCCTGGATAGCGCTCTGGGATGCCCCGCGGGCCACCCTACGCACGACCACTACTGTCAGCAATAACGATTATAGCATGGACACCATGTTGTTCAGCCATCGGACTGGGGAACTAGTTCTCAGTGTTTGGAACTCAGGTAAATACAAACTGTAATGTCTACTTACATTCAAAAGGGTGGAAACAAAAAGTCACAGAGACTAAATCCTGGATAGCACTCTGACATTCCCCGCGAGCCACCCTGCGCGCTCCCACTACTGTCAGCAATAGCAACATTAGCAACTATCTGCCTGCCTGTGTGCTTGGATACCATGTTGTTCAGCCATCGGACTAGGGAACTAATGCTCAGTCTTTGGAAGACAGTTAAATGTTCTGTTCACTTAAACTACGTGGACATAAAACGGATAAAGTATATAAAAGGATAAAAAAAGGTCAAAACAAGGGTTTATAAAAGGCTATAACGAGGTTTAATCTGATTGTAATAACTGATTATGAATTAGATTTGGATTTATTATGTATCAGCTGTCAACTTTGATATTTCCTCAACCAACTTCACTGTGGACAGCTATATTCATTACAAATCCAGATGAAATTCATAACCAGTTATAACTATCAGAATATTCAGAATAAGCCTAGGGGAGGACAACTTTCTTATGATCAGTGATGCCATAGTTTGCTTTTATTGTAATGTATCTTCACCTCACTGTGTAGTTATGAAGCACTTTAGAATGCCCCGAGCTACGATTACTAAATATAATAAATAAATAAAATGGGGGTGGTGAATAACATGGTATCCAGGCTATAGTTGTATAGCCTGGATACCATGTTATTCAGCCATTGGACATCTTAGCTAGGCCCCCTAGGGAGACTGGGGAGAGATTTGTAACACGGGTATATAAGTAAACTGTGGCGTGGTAAATTGGAACGTAACCAACAGCCCCTAATCTAAATCACCTAAAGTTGGGACATCACTCTTAGGTGATGCTTAGGTGCTTCCCTTAGGAAGCACTAGATATTTCTAGGTATTTCATACATTATATGTATTACAAACGAACTTCTACTATATAAAAATTATAAATGTCTAGCGGTCCGATTCGAAGAATGAGATACGATACCGATAAGTTCTCATTTAGATATCGTTTGTATGTCGTATATATTGACAGAAGCAGCTCGATTCGGGCAAGCAATGTCACTGTGACGTTAGAAATGTCGTAGATAGATCTTATTGGGATCACAGCGGAATCTAAATAAATGTCAATTTTGACATGTCGTTTAGTTATCGATCTTTTAAAGATCTGTCATAATCATTCTTCGAATCGGGCCGTATATTCCATCACAAAAACATGACTTCAGAGTTCAGACTTTAACACTTTAAAATAAATGTATTAAATAAAAATAAATAAATGTATTTATTGTTCAATAATTTGTACGCTTTGCGTGGGAGTGCTATTATGCGCTATTATACACTTACAGGCCGATTCGAATGTACACACGATTGAAATTCCTTGCTTCTCCCTCTGGACCGCATCCAACGAAGAGCGACTCGAATTGTCGACTGCCAGCGTATTTCGGATCAGCTTGACTCCTTGGCGCTGCGTAGAGATTTGGCCTCGCTCTGCATTTTCTATCGCATGTATAACGGGGAGTGCTCCGAGGAATTGTTCGGATTAATCCCTGCCGCTTCTTTTCGCCATCGCCCTACGCGACAACATTTCCATCCTCACCACTTAGATGGTTGGCAGTCCTCAACTATGCGTTTCTCCAGGAACTTTCTGCCTCGCACAGCTAAACTGTGGAATGAACTGTCGCCTGGGGTATTTCCGGACCGATACGACCTTCAAACCTTCAAGAAAAGAGCGTACTCCCATCTTAAATGCCGGCAACGCACTTACAACCCCTCTTGTGTTGCAGTTGTCCATGGGCGGCGGTAATCGCTTACCGTTTGCCTCCTCTAACATAAAAAAAACCACGATTACTGAATGATATCAGTTAGATGCCATTCTGATGTCGCTGTACGTTCATACTGACCTGTTAGTGGTATTTAAATGGAATATAAATCCGGCTTTATGTCTACAAAATCGCTGAGGTACGCGCATCCATTATAATTATTTAACTTCAGTCGTTTATAACTATTTCCTAATTCCAAACTTAAATATCAAATAATCGTAATAAAATCCATTAATAATAGCTTGACTGGTACTTTTTGCCGTAAATCATTTTAAACGGTACACGCACCCATTTTATTTAGTTCTGCTATTTAGACACTTAATGAACTCTAAAGTCAAGGAATTAGGGATTTCGTACTTGTATTTTGACCACTGAAATTGTAATCAGTAAATCAAATCAAATTGAATTATCACAATTAAATCTTCGGTCCAGTTCTAGTACCTATGAGAAAACTATTAAAATGTTAATGTCTAAGAGAAAACTTGATGAGTTATACAATGAAATTTAAAATTCATTTTACCGATTCTATCCTGGCAGAAATGGCAGTAACTATCTCTGAAGCGTTTTGAGATTCATATTTACGAGTATAAATTATACTGTTCGGACTACAGTTGAATTTGTTTCCAAATTAAACTAAAGATTGCGATCCTACAAATAACCACCAGTTCATTATCAGTGGCTCAAATATCTATTTAAGGCGTAGAATCGGACCAAGTTAACTCGGCATGGTATTTGCGATAGCAAAGTATGGCTATGTCATTAATGTAAAATTATTATGAACATGTGACGTATTATAATGACACTCTCACACTTTGTTTTGTTACAGTCCGTACAAAGTTAGCTAAGACAGACTCTTAAAAGTCTATCGTGTCTAACTAAACAACAAATTTCTTTAAAAAACTAAATGATCACCTCATCAACAAAGCTTATTATACATTAAATGATAATTATTGTACAAAAAAACTCGATCTCCTCTTGAATAAACTGTTTGCTGCGCCCTATAGGGTGTCATTTTGTATAAAATTCTATGTAATATGTTTAGATATGCAATAAAGATTATGAATATGAGTAACTTTACTTACCTACTTCCAAAAAATGAAGTTTCATCGTTCATCCAACCTTTGAAAGCAGAAGAAGCAATCTTAAAATATCTATGACCCGTCTTTACTATACTACCATGTTTTATATTATAGAGCAAATGGGGTACCCAAAAGCGAGCTCTCGGCTTGTAGTGATGAGCGGACCAGACTCGGTGGTGGACGAGTGGGGGGAGGGCAGATACGGCGTCGACCGCGTTCGGGCCATGGTCTTCAGTCCTGATGGCACTAAGCTTGGTAAAATTACTATGTATTTATATTAGGATAAGTAGATTATTATTTGCTAATTAATGGACCAGATACTATAATGGACCATCCTAGTTTCAATGGCCATCATTGATAAAGAGCCTGCCTCAAACAGCTAAGCTGTAGAATAAACTGTCGCCCGCATCCGCGGTATTTCCGGACCGATACGACCTTCTAATCTTCAAGAATAGAGCGTTCTCTAATCTTAAAAGCCGGCAACGCACTATCAACCCCTCTGGTCTTACGGTAATTGCTTACTATCAGGCGATTCATCTGCAATTTTTATCCTATATAATAAAAAAATACAGAAGTATAATTTAAATTAAGCGTTTTAAAATAGTCAATAACGATTTTTATTGAAAATCAAAAGTCGTGTACTTATTGTAATTTGTTTTAGATGTTACATATCGTAGGATGTACATAAACAATTTGATTATGAACAAGTATTTTCTTTGCAGCAACAGCCACAGCAGACGAAGATTTAATAATCTGGAATTTCCTGCCTCCAGACAACAAGACCAACAAAAAGACGAAACGGAGAAGATTCTCCGCCATCCCCACTTACATCGACCAGAGCTCATACGGCTTCTCCGTTCGATAACTTTAATTTTTTTTTGTGTAATATTACAGTACAATTCCAACTTTACTAGCAGTGGTTCGCTTAAGTAGTGTTTATTCCAAAGTCATCCTCCGATTCACTATATATTCAAACGTGGATAGGCATGTTATAAAACGTTGAAAAAATAAGGCCATTATATAGATCGTCCTTTTATAAACTTTTCCGGTTTTTAATTTGGCCGCAAAAGGCATCAATTTTACCTTATAGACACATTAGTCACAGCTAATCTAGGTAACTCTTAATCCTCACGAACTTCTCTTTTTAGCAATATTTAGAAATTTTTATCTAATTAAAAATTGTTAAGTTTGTAATAATGCAATATTATTCTCACCTGCTGAATGTCACTAGAGCATTGAAATCAACATAATAGGAACGTGCAACATACTTGTAACTATATTTGAATAGCGGGGTTTAAACTGGTTCAATCATTTGTATGATACCTATAATTTTTTGTCTGTATCTATATTATAATATTAATTCTACGCATGTCTCACTATAATATTCTTTGATAGAATTATTGAAAATGTAAATTATGTTAGTAAATATGATTTTATCTTTATTGATGTTAATGAAATACACTTTTTAAACTAATGACATTTACTGAGTATATCCTAACCTATGTTGTGTGTGTTTTGACATGTATATCTCTCTCGTACATTTTCAGCGGGATATCCCAGAAAGCATACAGCAAATTAAATAGACCTGTACAACAAGTCGCTTAAGACATTCCTTTAGTTACACATACCATTTTTTTTTTGCAAGGTCTTATAATAACTAATAAAAGTTCCGATTCATCAAAATTCCTTAAACCTACATACAATGCGCAAAAAATGTCCAGATGTCAAAAACACGTCCTCTACCTATTCTAGAATTGTTATATTATAAATATATTTTACAAGCCACACTGTTATTTAATTAGATAATACGAGTATTCACTAAGTCATGCACGCTATATATTTCCTCTTTGGGAATAATTCCATCTTGAAACTAACGCTTATTCTAATCTATAACTCGAAGATTACCTTATTGATGAGTGAATAAAAGTCAATGTAAATATATATCTCACGCATTTAGTTGTCTATTACTCTTGTAGGTATTATTCACAACGCTAACTATCCGGTACGACCATCGAATATAGTGAATACGAATATAGAGAGAGACCGGGAGACTTGAATGATGTTAAAAACCGGCCAAGAGCATGTCGGGCCACGCTCAGTGTAGGGTTCCGTAGTTACTCTTCCGTCTCAATAAGCTAAACTGGAGCTTAAAGTATAGTAAATTGTTAACCAAGGGATGAAACGGTACCTTTCACGCGAGTTAAACAAATAGGCAAATTTGCATAATCAGTACCTAATTAAAGTTTTTACTATGAAGGGGAAACTTTTTGCGATAAGTCAAAAACAGCTAAACTGATCATGTCCGCTATAGTGTTCATTTAATGTCTTTCTTAAGCTCTACTTCCATGATTTTTTTTCATATTTTTTGGACCTATGGTTCACAAGTTAGAGGGGGGGGACAAATTTTATTTTTCTTTCGGAGCGATTATCTCCGAATATATTGAATTTATCAAAAAATGTTTGTTGAAGACCCGTATTAGTTTTGAAAGACCTTTCCAATGATACCCCACACTGTAGGGTTGAAGCAAAAAAAAAAATCACCCCCACTTTACGTGTAGGGGAGGTACCCTCAAAAGAATTAAATTTTTATAATTTATTGTACGACTTTGTCGGTTTTATTGATTTATATATCCATGCCGAATTTCAGCTTTCTAGCACTAACGACCACGAAGCAAAGCCTCGGACAGACAGACAGACAGACGGACATGGCGAAACTATAAGGGTTAGTTTGTACCTTACCCCATCTACTACTAAACTTAATTAACTAAAATTCAACCAGGATTAAATAAAAATAGGAAAATAAACAAATTTGGCCATGTGATCGTCTAGTGTATTTACGTTGTGAACCTTAGTACCCTTCGTCTTTTATGTGAAAACTGATACGATTTGGATTTTTCAAAACTATCCCTAAATATCCTATGAATTTGTAAATATTCCTACTGTATATTTTTATTAACACTATTGTTAGACAAATAAAAAAAAATAGTAAATAATATATTTTTTTAGAATTTATCTCCTACCGGGCCCTACCGTGACCAGTTACCGTGAACAGTAGTAAGCCCTTTTTGTTTGTAATTTAAAAACTTATATTTTCCTTTTAATATATCTCTTTGCTAACCTAGCTAGCTAAAGGAAAATATGTATATGTAACCATTGTAACCATAAGTAAATATATTGCAAAGAATAGTAAGTACAAACATACTTTATCTACTGTCACGCCCGGATGAAGACGGGTCTCTAAGCTAATTAATACCCATTTTATTTTATTTTATTTCTAATAGGTATTCCTAAGCACTATGTAATATTACTCTACCAACGTTTCGTAACCTAATTTCAAACGAGAAGAAACGCCAAGAAACTCATCTGAATGTACTATCAATGTATGGAATACTGAAAACAATCGTCTATTAAATATGACTTTATTTACCCTATAATTCCCCAGTTATAGAAAAGCTCAATTGTCACTAGTGAACTGCTCCGCCGGTCACTAGCTCCCTATAACAAAATTATTTAGTATGTCCTCAAATAACTTTGTTCCCCTATCTCACCCAATGTAAAAATATATAAACCTTCAATCATATTTAATGTACGAGCCTCAGTAACCCATCCATATGCTACTGAAGATAGATTTTAATTTATTTTGTAATTAAAAACAGTTAAAACTCTAATGATTTTAGTTTTGTATATAATCAAACTAAATGTGAAAGAAAATAAATAAACCTAACACCCAAATAATGACTCTACCCTAACTCTACCCCAAATTCACCTATTCTAATGTGTGTAAAACTAGAGGCGAACCTCTATTTTTACAGGGAGGAGTGTGTGTATGAGGGACCCTAATTTAAGCTCTAAACGTTCGGCCGACAAAACCGAGGTATAGCAAACCCTAGTGTCTGTGTGATTGCCTCCCTCCATCTGTGTTAGCCGAAGCCTGGGTACAGATGAATAAGGCGCCCTAACCATGTATATAATGTGTATAAATAAATATATTTAACAAGACAACGCTTCTTCAATTACCAACAGATTTCAATGAGTAAGGATTACTCCTAATGGTCCACACGTGAGACCCTCATATCCCTCTGTCAGACCTTGAAGAGAACGTAAGAGGTATAATCGTCACCTGTGTTGGTAAAAAGGCTGACGCCAGGCCCCTCTCGCGACCTGGACCTAACTCTCTACTGGATTCCCGAGTAAACCTGCTTGTCACCGTCAGGTTAGGTGTACTCGGTAGGTTGACCATGCAACCTGACACTGAACTGGCTCTAAAATACAAAAAATCCACAAAAATAAGTAAGTATTGACACTAAAATAACAATTGAACAGTCTGACAAAGAGCAGCATAGTAGCTACGCAATGTCAAACATTCAATCGTCAAAATAACAACCTTTGTTTTTACGTCTACGAATAAGCCAGAGAAAGTGACAATCCGACGGTCAAAAATATAATGGCGGTCCTGGCTTAAACTGAGCTATTTATAACCTTCGGCAAACGCTCCAGACGTGTTAGACGCGTCTCTCGTACTTATCGCAGGGTAAAGGCACCAATAGTCAACCCCTCCACGAAATTTCTATATTCAAGAACGTCTCATTTGCCCACTAATTGATCAATAAGAATTATGAATGTATTTACTCATCAATAATTTATTAATCTTTTATTTTTATAAAGAATAAAATGTAATTTAATTTAGCTTATGGAAATATTTCATTAAATATTATGCAAGGGCTTTCCGCCAGCAATCAGCCTCCCGTCTACCAAGCAATCTACAGCCACCCCATTTTAACGCCTGGCTATTGGATTCCGAGTTCCGTGATTTCAGTGTCCAGTGGTCAGCCACAGGATGACTACTCAGTATTTTATGTATTTCAATGAAATAAAGTCATAATAATGTAGATATTTAAAGGTGCTTGATTTAACGACTTACATTGCATTTGAAAATAATAAAAATCTTGAAACCTATGCTCAGCCTCTATCGGCTGTCCTCTCGGTCCACGTCCCTTTAAAATCACTGCCTCAAACCCAGTAATCGGCCAGGGCTTACTTTAATATGGATTTATATTAATTTTTTACTTTTTCCAGACAAATTAAGTATTAATTACGTGAAGCAGAGCACATGCTTTAAAAAAAATATCACAATTCGGCTGCTAACGTCTGATCAAAATACCATGTGACGCTCCAAAAAAATGGCGCATATGGCATATCCCTTAATGTCAGAAGACAGCACTTCTTTGAAGTAGTGTTGTGGTTTATGCTAAACAATTCTTTTAGAAATTAAGTTACTTTTCAATTCATACTTTATTAATCTATAATAACACCTACTTTTGGCACACTGGTGCATGTCTCAGCACTGATGCCTTTACCTTATACGTTTGACTAATTTATTACCCTTTAAACTCGAGTACCAATCTCCTTTTCTGAGTAACGACCCACTACGAAATATGATTTAGTTAAAGTCTTTGTTTGTTGTTTAAAATTTCTCGTGAGAATATTTTGCTTCTATTCCATTAAACTTACGGAATTAATTTATTAGTTATATACATACTATTTACTAGTATTTTGATTAATATTGGAACATAATAATTGAAGTTTTTAGTTTATGAAAATGATATGGACCGATTATTTGTGCCAATTATTTTTATATGTTAACTAGATCTGCTAGTGCGTCTAGTTACAAGTTGACTACGGAACCCTTATAAAAAATGGTCAAAATTAATATAGGTATTAATTTCATCAGCGCTCTAATACTCGTATGAATTAACGATACCTATTCGGGCATCATGTATACTAAACATGCCCGAAAATAAATAATACCCCCCTACATCAACGAGAGCCCAGAGCTCAACGAGGGGGGTGGGGTTAGGGTCGGCAACGCGCATGTAACTCGTCTGGAGTTGCAGGTGTACATAGGCTACGGAAACTGCTTACCATCAGGCAGGCCGTATGCTTGTTTGCCACCGACGTAGTATTAAAAAAAAAAAGAAAACATTATATGATCAAATAGTATAGGTTAAAATCAGGTCGTTCAGTGACAGATCCAGACCGTTTTGTATTTGGTTGATTAACCAATAAATGTTTGAACTACCCAAAAATGTACCAAAGATCGATAGAGTATCGGCAAGTCTCCCAGACTCTCCCTAAGGCTCTAGTTATAATAGAATCCAACTTTGTCGACGAGGAAAGGCTGTTTTGTAAATAAATCTAGGTTTAAACAGCGGATCGTAAGTGCGGATTTATGTGACTTAATGTTTGCTTATAGAGGACATCCTTGGCAAATAATTATCTAGGTAATCGGCAACAAGTAATGAAGGACGGTAAGAATTTTGATAGGTAATTAAGAGTAATAAACCTACATTAATGTTGTAACATAAAGAGGAATCTGTGTTTTGATCTGCTTAAGGCGTGGTGACGCTTATACAATGACATAGCTAGACATAATATTACTACATACATACTTAAATAGTAGCATAGCAACATGGATTTATATATAATGTGAGCTAGAGTTGAAAAACGTATTTATTGTATTTATATACCAGCGAATTGATGAGACTAAGCAGGTGGATTATTTATCTTTTTTTTTTCTTTTTCATTGAATTTTTTTATTATATCTTACATAATTTTACCTTGTTTTTTTTTTACCACTTGGGTGGTCACATTTTTGTCAAATTTCAAAATGCAGTCCACGTAAGTGAGGTGATTAAAAAAATACGCAAGAAATGGGCAATCTTCATGAACGGATTTCGAAAGTGTTATTTACTTACATTCGGTCCACGTCTTTACTGTACGGCAATAGTTGTTCTTGGCAAAAAAAAAAACTCTTCAGAAGTACTTAAGGCAAAATAAAAAAATACAAGAAACAATTAAATATTCTGTTCAAACTTTTGTGAAATTAACAACGACAGATTGATATTATTTATGGATTGACGACTAACCGATAATGTGACTTTGACTAGATACTAAACTTATATTCATGTTATTCCAGCGAGCTCTTAGCGAATGACCTTTACATGGTATAAACATGTGCACGTCTGGTCAAACCGTCACGCATACGCATTCAGCTCCCGCGGTCAGAGCGCAGATATTTCATGCGCGCGTTGACAACGCGCACAATGCACACGAGCAGATTTACCGACCGATTCAGCGTGTGAACGCGGGATTTATGAGGCGAAGAAGAGTCTATAATCTATGGTGTGAGGCTAGTCTTGTCCAGTTGATATCCGAACCTGCGCTGGGGGGGTGCAAAAGAAAGGGATTGGAAGATAAAGCAATACATGTGTTGTTTCAGCATTGAATGAACTTTAAGGCCATATTCCACGTGTGAGCATACGATGTTCGAGTCGCAGATGATATTTTCAGTTTTTTTATCCTCAATGACTTAATGACATACGAAAACACAGAAACAAAAAACGTAAGATGATAAAATGAATTAATAATTTTTGTAACTGGATATATTTATAAAGGTATATTTTCCCGAGACACATAAAGGTAATTAATTAACTATTTCAAACGATCCACAAAATTTTAATTAAATATTTCAAACGATGCTTTCCGATTTCCTAAAGATTTTGAGAATAATGTACTCTGCCAAAGCCATTCCTCAGATGTGCTCGATAAGCCTTCATTGAGTCGTTGCGGCCGCGCTGGTTCAATCTAATTTATTCGCTCATTGTGAAGCATTCGACGTAGGGATGTGACAAAGGATGAGGTACGTAATTACCTCAGTTACGTGCAACATAGCATGCAGAAACAAGAGATACCTATAGCGTGTATTTCTAATACAACCAAAATTGAATAGAGTCGTAATGCACCATTTAGACGGTTCAAGAACTTGAATGTGATTTTCGTTACAATCGGCCCGATTCCAAAAATGAAATACGATAACGATAAGTTCTGGTTTAGATAAGTTCTCATTTAGATGTCGTTTGTATGATGTTTGTATGTCGTATAATTGACAGAAGCAGCTCGATTCGGGCAACCAATGTTACTTTGACGTTAGAAATAGATAAAACGTTAGTAGATAGATCTTATTGGGATCACAGCGGAATCGAAATAAACGTTAATTTTGACATGTCGTTTAGTTACCGATCTTTTAAAGATCTTAAACGTGTCTTAATCATTCTTCGAATCGGGCCGAATGTGGTATTGGTCAATCAACTGAATTCACTATAAGTTCTGCATAGGACGGTCTAAATGTGGCTTAAGTTTCAGTGCCATGAGATGATTAATAAAAAGAATTCGGTAAACAAAGGACAATTATATACGGCATTGTATTGCGTACTACGCAAAAATTTTGTGAATTCTGACGGAAAAAAAGTACAACAAAATAAAAGTCGCACTTAATACCATTGTAATAGTAAGGAGCTACGTTATTATAGATATTTAAAAAATCTAAAATTGTCAAAGGATTTCAGCATATTTGAGGTGAATCTAAGTTGAGGTACAAATATATATGCCTAACCAGCTTTAGCCAGCTCTCAATAATATTTACAGTGGCCGCGGTAAGTATTTAACACGTGGTTCTATAGCTATTTATTGGCAAGAGTTACTGCACAAGGATGGAATTGACTGCCTTTGATAAAGTCGGGCGTGAAAGTAATATACTTATTATAGAACTATATTACTTTTATTAAATGTGTAACTTTAGATACTCGCTTACCTTATTAATATAACAGAGATGCAGATGATGATAGTATCATGTTATCCCTCTTCAGGGACGTAAGGCTCCCACAAGTGATTTACATTGTCCACGGTCCAGCGCGGCCTCCTCCATCTACACCCAGCCAAGTCCAGCTGATGCAGCTTCCTTATCAACTGTGTACCTCCACGTGGGCACTCCCTTTTTCCGGGAATTTGCCAAGTTAGCCCTTACTTGGATAGGTGGTTGTTTGGCCTTCGTAAAACCTGTCCTATCTAGCGCTACCATTTCCGCAAAAGTTCCTCCTTAGCTGAAGAGTTTTGTCCGGTCAATTCCCATAATCTAGTGTTCGAGATGTTGCGTGGCCAGTAGACTCCTACGATTCGCCGCAAATACTTGTCTCTGGAGGGTTATGTCTTGTTTAACGGGCCCTTTTTCGCTCCCATACAGGACACAGGAGGGTATCTGAGTTAGTGGGTTCTAAATTCTAATATTGACGTTGCTAAAATGGACCTAAAAATTGATTAGGTATGAATCCTTTTTTTATGAAGGATAGGCAGACGTTTGACAACGATCTCACCTGATGGTAAGTGATGATATAAAATTAAATATTAAAGCCCAACTGAGAAAGTACCTCCACCGTACTGAATACCACAGTCATAATAGCACTGCGATATGCGATGGTGTTGATAAACATTATATTTCTTATACTACGACGGTGCCAAACAAGCGCGCGGCCTGCCTGTGTTGAGCAGCCATCGCAGCTTATGGGCGCTTGGAACTGTAGTTAAGTTTCTCGCGCGTTGTCGACCATACAAGCTTATAGCTCTTATGGCTCTACACGATGGGCCATCATACTAGGCCACTAAGATGGGCCAGCGAGGGTAGTCGTGTTGGATGGCTTATGGCGCGGCGGGATGCCGATGGGAAGGCTACGGTGTCAGTTTTTCGTCCGCACATCAAAGGAAGTGGGGCAGTATGGGGGCAGTAGTGCGTACGCATCTACACGTGGCCTGCTCTCTTCCATCTCAGCGCTGGGCCATCGTGTAGAGGAGAGATTTGGAGGAGGAGGAGGAGTATTTAGGTCAAATCTATTGTAAAATTAAGAGGTTACTTAAAAATATCCGCTATATAGAGGTACATATGTCAATTGCAAACGTCAAATGTCTAACATCAAATATAAAGGGCGCACTTATGCGACAGAAGAACATGGATGCATGGATATTTGCATCATGTGTTGCTTGTTGAAGCTCAGTGGTGCCCACAATAAATTTCTAGAATTTCTTGTTGGTCTGTACGCTATCCCTTAACGATATAAAATAATTGGTGTCCATAAATGCTATACAATATAGATTTAGCTATACTAGATAACTATGCTAATTTGAGATATAAATATCATACGAAGAAACTGATGTTTATGACCTAATACGTACAATAAGCGAATGCCGAGCCAAGCTATTATGAACTATTTGTCAATATCGCAAGAGACTTCGCTGTTTTTTTGTTCTTCTTTGCATATTTGAATACACGATTGCAAAATTATTTAATAAATTAACTATACGTAATTTGCAATGTGCACACTTCGTTGTTGTAAAACACAGTGTTTTTCAAACTCTACTGATAACGACGAAAACTAAAGATTAGTTGCCATAACATAAGTGTCTTGTAGTCAACTCTAAAAATGTGAAAAACCTAAATCAGTCAAAAATTATATACGTATTATGTAAAAGTAAAAATTTGACCAGTTTTATAAGCTTTTATTTAACTTGCCCTGTTAGTATGTAATATGTTACCTATTTTGTTAGTCTCAAATCTTGAAAGCTAAATTTGACCCACTTTTCGATTTCCAATTCAGCTGAAAATTTGCATACATATGTAAATCACAATGTAATATTATGGTATCATCGAACTGATCTGATGATAGATATATGAGGAGGCCATAGGAACTCTGTGATGAAACAACAGAACCTAATTGTATTTGGGGTTTTTAGAATTGTCTTGATGAGTATTAGTTGCCCGTGGTAAGAAAAGTACAGCCAGCGTCAGAAACTTGTACTTACCAAAAACATTTTTTTTTCCAAAAACTTATTTTCCGTTGAAATGTAAGGAATAGTAGGATTTCTTTTTTTATCCACTCTGTTATGAAAACTGTTCATTTTCTATCCATTATAATTATTTATTATGAAGATAACTCATCTTATGGCCATGAGATACTGTAGAGTTTGGGAAACAGCGTTCGCAATATACTGTTCTAACACTTTTGTAGCACAATGCGTGTTTGCTGATGCCGGGGCGCAATTCTTAACTACTTTCTAATGATAATCTACATATACACTATACAGTACTTTTTTTGTACAGTAATATTAGAAAACCATTATAACCACCTATTACTGGTCATTATGTGGCAAATTTAATACATATTAATGCAATAAGGTAATTAAAAGGATAATTACTGGACGATACTTTTTTATACAATTGTAGTCCTTCCGCCGTTTCATAGCCCAAAGAGGGCTATGAAACGGCGGAAGGGTTAATATATATGAGATTACAACGACTACTTGTCGTATTTTTTTAAAGATAGCGTACTGTCTAAGATATATCTTTATTATATACACAGTATAGTATGTATATACCGACCAGATTCACACCCCATGTTTTTTTTAACTAATTGTTTCTTCTTGGATATCAGGGGCCTCTAAATCCCGGTCTTTTGAAATGCTTGCGTGGGGATATAGATCCAACACGTAGAGATCACTTAGAGTGCTTTAATGTCATGTAGAACGCCTGCTAGAACCCGTTCACAGGCGCAACAATAGACACCCATGAACCGGTAGCAGCAAGCATTACAAACTATGGATCTGAGGAATCTCAAAAAATATATCTATATTTTTTTATTGGGACTATTGTAGAAAAAGTGAACAGTATAAACGGTCTATGGATTGAAGTTTGGGTGGACAATGAGACTTAGTTATTGCAAATACGTCCGGGTGCCTGTCATAACAATGTTTTCACTAGTTACCGAGACAGGCGGTGACTTGTCCCCCACTAGATGGGCCCCTGTAGCTGCCGTCGTGAAGACGACCAGGAGCAACACCGGTGTGAGCGGCTCAGGGGTGTCGACAGGTGTACGCCGCTTTCTAACCAGTAGCTGATAACCAGAGCTCGGCAGGGATGAGCCATTTTTATGTCAATAATGTCAAGTGTAAATATTAATATAGATACAGCTTAAAAAGAAATAGTATTAAAAGAAAATAAAAGTTATTTAATTATAATATACTATAATGACAATGCATTATGTACAAAATGAGTAGGTTGCCTATCTGAAGAAGTTTGATATGATATCATATCACTTGATTAACTCTCATAGTAGCATATGGATATACATATTAATTAACGAGGTTTACTAAAAAAGCTTGATAAAAAAAAAAAAACACATTTTTATGGCGACATAAAAATCGTAGCGCAAAAGGCAACGTCAATAAAATAATTTAATTAGTTATTAAATTACACCACATTTACCATTGAATGACAAGGTATGTCCATGCTATGCAAACTCTAAAAAGAGCTAATCCCAGCTAAGCTCTGCTGATAACAACAGCCACTGCGCCAACTCGCGTCTTATGCATATTTCACTTCCACCCCTGGAGCATATAGCTCTAACGACTCCTCTCTAGACGGCCAATGAAGGCAAGCCTGAGCTGAGAGCCATGCGAGTCCCCTTGGGGTCTACTCCAACCGACGAAGGTACGCCGGAGACGAAGACTCTGACCGACTCTCGGGAGTACTCGGGTCCGTGAGGTCGTTACTCCCCAACAGCTCGCCACGAGATGCCCTGCGGTAATTGATTTTATTTGATTTGATTTCTTTCTTTTCAGACATACATACTTATAATACATACATATAATCATGCCTCTTTCCCAGAGGGGTAGGCAGAGACCACGGATTTCTACTTCCTAAGATCCTGGCATACCTCTTTCGCTTCCTTCACTTTCATAACAATTCTCATACACGCTCGTCGGTTTAGGGTGCTCTTGACCTGGCCTTTCTTCAGGATTTCCCCGATTTGATCCGAGAAAGTCCGCCGAGGTCTACCCCTTCCAGCACCCACTTCTACTTCTCCCTTATACACTCTCTTTGTTAACCTTCTTTCACTCATTCTTTCCACGTGTCCAAACTATCTCAACATACCTTTCTCAATTTTTGTCACTACATCTTCGTTCAGTCCACACTTTTCCCTTATCACACTGTTCCTAATTCTATCTTGTAATTTCACACCACACGTCACTTCTCAACGCTCTCATTTCCACTGCATTCACTTGACTCTGATGCCTCTTCTTATTTATTTTCATAACAATAAATTACAGTATACATTGTTCTTATCTTAATCTATATGAAATTACATTATGATGGTCAATGACTTGGCATGTAAACATATAATTATAAAATGTCAATAATAATAAAACAAATTCAAAATTACCATGAAATTAAAAACTTAGAAACTAAAAAAACACAGAAAACTAAAAAGAAATGATGAAGTACATGTCAAACTATATTATCTAGTAGATATCTCATAATGATCGAATAATTATAATAATAATCTACATTAGGATATTTTGCATAATTATTAAGCTGATTAAAAATACCTAGCTGCCTAAATACAAAAGCAAATTTTCTGCAATTTTCAAATGAAGGTATCTAGATTACACTTTGTGTTTGGTACCATTAGCTTATATTACTTCCAAATTTATGATATTCTGAGCAAAGTTATTATTACATGAAATCTAAATGAATTAAAGGGCAACGAGAGGCTCATCAAAATCACTTTAATAGAAATACCTACCACAAAAACATTTTATGTATAATAAAATGTTGCCAAGACGAGACCATATGGGTCCATTGCTCGCGCTGTCAAAAAAATATCAGATCTTATGTAGAGCCAAAAGCTTCTAACTCTACACGCCCTAATAACTTCACAAACACTAAACCTCAAAATCAAAGTCTAAATATATGTGGCTTGCCTCCCAACCCACCCAATATAATTATACTTTGTTTGGGTTATTTTATGGAGCTAACACAGACCCGAGCACCAAACTGACTTCTATTTACTTATATGAATATACTTATATATTGTTGGATTGCACCATAATATTCTGCTGTAATAACGGTTTAATTTATTATGTACATACGCTAAGCGCGAACTAAACTATCGATTAACACATTCTTCATCGACTTCGTTATTAACAAGCTAAATATATATACCCTGGGTACTTAAATGAACCGCGATTACTTATGCCTCTTTTCGTGTCAAGCTCTCATGTTATTTCGGACTTTATGTCATCAGTCCAAGGTTATTTTTGCATTGAGTTATTTAGTCAATTTGGATCATAGATTCCTGATATTATATTGTAGTTTAAAGCTGTCGGTTAACTCGTTAACGCGTTTTACATAGGAAATTTACGACTAACTTAAAAATCTCGTATTTCGTTTTACACTTACATTGTGATAACAAGCTTGTTACTAGGGTAATATGGTTCTCGTTTGAAAGTGAAGAATATATAAATATGATCTTGAGAAAGTTGATAGAAGAAATTGGACCGAGGTAATCGCACGCATCTTAATTAAGTCATTAAGTACAGTCGGCGATGTATCTAGGGATCTCGTGTTAATGAAAATTGGAACGAGCTCTCGGTACAGTCAGGGCATAATGAAAAGCAATGTGTAGTAATAAGATAAGTCGGTACTATACTTACTTTATTTTAATATCGTAAATAATAATTTTAAATAAGCGAAAAATTCCAAACTCACAACTTCTTATTATCACATTATTTAAACTACATACAACTAAACGTTAAAGCCTTTTAGTTTACATAATAAATATTAATTCAGTGAGTTTAAATAAACATATCGCTAACATCTATTTATGCAAACTTCGAAAGCGTTTAGTTTATTAGAGCAAATGGGATACTGTTCCAAAAATTCAAACTCGTGACGGGTATTGAATTTTTCTTGTGGTAAGTAAGGAATTTTTCAAAAATTATATTCGTAAAGGGCATACAAAAACTAATTTTAGCTCTAGCTCAGTGGGCTATGAGCGATCGGACCGGTGTTTCGATAGGTCACAAGTTCGTGGCTTGCACAAAGCGGCAAATTGTTCTATTTTTTCTTTAATATAAAATAAAATGTATAGCTCTGAAGGTACTGAAAAAAAAAAGTCGGTAAGCGGACCCTGCCCGCGTAGCCAACGTGTCTATCGTTCACGCTCCGTGGCGAACGAAACGCAACGGTCACAGTCGCACTAATATAGAAGAGTGATAGAGAGAGATGATATTGTAACGTTGGCTATGCGGCCTGGGCTCCCAAGCAGTAGTTGATGTTGAAACCGGGATAAACGCTAAGATAAGAGAGAATTGTACAATTTTAGTACCCAATCCACCCCTGTTGTTTTACTTATCTCCAGTGGACATCATACAATAAACGGACATTAAAGCGAAAGTTTATAGGTACATTATCCTTATAGGCATGTAAATGGCATGTTAAAATCTTCTAATTGTTACAAAGTCTTAAAAAAAGTATCCAAATCATTAACTTTTGTAACGTCTTGAAACTGAGGTCACCTCTAGGTATTGTAAGGAATCAATATTGAATTAATGTGCCATACGTAACATCGTTACTTATTATTTATAAATGTTGGACCGCGTTACTTAAATACCGCAGTAAAGCGGTCTAGGAACAGGTTGAATTGTTATCGCAGCATCTACGCACCTTCGGCCAATGCTTACACCAGTTATGCCTAATGCTATAGTTAGCATAATGTTATAGCGTAATAGCCTAATGTAACTACATGTGTTACTATAGAGAAGGAGCTAATGTGTTGCATAAATGGTAAAATCGACGACTCATAATTATGTATTTCGTACTTTTTTGAGCTTTCTTAATGGTTATTGCCCTTGAGCGATAAGGTCTAGATGTATTTTGCCTAAAAGTTTAATGTCTAGTGCTTATGTGTAATGTAACGCTTGTAAACCCATTCGTGCTTAGAATAATTATTTATATGATGCCCATGTCCGTTTTCAACTTCACCACTCACAGGGCAGGGCGTTCATTCTCACAACCTGGAATCAATATACTTTAAAATTACCTCCTATGTTTTAAATGATGTTTCTAGTGTGCAAAACGTCCAAGCCGATAAACAAGACCAAGTTCGGGTAAGAAGATGATGATGTCAACTTTAGCCAGTCTTTCAAAAAGGTTTTTTCAGGGACAATATCGATGACGTCCTGGAAACGTCGGTTAAATTTAGGTATAGGTACCTACGTGATGAAGTCCCATGAAAGCAAATAATAATGAGTAAATATCGTGAAAGGTTAAATCAGTGTTCGCTCACTGTGCGGTTTCAGAGGAATCTAGTACCGCGAAGAAGAAAGGCTCTGCCGAGGTAATTTCGAGTGTTTACATAATGGAGTCCTGTGAAATTTGTGTAACTACAGGGTTTTAAAGGGTCGACAACGCGCATAATAATTATGACACCTCTGGAGTTGCGGTATTTCTTAGGATACGGTAGCCAGCCTACGTGTTTAAAAAAAGTTGTTAGTTGAATTAGGTCAAATCTTCTAAGCCTATCTAGATCTGATTTACCTAAAGGTCCTAAAATTTCTGCTCGTGAAGTTTTACAGTCAGGTGAAGAGATACGCGCATATAAACGTCTATTCAGGGAGGATCAACTAACTATCTCTGCTGCTGAGAGGGTAAACTTTAAAGTATATAACACTTAAGCCATTCTAAGAATTCTAACTGAGGGTAACTTAAGCTTTGGAAAAATAAATGTTCCAAAGTCTGTGTCACTCGTATTTCTTGTAAACATACTTATAAGTAGGTATCGCAAATAGCTATTTGGAAACTCTCAGTTACTCGCTTACAGATGTTTTGCAACTATTCTGGTCAGGTGTAAACTTCAAATTATCATAAATCTAACGCAGCATTATTCCACTTCTCATCAGCAATTAAACTGCTCGGGCATTGTTCAAGACGCGAAGATTATAAGTTTCGAAGCCTCGGGCTTGATCCTAACCTGAATTACTTGCTCTTAAACATTTCTGAATAGAAAATGAATTGAGGAAATCTTGAGGGCACAATAAAGCACCTTTCGGTGGTCCTTTTGAACTTTCTCCTAGCCAACTCAATGCATGTCGTTAAAATGTTTTTGTTTTGATTTAACTGGCAAAGACGCAAGGATATGTTTTTCTAGTTCACGAAATTTTGTGCAGTATATAAACTTTTTTATATTTCATATTATTGCAAAATTGCTAAAACTTAACTGGTGCAGCATCATCACAAAAATCTTAATTTCATGCAAACTTAATGTAAAGTAACTCGGTCATAAGTCATAAGTCACCAATCGATGATACCAATTCCTTTTCCAAACTCACAATTCCCCATCCTCTGGTACCCCAAAGTATAAAGCGTTAACAACCTATGAACTTCACAAGAACATGGTACCTTTTTCTTTTGGACGTAATCTTCTATCGGCAACAGGGTATGTTACCCATCTGAAACAGAAAGGTGCCAACATAGTATGAAGGGTATAGTGACTTACTACCTTTCGGGACTGGGATATTTGGCGGCGCAAGCGCACCTTACACGCTGCAGCGGACACGGCTCACGATCTGTCGCGGCCATAACTCTGGTAATTGACGTGCGCCACCCAGTGAGGATGCGCTGTGGTGAAGTGACGTAAATAAGGAATTTTCATTATAGAAAGTGATTAAGTATTTACAATCCTGCGTAGTTCTCGTAAAGGTTCTTCGTTATGCATGGATTTCTCACTTGAGAATTCAAAATTGAGTACGCACCTTGTGCATTACAATAATCTGCAATTACTGAAAATTTGAACCGAGGTGCCATCATTATATTTATATACAAAATTACAAATCATAAACACCTTTGTTTACTATTTTTTAAACTGGATTAATACATGCATGTGATAACATAAGTAACATAACTCTTGCATATAAAAAACTGAAATACTCCTAATGGTATAAATAATATTCACATCGCAAGAGTAGAGCCGGAGCAGGTAACAACTTTTGAACCAACTCTCGTACATGACCTTCTCAGCCCTTACCTACAAGAACTTTTCGATATGTGTCTTTTAATTGCTATCGACTATCTAAACAATAATATAATTAAGTATGATCCTGTTCTAATTCATCCTATAACAATCGACCCGCAAAATCATAAATACTTGCCTTACCTACCTACTCCCTTTGGTGGATGGTAACCGTCTCCATAACTCAGCGGTCGCGTGCGGTGACTTCCCTATGATAATTTAATTGTCGTGCGTGCACGAAATATTGTGCAGAAACTATGCACAATGTTCCACGGAGATCGTATTTACTGAAGCTGACGTCGGGTATTTAGTATTTGTACAAAATTAATATAAGAGATACCTAGTTATCTAAAGCATTATGTTATTAGTATCATTGCGTTTGTATTACACAATGCAGCGTTTGACTTCAAATTTTTAAAAAATAGCAGCATTACTGTTAGAGTCTGTGCGAAGAGAGAAGAGTCGTGGGGTAAGGGCACCCATACATTACTAGCAGCAGCATTATTGACATTGATAGATGTCGACTGCAGAGTCATCAATGTCGACATCCGAACGTCACCTTAATTTTGAACAAAAGAGCGCCGTAGAATCATTTAATCTATTTTTACATGAGTAGAACTTCGTAGCAGAAAAAAATTAAATTTCTTTGTACTACCTCACAGAGCATTTGCTTCAGACAAAAATTAAAATCACAAATGTTAACATATTTTTCACTTTATCGAGTTGTGGTCCTAAGAAAATTACTAAGCCTGTATTATTCAATTATATGATTATAAATGTATACTTATAGAATATTACCTACCTATATGAACCTTATGCTGGTTTTCGTCAAATATCTGCATATTTTAATTTCACTACTTATATATATAAATCATCGTTCAATCAATAAATTAGTAAGTATATTATATCACATACACTTCACCATGCCAGTGAATTTTTGCAAACAGTTACAACTTAATAAGTGCTTTTCATGTGTACATTTTCAATAATAAAAAAAGCTCCCATCTTACTTCATTTAACCTAAGACGATAGTTTCCCATAAGGCCGACCCTACATTAATACTCGTATTTGGTTTCACCATCACTCGTACGCACAATACACACTCGACGTTACACTGACGCACTTGGAAATACTCTCATTCTAATTTTGAACTTTTTGTTTTTAATTTAAAGTTCAAATTCGAATGAAGACGTTTTTCAGCTAGGTCTTACAAAGACATGAAGTGTTTGAATGATCCTCAGGCTACGCTGCGCACGCAGCAGTTAACAACGTGGAGGTGCGTCAGGAAGTTGCGGACTCACCCCTCAGGCTTGACCTCTGACACTACCACCTTGCTAACTATATCTCACAATAGGCTATTTTACTAACAAGTCAAATCAGCTGCCTTATGAAACGTCAAATAGATTTTTATAAGGAAGTTGTAAGAGAGATGTATCGCGTGACGTCACAGTTTACCTATTGAGAGATTTGGTATTAATCAACTTCCTATATGAGTATATGAGTTATATGGGTGTAGTTATTAGTGTTAGAGTTTGCCTTATAATTCATCAAATTTTGTTCTTTTTTCGTAAAACTGATTTTACGTGTTGGCCAATCAGTGACATCATAGAACCGTTTTTACCCCGAAGGGTAAAAAACGGATATTTAGGTTCCTACCGAAGTAATATTTCTACGACTTTATTTCAGTGGTTACATTGATCTTGAATGATTGCAAGTAAATCTAGCCATTTATTATGATATTTCGATTCTAAAATTAAAAACTATATTTATCTGCGTAACAGTATTAACACTGGATAACAAATCATAGTTAAATCATTTAATATATATAACAGGATTATAACGTAAGTAGTTTCACACAAAAGATATATATAATTTATTGGATTTGTTATAATGCAAATCAGCAATAGACAATCCCTATTCAAACCATCCTTCCTAGAGTTCCTAGTAGAATGAATTAACAGCATATACCATCAGAATAAGGTCTTATGTACAGTCGCTACAGATATATCGGAGCGGTCAAGATGCTCACAAATATATATTTGAACACGCCTCTATTGTCAAGAGTGCGTGTTCAGATATCTTTGTGCACTTCGGTCGCTCCTATATATCTGATGGCGACTGTATATAATAGGTAGACAAGTGGTCTTAGTGTCTCATTATCCTTTCATATTTATGTATGTGGTGGTCAAAAATCGTGGCCCCAAACCTCGGTTTTGCTGTATAGAGCAGATAAATTGTTCTCGAAAAAAATTCAAAAAGATATCCTATCATGTAAAGAATCACTTCTCGAAGACATTATCACACTTTTCTCTGTAATTACATAATAATCATCACTTAAAATTTTGTTGTATACTTAAAGAAACTCAAAAAATATCAACCAAAGAACTACTGAAAAATATAATTTCTAATAAGATTTTTTTCAATAACCGCAGTAACAGAAAGAAACGTCGTATTGATGAAACGTCACGTTTGTTTACATGATCAGACACGTAAGGAATAAGGAAGAATACACTGTAATAAAAATCCGGTCAGGATCATTATCATACTTCTACACATGAAAGAGGTAAATACCTAGTAGTTCTAATAAATAAGTAAATAATTCAGCAATCTGAAGGCGTCCTGAATTAGGCATCTGAAATAGTTTGGCTTTTAGCGCTGTCCGTACAAAAACTACAATTACAGGCCCTATCTTACGATTTTTCCGTTATGTTATATTAAACCTATTTAAATAACTTATTTTAATTTTAATGTTCACTATTAACATAAAGCAATGAAAATACAATGTGACGTGTCATCATTTCAGCCTCGGACTATTAGCACTCTCTCGACTGAAATGAGTGCTTTTCATCCCTTGGTTAACAATATATACCTTGTTAACCAAGTACAAGAAAAAGAAAAAACAGTTTACAGGAAATCGAAGTTCTCGTATGATGCACGTAACGAAAGCTTTTTCTCTTAAGACCTTTTTCCCCCCAAGATCGTATTCTAGATCGCGTGAAGGCGACGCCCCGCGTTTATCATGCGCGTGCGCCCTTTGTGCCTAAGTTATGCGCAACCATAGCCGCGTGGAATCAAATGAACGTATGCGCCGTTGACTTTCTTAACAGTTGAGATGTTCTGAGTTAAGTAAGGGATGAGTTAAGACGCCCTACAAAGTTACGCTGCGCAGGAGCTCTAAATTGTGGCAGTTGGTGTATGGAGCAAGTAATAAGTGATTTTCTGGGCATATTTTCTAGAAGTATTATGACCTGCGTGCGATCGAATCAGCGTCCTGACTCCTGACATTGGAAGCCAGTGCCAGTGAATAAATAATAAATAAATATTATAGGACATTATTACACAAATTGACTAAGTCCCACAGTAAGCTCAATAAGGCTTGTGTTGAGGGTACTTTAGACAACGATATATTTAATATATAAATAAATAATTTATAAATACTTAAATACATAGAAAACACCCATGACTCAGGAACAAATATCCATGCTCATCACACGAATAAATGCCCTTACCAGGATTTGAACCCGGGACCATCAGCTTCATAGGCAGGGTCACTACACACGAGGCCAGACCGGTCGTCAAACCCTACTAAATGAACTTTGGTTTGACAGTGATATATGTATTATTTATTTAAACTTTATTGCACGATATAAAAATGTACAAATGGCGAACTTAATGCCTTAAGGCATTCTCTACCGTTCAACTATCGTATTGTGGTGTTAATGTCAGCAGGGTAGTGTCTGTTTAATTTTTCAGTTTTAAGATTACCTCCTTGTGGTTCAAGATCTTTGCCAGCCGATAGACCCAGCCGAGGGGGAGGCCAAGTTGATATCGCCGAAGGCCTAGTGGAAGAGGGGGGCATACATTGTAATGAAACGTATTTAATTTTTAATCTGCAGCGGTAGCAGCTGCTTCCCTCAGTTCCCACCTGGCGACGTCCATGCCCTAGTTGCACCCTAAAGAAGCACGAGGTTTTGCTTAACAATGTATAAAAATAGCAGGCACTAGTTCTTACAAAAGCAACTGCCATTTGACTTTCCATCCCAGCGGGAAAATTAGACCTTAAATATACGGATTAGTACAATTTCCTAAAATAATTTGTACAATAAACTTAGATCGCAATGAAACTTCGATTCGATATGCCTACCAGCTACCCTACACTACTTAAATAGAAAAATATTTTTTCTCTCAAGTCGCTTATCACTTGGATCACACACTACGCAACCAATTTAAAAAGGAACACCCACAACAACGAGTCCCTAGAAATCACAGGTCACGTTTAAACAGCCGCTTTATAGCTTTACATAATTGCCGATCATTCCATGCTTTCCAGCTATATTTGGCAAAGTATCTTGTTGAGGAATCTCTAAAGAAAATTTTACACTACGAAACACTGTGTCGGTTTTGGTGTGAGCAAGTTTAAGGTCCACACAAATTGCACAATGCAGCCATATCATGTTATTGGCTTTGTGGCTCTGCTATAGATTACCTATCGTAGATTCTGTGTTATGATGAAGCGTAAAGACTCGCGCTATAGCTATAGTTGCTAGCACACGCAGACGTTAAGTGCCATGCTTATGAATCCCTATAAGGAAAACAGCTGTTAGAGAATGCCCTGAGGCATGAAGTCCGTCTTATTTGGGTTAACGTTTTCTTTACCATGTAGATTTCTTAAATGAATACATAAGTACAGAAAAACACATATATATATTACTATTATCCGATATCAAATCGGACCATGTGAAAACACTCATAGGGCGGTTTTGCACTACATCCGATCCGAATCCGATCCGAACCCGTGAAAATATGGTCCGTAGTAGCCGTAGAACTATTTCTATGGTAACTTACGTACTAGATCCGACCTCCATCATCCGATTTCTTTCCGATCTATTGCGTAAATTACCATAGAAATAGTTCTACGGTTACTACGGACCATATTTTCACGGTTTCGGATCGGATTCTGATCGGACGTAGTGCGAAACCGCTCTTAAGGTCAACATGTCCAGCCACGGCCTGTACAGCATATGCTCAGTCTAGTTGGTAAGTGATCTGCGAGTTGTTCAGAATATATTTTAATCTGATTGATACACAGAGCTTGAGGCGGATCGTTTGCTTTTATGAAATTGCTGCCATTCTCGGTTCGAGAAGGAATAATATACCTTGAGTTGCGGATCCCTTGTTAGATGCTCAATGGGACTGCTCTATTCTTGGCTCTGTTTGGTACAGTGTGGGGCTTGACCTAAGAGACACGTCGCTTGTTTCCTCTCTGAACAATTACATACAATTATTCATTTCAACTGTCTAGTGGGATGACTGTAACATTTATTTGTATAAGATGTCTATTATGGCAAATAAATAAATTCTGACTCTGAATTTTTGAACTACAGGCATGGTTTCGTTTTTAGGGTTCCGTACCCAAAGGTAAAACGGGACCCTATTACTAAGACTCCGCTGTCCGTCCGTCTGTCCGTCTATCACCAGGCTGTATCTCATGAACCGTGATAGCTGGAGCTTGAAATTTTCACAAATGATTTCAATTTCTGTTGCCACTATAACAAAAAATGCTAAAAAGTACGGAACCCTCGGTAGGGGAGTCCGACTCGCCCTTGTCCGATTTTATTTTATAGAGTCATACACTGCTGAACATAGACCTCCCTCAATGTTCTCCACAACGACTGTCCGTGCGCTGGCCTGATCAAACTGTTTTTTATGCTCTTAATCGGGTCGTCGATCCACGTAATTGGGAGTCATTAAATATGACATATAAATAAGTAATATTATAGACATCCTTACACAAATTGACTAAGCCCCACAGTAATTTCAAGAAAATTTGTATTATGGGTATTCAGAATACGACATGCATAATATACATATATAATATACAAATCCTTAAACACATAGAAAACACTCATTTCTCAAGAATAATACATATCTGTATTCATCACAGAAAAAAAAACCCCTTACCTGGAATGAAATAATTAGTATGTTTTCCATTAAGTAGTTCATCTGCTCGTTTACTATTCCATCTGTAGGCAAAAAACTCTATTGGCATTTAAAACGCTGCAAGCTGATTAGATCAAGATAGAACATAACATCTGTTTATAATGATAATAATAACTGTTTATAATACTACATTACGATATATAATAATAATAATAATTCAGCCTATACACGTCCCACTGCTGGGCACAGGCCTCCTCTCATGCGCGAGAGGGCTCGGGCTATAGTCCCCACGCTAGCCCAATGCGGATTGGGGACTTCACATACACCTTTGAATTTCTTCGCAGATGTATGCAGGTTTCCTCACGATGTTTTCCTTCACCGAAAAGCTAGTGGTAAATATCAAATGATATTTCGTACATAAGTTCCGAAAAACTCATTGGTACGAGCCAGGATTTGAACCCACGACCTCCGGATTGAAAGTCGGACGTCATATCCACTCGGCCACCACCGCTTACGATACAAGTGCTATTACGATACAAGTGCAAAAATAGGAAATTCGTAACGAGTAAAAGTTTTAAATCTGCACTAGTTGCGAATCACCTAATCGTATTCGTCGTCGTACAATGTTTTACGGTACATGATATGGCTCATAATTTTTCGACATAGTTACGTAATATGCAAATTATCGCACTAGATTTGTACGCACTAGTTTGATATATTTTTTTTATAAAGATATTGAAAGAGAGCGGTTTCTAACCTAACCGAACCTAAGTCTACACTAGGAGATAAATGCATAATTATAATTTGAAAAATATTTGAAATTTCGCATCTAGTTTTTTTTAGGACATATTTGGATATATAAGCTCTATACCCTAGTTACCCTACGACATAGTTAGACTACGAAAAGGTAGTCAGCAGAAGATATCAGGTAGCATCTCGTCCCTCATACCGTAGTGCAATCAATGTTGCCGAAAAATAGTTTGTTAATCCTGTACAGGTTTTTTTTATGGAGGATAGGCAGGCGTTTGACCACGGTTTATCGAATATCTTGAACTGTCATATAATGTTTACATAAGTACTCTGCAAATGTATTGTAATGAATGACCTACAAACATTTTAAACCTGCTATCCCATTATTGCCTACCCGCGGTGATATGGTTTTTTCAACCTTAAAATCTTTTTGCTTTAGTTATTCTCTAATAATAACGTGTAGCTTATTAAGTTCGGGCTCTGCAATAGTTTACAATGAAAAGCTTGTAATAACATAGAAATACTATGAAAACGTGATCACATTAGCTGGCCATTGTCAATGATAGCGGTGCCCGAACCGAACACATCCGAACTATTCCGTACGATACGCATCTCATTCGTGCTCCAGCGAAGATTATCAATGCCACCCGCCGAGCCTTCGCTTACCGATGGAAGCGAGCATTGGACTCATCTAAACCAGTATAAGTCCCCCTGACTTCTATGTATAACGAATTGATGCAACGACAGAAGTGCGACCTTATCTACGCAGATGCTGATACCTTGCGTCCGTAAATTTCCGCAATCAAGAAGATATACTGAGTGCTGTACTGATTCAGTATTGTCAAGTTAGGAAAAAGTGTGTCTGTGACATAAAATCCTAACGGAATAGGCCCAGGATAGATCGACGATAGGTAGATAGACAGTCAAGTCAGTAAGCACTTGAAAAACCAACACACGATTAAAACCAATTTACATGTTTGTCAAGGTAACAATAGCTAGCTTCCAGACAAGCAAAGCGAAAGGGAAAGGGAGGGAGGGAGGGAAGGGAAAGGGATTAGTATTCGTAAGATCGCTGGAGCCCTAACCGTTTTATGACAAGAAATTAAAATTTGAATCCGGCTCCAGGAAACGATTGTGTAAAGACAGCACACTACAGCGGCGAGGCAAGCCCAGACAGGCAGACAGAGATATTAGGGCGGCAACGACAACGTGGTAGAGGCAGATACTAGCGGAAATCAAGAACAGAGGCATTTGCTCAACAGTGGTATATGGGATCTGTGGGATGCTGCAACAGGCTTATAAAAACACGGAAGATCGCCTTACAGTGGTCTCTTTAAGGAGAATCTTCGTTTAAACGCTAGGAACACCCCGCCAGATATTATACGGGCAACTTAATAAATGCCTATTAAAATAAATTGTTTAGCATTGTTGGCTTCCGAGTCGCATGATGGTGGACGTTACCTCATTTTATCGATGGGATGATAAAGCATTGAGGTAATTTATAGAGCTGAAGCACTATAATGTATAGTAATGGGCTGGTTGGCTAGCTTTGCAATTACTGAGTGAGTTATTTGACTTAATCTAGACCTAATTTGGTTAGGGTTCTGTTTCACGCAATGATGTCCTTATATGGAGCTAGCTAGTCTAATATGCCTTGGATAGGGTGCTGAATATAAATGATAGCTTATTACAGTTGCCTGCTTGCCACGTGCCACGTTGGACTCAAATTAGCGACTCTTACCTTCTTCTATATTCCTTGCGTTTTATATGACCAAGTTATGTTATCAGAATTTAAGTAGAATATTGTTACTTACTTGCTTAAAATAACAAAAAAAACGTCACATTTTACCTTTTTAATTTTAAATTAGGTACCATTACAATGTTGAAGTTTTAGGAAAATAAAAGTCATATTATAAGAGGCATTCCACGAGCTCATTATCATCATCATCATATAAGCTGAAAAACTTTTACTGCTGAACAGAGACTTTCCCTAATATTTTCACAACCGCTTCATCCAACAAAAATATGTACATAATGGTGCTTCTTTACCGCCCTAGTGCGATAATTAGCACTTTACGTGCCTATGTCAAAAAATTAAAGGGCAATATGTACTGTAAAACGTTGTACAATACACGTGCGAATAAGTAATTCAAATTTTCTACTTTTCGGACTTGTATCGTAATGTACTATTATGATCTTTACCAAATCGTCGGTCCATTTTACTTGGAACCATCCCCACGCTGGGTTACGAATTTACGAGTACCTGATATGTTCAAGTCAAGGACTGGCGTTCTACAAGCCATGTTCCCCGCTCACGGCCCCTATACGAGCCTTCAAAAAACAATGTTAATTTTGGACTGAAAAGAATGCGATGCGATATGTAGGCACCTACCTACGTTCGATTTTTTTTTTTTAATTAATTTGTAGCAAACTGATTTAAAAAAATACACGTGTTCACTTTTTCATAAAGAATCTGCAATACCGTTACATTTCGTACAATAGTCAGCGTCAGTCACCTAGATAACAGAAATGCCAATTTATTTTTACCATCGGATAACCCGCCACTTCTTCTTCACAAAACTATAGGACTTTATCGACTATCAGCAAATATAACTTTGTGAAATCGAACTATGGCATTTAGGTATGCTTTTTTAAACACGGCACGAGGCAGATTTTTATCTCTCTCATACCTATGTTGTTGGTATAAACCAAAGTTGATAAAATAGATCTTCTTACGAAGTGGTAGTGTCTACTTTTAGATGACATGTGTGAAATTGAATACACTTAACAAAACGGAAGAACGGAACGCACCGATTTTGACATGATCATGTCATTTTCTTTTGTTTTGTTATTATTTGCTATTAGTAGTTGGAAATAATTTTTAATTTGTTACAAAATGTTTCTATAATGAACCACTTAGAGAATATTATTGGTGTAAGATGATACCATAACGTTAACAATAAACGTAATGTTTAGTAAAAGACGGGTACGGGTTTGTCGTATTTTTTTAGTGTATGAGTTTTATGTGTAGAACTATTATTGACCGTTGCCACAGGCACTAACAGTAGTTACAGATCTGCCTCTGCAAACCATACAAGACCACAGGCGAAACTGTCCACAGATAAGGCAAATATCAAAATTTGCATCGCCGCGGCCATTCAAGCAAACGAGCGCCATAAACGCGACCGCGACCACCGGCTTTGCTACCGACATAGGTACTATGAATAGGGGGGAAGAGGAAAAGGGGGGTGATTATTTTAGCAATATTTTTTATTAGAGCCTTAAACCCTTCCTGATAAAAAGTCGTAATAAGAAACAGTCCTCAAATCTGTTAGAATTTTGATATTGTTATTGACACGACACGAAGTACATCTCGCGATTTTCCCGCGCAGTGAAAGGATGTTATGATATGACACGGTAAGAGTTCATTTCATGCGCACCAATAAGCGTATGTGACGATGGACATATTTATCAACGTGCCAGCGTGATAAACTGATAAGTGACAAAGTCTCTTTCAATTGCTTGGCGTGCCGTGGTATAAAAGATGACACTGGGTTACCTGCGCCAAAAAAGGCTCGGTCCTTAAGCTTGCCTACTTTCAGAATTTCATACTTTTATTAAGTCTAAATGGGTTCAAATTTTGCGTTCACGTTCGCTAGGACCATAGACACAATTGCAAATTTATATTAATTATAGGAAAAATAAAAAGTAAATATAACGATGGCCTTTCTTTCGTGCAGGTACCTATGTATGTATATGTAGGTATGTAAACACTTACAAATTTACTTTGGTATTTGTTACAAAACAATGACTTTTGCAGTAAATTGTTCAGTAGATCACCTCATTCTTTTGCTAATACCAATCCAACATTTTAACCTTTCTTAACACTAAAGCCTATATTTCTAATAGGACGTATTACTTGCAAAAGTTATTTCAAAATTCGATTCTAAGCTTAAACTCGCAAGCTACATTACCAAAGGACTGACAATGAGTATTTAGTTAAGGTGTTTGAAAAAATACACCTATGTAAACTATTCCATTGTACCACAATTCGCTCATTTGCACATAAGAGACGGTATTTCAATGAAACAACTTAATGTCCAAGCGCGAACACAATGAAACTATAAATACTATAATATTTGCAAATCTAGGTACTAAAAGAACCATTTCAGGCTTAACATCATTTTGATTTGATTTAACATCATTTATTTACGTTAACTGGACTTGGTGGGGCTCTAACGTGCCCCGTACCCCTGAGAGTAGGGTCAGTAATTAAAACAATATAGAACGATTTATTTATTCAATATTTTTATTACGCATCTTCTATTCATCATTCATTTCAGTAACGCGTTTTTTTATCGGCTTCATCCTAAGAAAGGCCCTTAATCCCAGGCTTTAGCTACTTTATTAGGCTTAGGGTTTAGGCTTTTATGTGTGTGCGACTACCATCTTACATTCGAAACCAAGAGAAACAAGGACTTTCGTAAAGTTTCCTCACAATATTTCTTACTTAATGTTGCAATTTCCATTCAATACCCGAATGCATAAAAGCCGAATAACAATAAAAATACCATTCCTGACCCCACACAGCAATTATCCCATTCCGACAGTTAACAAGACTATCGGGCCTACGATTAACCCTTGAGTAACCCAACAGGTATTTATGCAATATTCTGCAGCGCGGGTAAATACAGATTTTCGCTCAGAGATTAAAGGTTCCGATGCTTAACACCTTTTGTGCCAAAGTCCAAGGAAATCGATCATAAGGCGATAATTTGTAGGCTTTATTTTAATGGTCTGAAGTTAAGGTGTTCTCGTTATGATGTAGGAATAAGGTAGGAGTTTAATAAATAATAGACTGAAATTATCATGACTATACTTTAATTAATGATCATATATTATTTACAAATGTGCTACAAAATACTGTACGACATAAAACATACGCACTTCGTCCTAAGTTTTAATGATATTGTCATAAGATATTTACTGTAACAAAAGTTCAAAATATTTTGCGATGCTGTTCGTTACGAATGTTAATGTACACAAACAGTTAAAAAACAAAAAAAAAATGCAGAAAATCACTTAATGAAGGTGATACGTGATATATTATAATCGCATGAGAAAAGCAATTCCAGTTATATCCTATGATTCTATCTTATCTCATCTTAATCTAAAATCCTGTGATCATTTTAATTGACATCTTATCACTATCACAAAGTCAGTGTTGACACTTGACAGTTACACAAGAAGCACATGAGTTACATTCATTGATTCATCTATACTATATCGTCTGTTTACTGGTGTTTTACTTTTAAAGACTAAATAGTACTGACTGAACCAATTTTAAAGACATTTGGCACGGATAACGTCGAAAACACTGGTCATAATATTTTTCTCTATTGGCCAGCCGTTAAGAGCGTGACAAACTGTTCTATTTCTGGTGGAAAAAAAGCACAAGCAGAATTAATTATATCAGCAAAGCCGTCGGCACCGCTAGTTCATTCATATGAAAGTGATGGTAAATGCCTGTGTTTACCTATTTCTAATGGGCGTGAACGATTCTACCACAACACCCAACAAATAAACATATTGTTTGCTGATGCAAGAGGCCACATTCCGAAAAAAAAACTTATTTTTTACTAGTGTTAAAAACCTACCAAATTCTTATTATGCCAGACTACGAGTATTAGAGCGAGCCTTTTTAGGGTTCCGTAGCCAAATGGCAAAACACGGAACCCTTATAGATTCGTCATGTCCGTCTGTCTGTCCGATTCTGTCACAGCCACTTTTTTCCGAAACTATAAAAGCTATACTGTTCTAACTTGGTAAGTAGATGTATTCTATGAACCGCATTATGATGTTTACACAAAAATAGAAAAAAAAAACAATAAATTTTGGGGGTTCCCCATACTTAGAACTGAAACTCAAAAAATCTTTTTTCATCAAACCCATACGTGTGGGGTATCTATGGATAGGTCTTCAAAAATGATATTGAGGTTACTAATATCATTTTTTTCTAAAATGAATAGTTTGCGCGAGAGACACTTCCAAAGTGGTAAAATGTGTCCCCCCCCCCCCCCCCCCCGTAACTTCTAAAATAACAGAATGAAAAATCTAAAAAAAATATATGATATACATTGCCATGCAAACTTCCACCGAAAATTGGTTCGAACGAGATCTAGTAAGTAGTTTTTTTTTAATACGTCATAAAAATAAAAATAAAAATTTTTTTTTCATCAAACCCATACGTGTGGGGTATCTAGGGATAGGTCTTCAAAAATGATATTTAGGTTTCTAATATCATTTTTTTCTAAACTGAATAGTTTGCGCGAGAGACACTTCCAAAGTGAAAAAATGTGTCCCCCCCCCTGTAACTTCTAAATTAACAGAATGAAAAATCTAAAAAAAATATATGATATACATTACCATGCAAACTTCCACCGAAAATTGGTTTGAACCAGATTTAGTAAGTAGTTTTTTTTAATACGTCATAAATGGTACGGAACCCTTCATGGGCGAGTCCGACTCGCACTTGGCCGCTTTTTTCTAATTTACAAAATCATACATTTCAAATTAAGGGCACGTTTCTTTCAAAGTAACATTTCAAGATTCTTATCCCATGACATGAATCTGTAATCATCGTCTAACTATTCGTTGTATTGTCAGTCTTGAAGCTAAATAAACCGTTTTTGTTGCAACTCCATTCAAGAGTCCATAGATTGCAAAATTGATTCGCGTAATAAGACAAATTATGCTATCAGGGGTACATTTTAATCTGTTCTGAATTGTACGCTGCATTGAGTGGGTACACCTTCCTGCGTTCAAGTAACGAGGGGTGAGTGATTATCCTACTTTGTATATAAAACAGTTCCGTTACTTATATATTCAGTTGTTTTGATTTCGTTAGGGATCTTCTAGTTTAAATAATTTCAAATTTTAGGGCAAGCGGGTGGCAACAAGTGATCAAAAATTGATGTTTCTCAAGCTCTTAAATCAACTTCAACTTGAAATTTCAGTCAGTCAGTCAGATGGTCCGTAAGGTCTAAATAGATGATGACTCACGCTATAATGGGCTGGATCCGGGCCGAAGCATCCAACACTTCAGTTCTCTTTCAAAGCATCACGTGATCACCGATCACCCGTCGTAGACACTGAAGGGTCGGACACTTCAGTCCGAATTCTAGTTTTAGTCATTCTTTGTGGTCACCGCTTATCAGGCGGGCTGTATGCTAGTTGGTTGCCGACAAGATGTAAAAATGGAAAATCTCTGTTTCTCATGACTTGACGCGCCGCAAGCTTAAGCAAATGACCACAATGATCGATCGGACGAGGAGCGCCTGCGCCGGTTTTGTCCCAGGAATTAACCGCCACTTAAAGCGCTGTCCGGTAATAGATTAACTTACCAACTTTTTGCCTAACAACCTAGCTAAGGATAATGATTTGGAAAAGTATACGTATTTCTTTGGAAATAGCATAAGACACAACTAAATATACTCGTAGGTGTTTGCATAAGAAGCAAAGCAAGATATATATATATATATATATATACTAAGCAATATAATATAATAAGCAAGACATACCTAAATTATTTTTCACATAGATTGGGTAATACGGTAACAGCTATCATCTGCATACAATATATAACCTTAAAATTGTATTGAATTGACAGATGTCACTGTACCTCTATTAGCTATGTGAAATAATACTACAGAAAGAACAAGATGGACCTTACAAAAGACGCCGAGCCAAATATCAAATCAAATATTCTAATACACTCTTTACTCAGTTTTAAAAAGGGAAACGAAGTATAAAAACCCTAACTTGGGACGTATATGTGTAAGTAGCTAATAATACTTAAACATAGATACAGTAAATCTTTATAAACATCATGCCCTTTTTTATATCACGTCGGTGGCAATCAAGCATACGGCCCGCCTGATGGTAAGCAGTCACCGTAGCTTATGGATACCTGAAACTCCAAGGTGTTACATGCGTGTTGCCGACGCTTTAAAAACCTGTGCACTCCTTTTTTGAAGAACCCCATACTGTAGACCCTCGGGAAAACCTCGGCAGGCAGCTCATTCCACAGCCGGAGCGTCCGCGGGAGGAAATTCTTCTTAAACCGCACAGTGCACGACCATTTTTTTATTACGAAACACTGAAGATATTTTGAATATAATTACTTAACTATCTGTTGAAAATTTCTGTCAATTTTTTGCATACAGACACAAACACACACACACACACACACACACACACACACACATACACATGTTTAGATTTATAAGTTAAAATTTTCAGTATTAATGATCCTAAATGTTTTTAAATTTGTGTCTAAAATTGTATAAATAAAACATCTCCTGCAACTACATTTTTGAGGAGGAGCGCTATTTACCCTAAAGTACAGATTATACCTATTAAGGAAACAGAGTTTCTAACTTGAGGAAACCTAGTTTAAGGAAATCTATACTGGCTCTAGGGTATGAGGATGATAACCCTGCCGACGGCGAGCGGCCGTTGGCATCATGTCAAACAATTCTTCAGAGCACAGCCCATTGTGCAAGTAAGTGGCTTACCTACCAAATAAGAATTACCGTTAAGCTTACCGCACCCTTGTTTGCCACCACATACATAGCAGAACGTTTTCACAGAGTGTGATAATAATTTTACTTTTTTAGGGTTCCGTAGTCAACTAGGAACCCTTATAATTTCGCCATGTCCGTCTGTCTGTCTGTCTGTCTGTCTGTCTGTCTGTCCGAGGCTTTGCTCCGTGGTCGTTAGTGCTAGAAAGCCGAAATTTGGCATGGATATATAAATCAATAAAGCCGACAAAGTCGTACAATAAAATCTAAAAATTTAATTTTTTTAGGGTACCTCCCCTAACCACGTAAAGTGGGGGTGAAAATGTTTTTTGCTTCAACCCTACAGTGTGGGATATCGTTGGATAGGTCGTTCAAAACTAATAGGGGTCTTCAACAAACACTTCTTGATAAAGTGAATATATTCAGAGGTAATTGCTCCGAAAGAAAAAAAAAATGTGTCCCCCCCCTCTAACTTTTGAACCATAGGGCCAAAAAATATGAAAAAAATCTTGGAAGTAGAGCTTAAGAAAGACATTAAATGAAAACTATAGCGGATATGATCAGTTTAGCTGTTTTTGAGTTATCGCAAAAAGTTTCCCGTTCATAGTAAAAAGACGTACACCTACAGTTCATCCCTTGGTTAACAATCTACCATACTTTAAGCTCCAGTTTAGCTTATTGTGACGGAAGAGTAACTACGGAACCCTACTCTGAATATGGCCCGACATGCTCTTGGCCGGTTTTAATCACTGTAGTGCCAATGACGTAGTAAAAACGAAAAAATTTCACAGTGGATCTGGAATAAAGTCATTCGATAGTACAGTCAGCTGCAGAGAAAAGGGACCCCCTGCATAGAAGTTGCAAAGAAGAAGATGCAAACGTGCTAAGCGAATAGTATTGCTGACTGTACATACCTATTATCTAAAATAACTTTCGAGGGTAAGTGAGCGAATATTTTAATCTCAAAAAGATTGTATTAGTTCAGACTTCAGATAAAGTCGAAAGGCGTTAGCAATGCATCATGCTAGCACGCCTCGCGCCCTTATCGATAGTCTATGTCCATAGCACATGGAAATTATCTGTGGGGAAGTATGAGCATGTTATGATCTTAAGATATCATGTATATTTGCACCTATGGTTGGGTTAACTTATTTTTATTTATCTGATACAATCATTTAAAGCGAGCTGAGGTTGGCTGAAATTTCACATTATGTGTGTCTATCTCGTAACCATATAGCAATATCATGTTTGAAGCCTTTATTATACGGCACATTTTATAAAATATTATTTAGAGAAAAAATATTAATATTTTTTTTTCCTTACGGAGAATTTTTAAGAATTAGTGCGGGCGGGGACCGTATGATCTACTACGTCATCTGATACAAGGATAAGCTCCATAGCACACGTTCAAAAAAATGATGCAAAGTTTGAAAAAAAAATAGTAAATAAAATTAGGATTGCCTGAAAGCACGAAAAAAGTGGAAAGAAAATTAATAAATTTACGTCATCTGATACAAAGATGAGACTGGTGGCAACAGATAGAAATTTACATGTAACTTCAAAAACCACTCGCCTGACAGTACTTATATATTTAATATTTATTTATTTAGACACATAATAAACTTACAGTAGTCACCAAGTCGTTTACATGTTAAATCTTAATTCTAATGTCAAGTTATATTATATGGCCGAAATACGTCTGCCGGGCACTTTGAAGGTACTAAAAAGAGTGGAATTTACGCCATCTGATACAAAGATGAGACTGGTGGCAACAGATAGAAATTTATATGTAACTTCAAAAACCACTCGCCTGACAGGACTTATATATTTAATATTTATTTATTTAGACACATAATAAACTTACAGTAGTCACCAAGTCGTTTACATGTTAAATCTTAATTCTAATGTCAAGTTATATTATATGGCCGAAATACGTCTGCCGGGCACTTTGAAGGTACTAAAAAGAGTGGAATTTACGCCATCTGATACAAAGATGAGACTGGTGGCAACAGATAGAAATTTATATGTAGCTTCAAAAACCACTCGCCTGACAGTACTTATATGGCCGAAATACGTCTGCCGGGCATTTTGAAGGTACTAAAAAGAGTGGAATTTACGTCATCTGATACAAAGATGAGACTGGTGGCAACAGACATGAATTTATATGTAGGTTCAGAAAACACTTGTCTTGTAAATAGCCGAAAGTGCGTCTATTAGGCTTGAATTAAGGAATTTTTATAATCTGGTCTGTTAATGGGTTTAACTCAGAGCAAAACCAATAATTAATTACCTACCTATACTTCAGTGGTAATATGCAAATGCCGTGAAAGCAACTTGCATGGTACTCTTTGGTTGGAAACCAATCACCATCAGGGAAGTCGTACACTTTTGATTGCTTCCATCATGGTATTAAATAATAAATAATATTTGACAAGTTTTAAATAGAAAACTGCACCAGCGTCCATATAAATATGATTTCCCATAAATTATCTGAGATGTTTACCTACCCGTTTAATTTAAAGTTAGTATCTAAAATTAAATAATCATAATTTACTCGACATAATATCTTAGTAACATGTCACATAAATAATATAATGGAAATCATAAATAAACAATCTATTAACTGATTTCTGTTGTCAATTTTCAGTATATAATTTAACTGGGCAAAGCTAGCGGCGGGTCGATAGTTAAAGCACAGTGCAAGTGTCATCAGTATTTTAACTCAATAAGTACAAATTTTTACTACTATCCACGGTTCTACAACCTTTGAATGTTGCTGCCATACACAATATGGAAATTTTAATCATTTTTCTTATCCGGAGGAAGGGAAAGCAATTAGTTATTGGTTTGCTATGCCTTACAGCTATAACGTCTTGATAGATTTATTTGAAGCGTTTTGTGTACTTGTGACTTTTCATAATATGGAAGTGACATAGGCTTATATGTATTTCTCGAAAGCATTAATAAAATTGGTTGTTACAAAAATAACTAATTTAAGTAAGACCATTTTGAATACGTGTGACCATTGAACTATTATTACTACGTACGTGTGACACGGACTTTTGGTTTCGGTTTGAATTGAACCATTTAAAGGATTTTCGAATCGGACTGTAATATAATGTAACTGTAATAAAATGGTCTTCAACGACCGATCAAGTGACGATACTGCATATTAGCACAAACTTAAAATAAATTGTATCTTTACCCATTACCACAGGGTGTTGTTAGCCAATCGCATATCTCCAAATGAGATCGACCAATTAATTTCCCGTTGACAGCCCTGTGTACTTAACGCGGAACCTGAATAATTACTGTTGTAAATATTGGATTATAATTAAATGGCTGTTACCTGCTTCCTTAACTAGGGTTAGTGTGATACGGATCTTGTGATGATAAATAAGGGAGGGGTACAATTAAGAGGGGGCGTAAAGCCGGGAAATAAGAAAGAAACAAAAGATTTGGAGCGCCACATGAACCTTTCGAGGGAAGATTTGGCGATCGCGCGGGTTTTAACGTTTCAATACCTTATTAACTCTGAAAGTATTGTTTTATTCAAAATTTGCACGCCAAATCCGTCAGATATATCACAAGCTATTTTATTAAATTATATTGCTAGAGGTTACTAGAATTCAGCTTGGAATTAAATTAAGAATGTAACTAATTTTGCATACCATTATGTGGCGGAATGTATATGTATTTATTTACCCTTTTTGTAACCTTTTTGTTCTGCATTGTTAAAATTAAATGTATTTCTATTTATATTTCAGGATAATAATGTTAATAATACAGAATTAAAAATACCTGAATGAAAATTAGACATGTTTTCGTCATTTTTTTCTACCGAGCCAACGTTAGCCTTAATATTTTGCTTAGATTCTGCCCTTGCGATTATAGGTAGTCTAATTTCCGTGTGAATATATCCATGTCATATGGCCTTGATAAATTTTAAGTTAAGACTAGTTAAAACTTTTAAGTGTTCTAGCAACTATGGAACACATGAGTTTCTAGGTATGGAACTACAAGCGCATTGATTTTTTTAAACGACCTAATAAATTTGTACTAGTATCACAGTCTTTACAGAATACAAATAACATTAGTAAACAGATGCGAATCGCAGTCCACCCACACGAGCCGTGAATAATCAGGAACACACCTTAAACACTAGTTTCCTGATCACTTTGCAAGACGAAGCTGACAGATCAGGTTCAGATAAAACCTTAATCGATAGCCCTTATTGCTCAAATTGATATCTCGCCATTAGAAACAATCGGCCCGATTCGAATATTAAGATACTTACGTCAAATATGTATTAGATCTAGATACAATATGGATCGGATATAATAAATAAAAATAATAAAATCACTTTATTTCAGACCAAAGTCCATATAAAAAATACAAAATAATTATAATATAATAATATCAACTTAAATTAAGAGTTGTTTCAGTCGTCATATAACTAGTTATTTTTATTTTTATATTGATTTTACAATGTACTGTCATTTTTTGTTCTCGCTGTGGTGAACGGATGACCAGTCACGAAAAATGGAGCTATATACTCGGAGACAGATATGTTAGTGATAAAAGTTAAGTTTATGTTTGAAGAATCGTGACTTTTATCACTGACATATCCGATCCATATCGTTTCTAGAACTGATATTTGACGTATCTTAAATTTCGAATCGGGCCGAATTTCAATACTCGTAAATATGTAGCTAGATCGCATGTTTTTCCATTTCTTTTCTACTTGAAATATGATTAAATTTGTATTAAGCAGAAACGTCTGCAAACGATACCAAATAAAACGCTCACTGAACTTGATTAAAATCTCTCCTTTAGCAAAATTGGTTTTACTGGACCTTAGATATTGAGTTTCTAAAATAATTTCTTTATTACTAAAAGTATCTTTCGGGTACACTAGCTCAGTCGTTCTAAACTTATCAATAATAAGTCCACTCGAAAAAAATCTCAGAGAAGTTAATTAAGATGCAGGGAGTTCAGCTCCTTTTCCGAATGCAGCTCGTTGAGCACTGAGAGGACGACCGTGCGTGCCCGGGATCGCGGATATAATTGTTATTTAATTGTTATTTACAATTTTTAAACAACTTTACCGGATGAACCCACTACAACTTAACACCTACTTGAAACAAATGGTGGTTGGTGGCATTTATGAATTCGTGGACACTGCATCCTTGACCAATGCATCCGGCCTTTAATAATCGAACAGTACATTCCCAACTCCGTATGTAAATTCAAAAACAAATGAAGTCCTAATGTAATTGTTAAGTGTAAGCAAAGGCAGAATTCGTGTGCATCTTTTGCGGTGAACCTTTTGCTGATGACGTAAGAAATTTGAACCGCTTTTAACATTTTAATTCAAATATATCATTATTTCGAAAACAGCTTAAAATATCTTAGCCCCAAATACTTTAAAGTTTTTCTTTAAACACGCGGCAAAATGTATTTCTAATAACAATTCAGCTTATGCTTTTCAAGAATTATTTTACTTACGTTCTTCCAGTTCAGGTCTTATGTGAGTGTAGGTACACAGACCTGGCTAGCTGGTTAACACGTAGAGTCGTCTTCTGTCAATTAAAGGAGATATTAAGTCCATGAATTCTCAATTACAGAGAGCCATAAAAGGCTGGTCAGGATTACAGCGACAGGTTGAGAAACGTGTTATGATTACGAGTATATATTATTGTTTTAAAGGTGCAAATCAATCGTCCTTGTGTTAGAGATAATGATCGTGACTTCGCGTTTCAGGGCGAAAACCGAAGTTCGCAAATTGCAGGCATCTTTCTCTGTCACTCTAATTAATGGGAGTAGAAGAGAAAGATTAATTTCGGTTTTCGCTGTGGGCCCTGAGACTGGGCGTATTGGGGCATATAAATGAACCAGCAATAGATTTTCATACCTACACTTAAGCCCGACACAGATGGAGCGACAAGATATATTAATATACCGTAAGATACCGACAGATATCTTATAGTATAGCTAAGCAGCACACACGCCAAAGATACTAAAATATATATACGAGTACATATTATATCGCTAGACAGCGATTTATTAGACAGACGTCTAGCACCTACATTGTGAGAGAGACGAAATATACCAGAATATATCGTAATATAACCTTAATATGCCTTGCTATAAGATGTTGTAAGATACCAAGATATATATTATAGCTTCGAGTGTGAACTCTGTCCAATGGTAAGTACGTAAAATATATCGTAAGATGCGTTGCTATATCTTTTGGTAAATGTGTATCAAATGTGTGGAATTCTGAAATAAGAATAAATAATAATTATTATTATTATTATCGCTCCGTCTATAATGGGCTGAATTACTAGTAATGGGGAGTAAAAAGTTTGGTGGTGGCTTTACTGTGATTTTATTCGATTTCGCAACAACTGTCAAAAGTCAGAGGTCATCGGAGTACAGTCAGCTGCAGAGGTAATTGACCCTCTCGGCATAGACTGTTCGTATGCAGGGGGGTCAATTACTGCAGTTGACTGTACTCCAATGACCTTTGACTGTTGTTGCGGAATTTTGAAAAAAATCGCAGGTCAATATATATGCAGGTGACGGTACTTATAAATACATTCGCAGGCAAAATGATTACTGTTTAATCAGGTCGCTTTTCCGCTGCGCGTAATATTTTTGTCAATAAAATGGCACCATCTTGCTTCGACACAATTTTTTTAAGTACCCGACTAGAGCCGCTTTCTATCACCGCAACGCTCGCCGTCGGCAGGGTGTTCATCCTCACACCCTAAGAACCGAAATGGTCGCGTACTGTGCGGTTTAAGAGGAATTTCCTCCCGCGAACGCTTCGGCTGTGGAATGTGCTTCCTGCCAAGGTTTTCCCGAGGGCCTACAGTATGGGGTTTTTCAAAAAAGGAGTCTACAGGTTTTTAAAGGGTCGGCAACGCGCATGTAATACCTCTGATGTTGGCGTTCATAGGCTACGGTGACTGCTTACCATCAGGCGGGCCGTATGCTTGTTTGCCACCGTCGTGGTATAAAAAAAAGAGGTGGGCGCCGCGCCGGCCGCTTGAAAAATTCGCGCTGAGCGAACTTGGTCAAATCTGCTGCTGGGCCAAATGTGTGCTGTGCGTAAAGAACAAGGGTTAAAAGAAATCGATTCGTTTTTAGATGAAGACAACATCTCACAACAACTCGAGACAACTCGTGCAGCTTTTCTAAGAAAACTTCCGATGACTTATCTATTTGACCAAGCACCTCTTTAGGAACTCAGTTTAGTAAGATTATCGAAAAAACAGCGCTTCCGACAATATGAAGAGTCAGGAGAAATCGATTACAGCCAAGAATTCTGGAAATACCTGACAACACCAGATCCTATAGTAAATACTAAAAATCGCTTTTTTTATCAGGTAACATGATGCGCGCCGGCGCGGCGCCGCCGCTGCCATTTTTTTAGTCGGCGCCCACCTCAACACCCGACCAAAGCTTCTGAAATTAATAGAGCACTATACTACGTATTCGCCCATACAGATAATAATAGAGAAAAAGTTTTTTCACGTCAGCAGCTGGAACAAGGTTAATTTTCTGGTTAAACACAGTGAGCAAAATCGCATTTTGCTCACTGAGTGAGACAAAATAACAATCAAATGAACTTTATATTCGAATGTCATTTCAACGTGCGGGGCCTAATACAAGTTCGAAATATTTGAATTCTATTGTCTTTGTCCCATTCACGTCATTAGCAAAAAGAAAGAGACAAAAATAAGTGCATACGTAATTCAACGGTATATTGACTGTTGATATTAGACCTCCGATATATTTCAGACCGTATCGTTCCAAAACACTCTACGAGTCCGAGTATCGTAATAATTAATGAATTAAATAAAAGTTTAAAATTTAATAAAAAACACCATATTTTACGTATTTTATTATACAATCAAAACAATAAACTTAAAAAAATACGCAATTGTTACGCAAAAGTAAATAATTCTACTCTTAACGATCTCTACTATAGTTGACAAATAGTTGTATCCGCAATTCGGACCGTATCTTACAAAGTTTTTTTTACAAAGAAAAGTTGTCGATTGAACTGTCAATTGATGTTCGTTACTTCATTATTTCCGTAGGTATTATTTAATTGAAATTTCTTTCGTTTTGTTTTATTGTGGTAATTAAACTTAATTGTTAGAATACCTTAAGAATACATGAGTGAAATAGTGATGAAGACGGATTACATTCTTTGAAGTTGTATTTTTACCTTTCAAATATGTCCACACTGCTGTCGAGAAATATTTTGTGTACTACACGAGATCAAAGTTATTTATATCTCGTGCGCTTTTGACTCCCTTACTGCGCTCAAGATTCTAAATAAGATTCTATTATAGAATCTTTCGCTTGCACGGGACTCAAAATGAGCACTCGAATAAATATCAAACTTTGCTCTCTTGTTGTACAAATAACTATTCCACTTCTAAATATTTTCCATTCTCCAAGATGTTTTAGTATGTAATTGACACAATGAAAAACTAGATTTATAGTTTTTTTTTAATTGCAATATTTTTTTTAAAGCGAACCTATAAACTAATAATATATCTTCTTAAACCATAACCTATAAACGTAGAATATAATTATGCTGATATATTATTATGCTGAAGCGATCGACATCAAAATCAAAGTGATTTCTTAAGATTTAGTTAATGGAAAGCGTTTTCTCCCGAAATATAGATAGCAAAACGTAGGGAAAATATGAAACTAACTGATTCAGAAATCTAATCTAATAAAGCCGGGTTTCATAAACTTGTTGCCGTCACGGACCACTTTCACAATTTAAACAATAAATACACATATTTATACCTATTTTAAAATTTACTTTTATTATAATTTTCTTACTCATAGGTCTCATCAATTTACTACAAAAATTCCTTATAAAAACATGCTTTTGGACCCCACTTTAGGGAACCCTGTAATACAAAAATACAAAATTCTTTATTTCCTAAGAATATACATTTTTGTGATGCAGGAGATGGAGCCTAATAAAGGCTTATCTTTCATACTTTGACAAGAATGGTTGTACTGGTCTGAAAATAGAAGCGACGTATTGCAGCTATAGCAGATCGCAGTATGGAAGACATAACGAGTATATGTTAAAAACGTAATAATTTGCTTCACACCTCAGCTATAACCAATATGTTACAATAACACAAGAAAACATTTGGCAAAAAAAAATCATCACACCAGGCCGCGTAGCCAACGTTACAATCGTTAACGCTCCGTAGCGTAGCGTAGTCATCTCTCTCTATCACTCTTCCATATTAGTGCGACTGTGACAGTTGCGTTTCGTTCGTCACGGAGCGTGAACGATATGCACGTTGGCTACGCGGGCAGCTCGTAGAGGATTGATTGCAAAGTAATTGGATGCAAATTTTCAGTTGTTTCCTTTTATTAGCAAGTAGAATTTACTTTTAAATGATGATTTTGAGTAATACATTTTTATTAACGTTAGTTTGGTTTGATTATGTTTGATGTTGCATAGTTAGTATTTTTCCTGTTGTTTCACTCGGTAGGAAAATTTATTTAACCCTCGTGCCTTGAGACCCTCGTGACACTCAAAATTTCACTTTTCTAACCATTTGCTACGCTCGTGGTTCAATTGTTGAATCTTCCGCTCGCTCAGATATTAATATTAGCACAAGCCATTAAACAACAACTTTGCCCCCTTGTAAAACAAATAACTATTTCCTCGCAAGTGTGATATCCTATGCGCCTGTAGGTACACAAATACATCGTATGCGCCGCGATGCATTGCTCAGCGGTCCTATATTTTACTTAACAATCACCTCGGATAGCGGTAGCCACACAAATGTTCATAGCCATCCTAGTAAAAAGCCGTTAAGACAATGTACTCGACACGGGCACGAGCCTGACTCGGGCCATCACTCTCACCACAATGACCATTGTTGGATCTGCAAGTCAATGGAGTGCTTGGCTGCTTGCTCTATCCAGCGAATAAGATTTGGTGTCTTGGGCAACGATTGAAACGTATTTATAAAATAAAAGAAAAATTTGTGTCTTTCATGTCAACCTTATTAAATTTCTACCACTAGTGCTCTGTGAGCTATAGACCTCGCGATCCCCTTGACTCCACCAGTTCGAAAAATTACCAAAAACTGAATCAACAAAAAAAAACTATTAGTTACTTCAGAGTCTACTGTAACGCATGTTGGGTAGAGTCTACTGTACTGTATCCGTACCTACAATATTAACCCTATTGTCTTTGCCGCCATTTTGCCCGCAGATTCCATTTAAACAATACGAGTACTTATGTCAAGTTATGACCGAACCAATTAAGCAACAGACGCACCGACATAATGCCCAGGAGACCAGGTCGAACTTTAAAAATCTCATTTAAACCATCTTTACATTTCGTTCTAACAAATACAGTGCGGGCGAGATGCACAGATATCAATAACATATCAAAAAAAGAGATGAGGGTTTTTAAAGATTGAATTGGCCTCCTACAGATACTTAGATCCAGGATAAGGTTTCTTTACAACCGCGGCAACACAATTAAACAATACTATATTGCGGGCTCCCCTAATATGGCGACCATTTCTATTACCTCCATATTTATTTCAGCGCTATCGATTTCGTCTTTATCTCTCTAATATCTTTCTATAGAGATAACCATCTTACGCTTTCGGGTTCCTTCTTTGTATCTAATATGGACTGGAAATGTATGAATTTTTAAAATACCTTTTCTTGCAAAAAATGCATTTAACAGAATATATGATAAATATCCTAATATTTCATCAATCAAAATAAGATCAGATAGAGATAGTTAGTGGAGACCTTTGTTAAATTTTCTTACAGAATATTTATTAAGAAATAAAATGAAACCAATGATAATTGCGATCTAACGCGTTATGGTGTGGCCAAACATGCAGGCATTCGGCGAATATTCAGTGATGGCGTCTCTTTCATTTACCTTGAGTAACAAGAGACGCTATCGCGAATATTCACCGAATCCCGATATGTGTGTGTATACAACACTTAATATATACCTTAATATACCTACTGAAACACAGCACTGTGGATAGCTTAAGTATCTGTTACACATGTGTTCTTTAGTAAATCTAAACACAGAAATATTCGTGCAACACCGAATGAGGAATAAACGAGCACGAATTGTCCTATTTCAGATATTTAGCAAAAGTCCATTTTCGTCTATTTTTTCCCAATAACAGCAGCCCATTACTGACTTTTCTTATCAAACGCCATCCGTTCGCGGGTGGCATATACCAAACTACCAGAAAAATAACTCCATTACATTTAAATATGATCCTTAAAGCACATGTCATAAATAACAAATTAGCAGAAACTGTATTTTACGAGCTGTTAAAATAACTTTGCACGGCGAAAAGTGATTCATACGATATTGGACTGAAATGACCATTGGACATATCGAGTATTGAATTTTAAAGACGGTAAGGTCGAGAGCCGCGTGACTAATTTGGGCATGCCCAAGTCGTTGGGGTCGAGCTCTGGGGAAGTATGCAGACGATATTGGGCCGTGTTGTCGCGGTAGGTGAGATAGTTACTAACGAAGGCGATAGGTCGAGAATGGAGGGCTTCACGCCTTAGATGACATCTCTTTAAGGAATTCTGTGGAGCCATTGCGGCAATGGGTGAAACGATGGGATCGGGCCCTACCCTGAAATGACAAGCCGAGAAACAGTAAATTCTTGATGAGAGTATAATTTCTACACAACTAGTAAATTAACAATTTATTGTTAAAGGAATAAAAGCGTGTGCATTTTGAATACCCCGCTTAATTACTTCTGGCGGATCTACTATGTCTACTACTATTTTTAAGTATTTTGCATTGACAATATATCTACTGCCTATATGCATATTTTGTAGATTCTATTCTACTTAGATTATCGAGTGTCCTAAAGCATATTGTCATAATCCTGCACTATTATTTGGCATAAAAATGGCAAAGTGTATCGTCTCCGCAGGTCTCAAGTATAGTGCTTTTTCTCGCATGGTTACTCAGGTTACTCTAAACTATTACTACTACAACAATCGGGATACTTGCAGGTACTCTGACCTAACCAGTTCATTACGATGCGTCCTCTCTGACGGCCTCAACCCAAGTGAACGAGCCTGTCCAACATTTACCGTGTCCCCACCACTTGCTAAAACTACCGTGTTGTCAACAGTATAATGTTATTTTCCCAACTACCCCTGTATTAATCAGGGTAACATAATAATGTTGTCACGGTATAATTATTATTTAACTGCTATCTTAAATGTAAACATAAATAAATCATGACACAAGGTACCCAGATACCAGGATCAAGGGCAAAGTAGGGGTCGTCGCTATCCTCCGTACCAAGATTGATGTCTGTACATTTCATACCTACCTTTGTGACAGACATGTAGGTAGTCAATAGGAAAGCCTCTAGGGATCTCATATTGTTATTATTGTGGCGAGGTCCGGAATAGTACAGAAATCAAATCCTTGACCGTCCCTAACGCAGTTGTGACAGTAGCTGGTGTGAGAGGTCACGTTCGTAGGGAACGGTACGAATTGCCACCGTATCTACATCGCAGTCACTTAACAAACGTTATGCTAACGAACACGCTGCATGTGTCGAACGTTTAACAAGGTAACATGCTGATATCGGACGGGCTCTCAATGAAGTGTTAAGGCGTGGCCACACCGGATACAATTCGGCTGTAACGTTTGGAATTACATGTCAGCTGTTATATCGCTTAATTCATACAGCAATTCGACGCTACGATGGAACACATGTAATAAGATTTCAAAATTACACACACATAGATACATACATACATAAACTATTAATCATATCCTTAATTTAGGTTTCGCAGTACTTATAAATACTTAGACTCCATCGTAGCTACAGTCAACGAAATTGATTTCTATCCAGAGGAGTACAGTTATTTTTTGTGATCAGGACGGTTTCCAAGTACGCAACTACGTTCCCATTCCCATAAACTAATTTCTACGAGCCAGAGTTTGAACCCACGACCTCCTGAGCTATATGTAGAAGCCGTACGCCATCGCCACTGCTTGGTTATTGATAGTCACGAAAAAAGAAATGCATTACGAATAAACCAGAATATCGGACCTAAGCAGTCATCCCAATGCCTTGCAATAACTGGTGCAACAATGACTTCAATGCGCTATCTAAACGGCGAATCGTGTACTCTGCGCCTGGCTAATCTTTGCTTTACAGTAATTTAAATCTTTGCTTTAAAGTTTTATAGTACCTAGGTTAAGGCAGCTGCCGGACTGGCGATGAGATACTCGTATAAAAATATGGTGGTTAAGCTTTTATCGCTTAACGCTGTGTATAAGACAATCATCACATTTAACAAGTGCGAAAGTGAAGCTTGATAAACGATAAAATAGCAGCCATAATAAGACCGTTAGGTTTATTGAAAGCAGGAGTGGAATGAAACAAAGGCGCCATCGCCATTAATTATTAAATTAATGGGATAGACGCTATCGGTAGAATAAACTTAACTGCTTTCCGAATGTCAATGAATTTATTTGTGTCTTTATCTTAACTTTTTTCATCTTTAAACAATACTGTCTATATACAGGTGAGACACAAACAACTGAAAAATTTCTGCTCTTAAGATATTTTAATCAACGTCAAATCCAATTTGATTTTTTAAAGAAATATTTTCTTATTGTTTCGTATTCCAGACTTCCGGCCAATTGGAGAACACAACCCATATTTTCCCAATTCCTTAGAGCAATTTCTGGCTGATGGTACTTGATAGTACCGACATCATCATCAACATTTTAGCCTCCTGCCGACCATTGCTGAGCATATGGCTCTCTTTGTGGACGCCAATTATCCCGGTCCTGAGCTAGTCTCATGCAGAAGTGCCCCGTGATCTTCCAAATGTCGTCCAGCTAACGAACTAACGGACACCAGGCGCTTATTTCATATGACCACCAATCCGTCAACATTTTGCATCACTGTTCCTGGCGACATGTCCCTCTCAATACCATTTAAGCTTATTACCTATATACTTGCTAAAGAAGATATGAAGGCAAAAATTCGCCGCCGTACCTTAGTGGTAGCAATTCCCTTAGCAACACTGTTGCATCAAAGCACGATAATTAGAAGCCATTATACGCCCACGACTTCTTCCAATGATTTTATGGTTCCACTGTTCGGAACGCGAAATTTTACTCACATTAACTAGAACGGTAGCTCGCCAGGCAATTAAAATGGATACGTATTCGACACATTCCATTCCTTTGAACGCCACGTCAATTGGGCGCGGTGCGTCATCATGAACCTTGTCGAAATGCACGAAGGTTGATATTTGGCTGAAGCCGCGCGCGTCAGTTGACGTCTTCGGCCTTCTGGCGATACCTAGCTTCGCGGTGGATGACTATTACTGTAAGGCTTGAGAAGACGCAATGAGTTGAGCGTGCAGTGCGGCGTGCATCGTGCATGCTAAACAAATTCAAACGTATAGGAGTGGGTAAGATGCACTAAGGTGCACGCTGTTCAAATTTCTTGTGAGTCCGACGCCACGCTGCACGCCCCGCCGAACGCTCCACTTCGAGTGCCCACTCAGGCCTTACACTTACTGTTGAGTAGAGCCGTTCCTTATCAACTTGGGAAGTCATACGGGCCCAAAAATAGGTTTATTTTTATTTTTATTGCAGCATATTGTTAATAATTTTACCAAAAGTTTACGTTTATGTATCATAGTTAAAGGATAATATTTTTGAAGATAATACGTTTGGTTCTAGTTAAATGATTGTAGTTTAAATTTTTTAATGAAATTTTGTAAAAGATTTTGAGAGACTTAAAGAACTATTGGCTTTTTCATTTTAACTTGTACTGGCGATATAAAGCTCACGTAATTATATTTTACATAGTGGCGCCTCCCAAAAAAGTACACATATTATTATAAATTTTTGTTAGTTGGTTGGATCAATAATTGTTATAACGCCGCTATTTGTCAAAGGCGACCAAAACTTATATGGAATTGTCAGGGAATTAGCTTCAACCTTAGCATTTTCAACTCGATAGAAAAACTTATATATGTATATAGAAACCCTCTTTAAGTTTATATCCAACCTGCTAAATGCTTGACTATAGACAAATGGGATCGCCCGTTAATGAGTCCATCACGACGCATACGTATCAGGGCTTGAGCATAAGCATTAAGCTAAATGCTCGAACAAATTGGATATATCCCTCTCACTCGGTTTCCCTATGTAAGATAAGGACAGAGACAGCAGTTGCCTCTTGACAGCCTACAAATCGGGCTCATTTCTGGATTAGATTGCAGCTTCCAGTGTGGTGCTATTTCTTGTGTATGGAGATAAAAAGTGTATGGCGATTTGTTAGCGACAAAGATTGAATGTGATTTAAATGAGTGAGATGGAGCAAAACACTAAAGTTGAGGATGAGGAGCAAGTTTGCGAATTGGGTAAAAAGTAGGCACAACTATTAATAGTGTGTTTTGGTATTCGCTAGCAATCTATGTAACTAGAAGGTATTAATATTTATCCGAGTCCCTTTTTTAAAGGGTTAAAGGAAAAGTTCAGGAACACACCGGACTAGTAGGAAACAGAATTAAAAGGTACAAAAGTACTTCGAATAGTAACAGTTACATTTACGATACCTATACCTACGGGATTTAATCAAGTTACAAAAAATACGTTGAATTAAGTTTCTTAATTACCTCAGACTGTTCGAGGACCGCATTGGCGCGTTGAAATGAGTATCGACGATTGAAAAACATCGTTAGTGTTATGTGTCGACCGAATGACATCCCTAGTGTGCAAAACATTCAAGTTGATAAACAAGAACAAGTCCCGGGTAGTTAAAAAACTCGCGTACCTAGAAGATGTTGATGTCAACTTTAGCCAGTCTTCTCCGAGACTAAGGGACTGCCTACCTCGGAACATCGGAAGTAATTTTGAAACTTAATTTTCCGGGATCAAACCCCGTTTACGTATACATATACTCGTAATAATGTATGAAAATCGTTAAAGTTTAAATCAGTAACAATTACGCATACATATGGCTCTACCTACCTGTAACACTTATTTGGTGCAACTACATGTATATCATCAGTCGTCAAATAAGTCAATCCGTGTTAATTGTCAGTGCACCGACTCCAATTAGTCTACTCGGAGTTACGGGCTGTCTTGTCTTGTGATAAACCGACACGCAGCTTGTCTGAAATCGCGTTATATTGAAATTTATTGTGATGAATTAACCTTAAAGCCAGGAAAACGGTTTAGAAAGAAACAAAAGCTATGTCGCGCTATAGTTGCGACGGGAGATCCTGTAAGCCAAATCAAATAAGATCCATAAAAAGCGTTTTGAGGAATTCATTTTCAGCAAGCTGGAAATCGTTCTATTGGTCCGTGTAATCCAAGTTTGCGCAATCCCAGGAGGTGTGCATACATTTTGGGAGCCTTGGTAGAATACATTTTTTCTTGGATTGCCAAACTGCTCGATGTAGAAAGCCCACCACTAATTACAATCGCACTACCAATATATTTAATATTTTTAATATTTTTATGAATTAATTTAATCTAATTGTAAATAATGTATGTACTTAAGTATAAATTGCTTTGTCAATACTAACATAGTGATAAGTAATAGTGTACCTAACATATGGATCTTTGATGTCCGAAATAAAGTCTTAATAAATAAAAAATATATCAAGGTTTGGTGAATCAAACACTGGTGAAAAGGCGTAGTCTTAATAAAATATAAGTTTTCAATGAAATGTGAAAGTTTCCCGGTTTCTACCTTTTCATTTGGCTGTACTAGTGACGGAATTTGAAGTTTTAAATGCTCATTCGACGCTATATTTAACCGTCTTTAATATTAAAGAGAATGACATATCTCGTCGGACGTACCGTTTTCGAGCTACAAGCAAAAAACTGACAAAAGAGCAAAAATTTATGCACACTTCCTGGGATTGCGCCAACTCGGATCGCACGCATTTAGGACCAGATGAAGGTTTTAAGACGATTTCCATACTGGAAATTAATTTATGTAAAAATAAACGCTTTAGGTACATCAACTACTCTGAAAAACTATTTCTTTTTTAGAATTTTGCTAGTGACCTCGCTCGGCTGTATCACTACCTATTTTATTTATAGTTTAGTTTTATGTTTCAGTATATAGATATGATTATCGAACTACGGCAAAAGGTTGTCGAGAGCCTCTGGGTGTAATGCTCGCCCTGAGTGGCTCGGAACCGATCAGTAAAGACCAGTCTATAGGCACATACCTGGATACATACGGCCAGATACTTTGCACAGAAAAAAAAAAAGTTCTCCAGCCAAGTAAATACTCTTGTGTCAAGACATTTTGTGTTTCCTATATAAGGAAACAATAAAATTCTTGCGTCAAGATATAAAATATTTCAAAGTTTATTATTTAAGCTAAAAAATTAAATTCTCTATCCGAGCTATAAAAAGTTTTTTTTTTAAAAGCTCATTATTCTCACCAAGAGCGTTTACGTTTTGTTTTAAGTATTATATTTTTTAAATTGAACCTAACTGTCTTCGTGCAATACTTAAAGAACTTGTGCCAAGAAACTTTGTTTCTTGGGGTTAGATACTCATAATTGAATTGAGAATTATATTTCTCCATAAAAACAAGAAAAAGTATTGGTTCAAGAGTGCGTTACTCAATGTGAAATATGATATTATTTATATCTAGAGCTGAAATCTCTTAGCGCCAAGTTTAGTATGTTTTGAATAAAGAATGAATTTTCTTAAACCAGCATGGTCTTAAAACTTAAAGTCTCAAAGGAAAATTTTGGTGCTTCTTCTTTGAAATAGCTTTGGCTCTTGACTGTAGGTTGAAAACATCAAACCAAGAATTAATGGCTCTTGTATAAAAACTTAAAAGTCTCAAACCAAAGTTTTGGTGCTTCTTTTTTTAAAAAGCTTTAGCTCTTGACTGCAAATTGAAAACATCAAACCAAGAATTAATCGCTCTTGCCTAAAAACTTAAAAGTCTCAAAGGAAAAATTTGGTGGTTCTTCTTTGGAATTTCGTAATATTTTTGGTTTGAGGTAGAGTTACTCAAGATAAAACCGTTTTTTAAGAGCGTGCTATATCTCTTTCTAAGATTTTTTTTTCTTGCGGCGAATAATTAATATCTTAACTCAAATCACTACCATTCGCTTTAAAAATGTGTAAAGATAAAACTAAATATTTTTTATTCTCCTTTTAAAAATTATGTTGTTTTTAACTCAACTAAGCAATTTATTATTTTATTTAAGCAACCGTGCGCAAGAGACTTTTGCGTTTTGAATTAAGATATCTTTTTTATCTGTGTGCATACGCTCAAGAACTAAATGTTTATGGAACTAAAATCATATCGGATTGCCTACTTTGAGATATCCGATACCTTTATAGCCTTAATAGGACATATTTCAGTCGATAACTCTATACACAACGAAAGAGAAAAACGCGTAGATAGCGTACGGTGGCACAGATATAAGAACTGTATGTAAATATAATTTTCCTAACAATAAGTACACGAAAACAAAGTTCAAACGTAAATAAATATACATTGATATTGTCTTATTTTCATGCCTACATAAAACAATATTCTGTGAAACCTGAACCTAACCAAAAGATTAGAGTACATATTTGAGCAGATAAAGTTCCTTGTGTTATGTATTTATTATTGTTTATGGAATAGAACAACAGTACCATCCGTTATAATCACCCTTGTGTACACTTAATGTCTTATTCGGGGGTCGGGTCTAGTATGCGTGCGTTGCAAATATGGTAAACGTCGGTAAACGTCAGTTAAAGTGCTAATGGCTCCATTATGAAAGGGTTTCGGTTGCCCAAGGGAACCTCCTTGACATTAGAAATAACAATGCCTAGATTGTGCCAAGGAAGGCGGAGACGAAGATATACATTGAGTAAATGGGTACATATATGTGTATCTATAGGTACATATTTCTATTAACACCAACATAAAGTGTGGAAAAAAAAAACAAATAATGGTATCACTATTTTTTTTCGTGTGTCTGATTAGTCGGTTGTAAACAAGAATATGGCCGTCGCGAAAAGCGACCGTGGGGACGCTTACAACTTTTAGGTGCGGCGGCTTTTCACAGTGCGATTAAAGAAAAATAAAGTACCTAAGTGCCGTGCGCATTGTATGCAATCTTGTGGCCAATATCGAAAACTGAAACTAGACACTCACACACAGATAAACAAAAGACTCATGTGCAGCCCTCTAGAATTTATGCACACTAACAATTATTAAATTCAATAAAAAATAAAAATGAACATTTAACAGTAGGGTAACCTTTAGCTATACAGCCAGCATGTGTATTTTCACTATCACCGCATATTTCAAATTTCAATGAAACCAGTCACACTACAAGTTCGTATTTTAGCACAGCACCCACTTGTACATCAATATACAACAGACAACATGTCCTGTCCAGGAGTCTCTCACAATCTGTAGTTTAGTAACGTTAGGTCTAAAAATTATGATCACAATTTTGAATCTTAACCCATAAACATAAAGTTCTATGTGAATACATGGTTATAGATTTGTTTAGGCGGTTATAATCTTTTTTCTGCGGAGGTTGGAATGGCAGCGATCCCGTAAGGGACACCTGCCTACATATCACATCGACGGAAACATGTACATTTCTAGTTGTAATTTATAACACAGGATGATAAAGGGTGGTAAAGGTTGTCACATATCTAATGCAAATAACAAAACACCTAAGTTAGTTGACAGTTCATATATTATACCTTTTTTTCCACAATCCATAACTCCCACGGGAACAATATAGGACTTTGTCCTGCATAAAATAAGATCTTTTTCGAGCAAGTGTGATGAAATAGAAGATTGTTAACCAAGGGATGAAAGGCAGTTGTCTGTCGAGGTGGTTTGGTACTCGAACGCAGTGAGAGCGCCAATAGTTCGAGACTGAAATGGTGCCTTTCACCCGAGTTCTACTTTTCATTTCGAATACGAGGAAAGTAAAATGCATGTGTATATTATATAAAAAAACATATGAATTTTATAGTATTTCTTGAGACAGTACCCACTTTCAATTAACAATTTAGGTAAAAGTATCGTGATTCATGTTGCTTAAATTTTAATAGCTTATCGTAATATAAACGAAAAAAACGTACCTACTGGAAAGTAAAATGCTCTAATGCAAAAACTTATCATTTTTAGAACAACTAGTACCCACTTACCGAGGATGAGAAATGATTTTTTTTTTAATTAACTACCTCGAGAAAATTTATTAAGGTAAGTAGTAAGTAGGCCAAATTCTCTTACGTCTTAATTCTTTACCACATTTTATAGTCTAAAATATTATTATATTAGGTACTAAAAATCATACAAACGTAAATATGTAAAGCCCAGCCCAGGGCCAGCGGCCCACTAGGCGGGTTTTTTCGGTACAAAACGGAAAAATGCATTACTTGCTACAAGCAAGCGTAGCGTTTTGACGCTTAGACTCAGCGCAGCGAGCAATGTCTGCGCGCGCACGATGCGCGGGCCCTGCTGCCATATTTTACGCGCGTGCCGTCGGCGCCGGTACAAGGAGGTAAATCTAGCGAATGGGAAATTACGAAGTTCGGAAATGTTTCGAGCGAATTTGTTATAAAAATTTAACCAACATTGGTATATCAATTGGTGTCAACGTTTAGCAATGAGCATGCACTCTCAGAGCCAGAGTTCCGTGGCCCTTGCGTTACATCAGTGCCCCTGAATGGTGACTTGGTGACACAGATTGATTCAATTCGATACGATATTAAAATTCAGATATCAGCAGACGACAATATAGTCGCCCATGAAGGGTTCCGTACCATTTAAGACGTATTAAAAAAAAACTACTTCCTAGATCTAGTTCAAACCAATTTTCGGTGGAAGTTTGCATGGTAATGTATATCTTATATTCTTTTTTCGATTTTATCATTTTGTTATTTTAGAAGTTACAGGGGGGGCACACATTTTATCACTTTGGAAGTGTCTCTCGAGCAAACAATTCAGTTTAGAAAAAAAATTATATTAGAAACCTCAATATCATTTTTGAAAACCTATCCATACATACCCCACACTACGGGTTTGATGATTTTTTTTTGTTTTTTATTATTTTATGACGTATTAAAAAAAACAACTTACTAGACCTTGTTCAAACCAATTTTCGGTGGAAGTTTGCATAGTAATGTACATCATATATTTTTTTTTAGTTTTATCATTCTCTTATTTTAGAAGTTACAGGGGTGGGGGGGGACACATATTTTACATATAAGATTATTTATTGATTTATACATTGGAAATAGCAGAAGGAAGATAATCATTAGTCCCGGGTAAATTTAAGTTCTATTTTCAAAGATTTCAATACGTAATTCATTTAATTGTGCCCAAAATTGCCTTTTTTCTAAGCAATTCGTAACTGGACAAAACAGCTTTCAGTTAAAAAAATATAATAAAAAAACTATTTGCATTCATTTAAAAAAATGGATGGCCATAAGTAGCATTGAAATATCCTTCACAATAGTATAATTTTTTTTTATCGCATGAGTAAAGCCGGAGCAACTAACAACTTTTGGATCAGCCCTCGTACTTCGTATAGGTACTTCTGATCAAAAGTTTTTCGCCTTTTTAATCACACAAGATAATTCAAAGTTTAATGGAACCCTCGCTGCGATTTTCTAACACTTTCGCGGCATCATCACGTCGTTTCGGCCCGATATGCAAATGACTAATTACCGCAGCGTATATAATATAGTACGAGTAGGCTCTCAGTAAAGTCAGATTTGTAGTCCGATGTCTATGCCTTGCACCACAATACCAGGGCGAACGCATTAAATGGGCCAGCTGGGTGTTCCAATACAGCGGCTCTTAATCCCGGTGCCTTTTTAGTTGTACTCTTAATACTGTAACGGCTCCTTTATAGGAGCCTATTGTCAGGTATTACTTATAATAATGGTATAATAAATACTTCCCTCGACATTGCTTGGAGATTATGTCATATTCTGTTCTCGATTGTGGCAAATAACTGCAAAGCGATATTGGAATTCCTCAATGTGAAATTTTGGTTTAAACAAAAACTTATCTCTTAATGTACCATGAAAAGACGTTTGTAACGAAACATTTCTTCAACAGTGACATATCACATTGTTCAAGCAGAAATGTCACTTATGGCAGCTGGCAGGTCATTCATAACAAATACAGATTAAATTCATAATCCGTTATTACAATCAGTGTGCATAATGTCTAACTTACTATGTGATACCTTAAAAACAGGTGTTTTTGTTTAATGTTATATTCTCTAACGATAAAGCCATGTGCTCATAATCTTAATATTGAGCATTTTATCCGCATAGCTGTTGACATATACTATTCCAATACTTATTATAAAATCATTACCCCGGTAAATAACCCAATATCGTTTGCATCTCTAGGCTTCGAGAAAGTTCTGAAAATGGCTGCACTGCGCAAACAGATGCCAGAACCCCCAGATTCGATAACACAGGTTGCATGTGGCTACTACTAACGTTTCGTCTCGACCGCTGCTGGAAACCATTGCGAGCGCGAACTTCTGGCCTTATTAGGTGTAGTAGATCGCAGTTCCGTAGCAATCTGCCGAATCCTATCAATCACGCAGAAAAAACTGTTGTCTCCAAAGATATTTTTAGTTTTCAAGATTATAATGATTGTATTGTATTTATTTATTGCATTTAGAGTATTATCATTTATTTCATAATTCATAAAAATTTGTACATCAATGTCATATAAAAAACGCAAAACAAACTTAAAACTAATTATTACTAATTAAACCTAACTATAACTAAAAAAAAACTAAAACATTTAAAACTAAATGTAAAAAATCTCCCTTAAATCACCCGCTTCCGGAAAACTCCCCAAAATGCTGGCGACATTCCCCCTCTGAATCGCTAGGCCTAGCCTCTGAGCAAAGAACGAGCCCGCCCTCTTTGACTATTTTTTTAGTATCGGTCGTCCACGGACCCAAAGTTTCGACTGCAAGCGCCGCAAACTCGTATTCTTTCGTTAAGAACGCATAGTTGCGGCCCTTCGGTGTCTGTGCCTGGTCCGCGGCTGTCCCAGGCTTCCGAGCAGACCCATCAACGTGGGACGGGGCCAGCGTGTCGACGCAGGTAGCGTCCCACGCTAACGGATGACCCAGGCTCCATGGCACGAGAGTGCATCCTTCCGGTCTCTTGCCGTCAGCCGCCGAGAGGCCTGATGACGGCTCCAATGTCGCTGGAATAGAGGCGGTGCTTAGGGCGCGGCGACATACATTTCACATATACATTACAGGTATTCCAAATTCCAAGTACTTAAAAGTATAGGTAGGTACACAAGTGACACATGAAACCCTGATGGGCGCAGCAATGGAAGTAGGTAGGTAGGATCGTTTAAAGCATTATTAGGAACATTGTTAATTTCACACAGAGACCGTGGTGATTATAAGTATTTGTAGTCTATAAAGGTATGTAAGTATCTATCATGGGCCTTTCGTGTCTGACTACAAATAATATTTCATTTTGATTTGATAGACAATGCCACACTGATGAGACAACAAAATATAAAATATATGAAGATCCCATGTATCAGGATTGTGGTTCAGTGATTAAATAGAAGATTATTAACCAAGGAATTCTTTTTTTTATTCTTTATTCATTCATAACAATAAAATATTGTGTTGAACATATCTTAAAATTAAAAATAAAACATTACATTATATTAAAGAAATTAAAGCTTAATTAGTGATCCCAAGATGACGATATTAATTAAAAGTATTGAAAAATATATGTATAATATTAACTGAAATTTGTATGATGTCAATAAGATTTAAATATCAACCAAGCAAATAAAATATCAATAAAAATAAAAATAAAAACTGTTAGAAATTTATAATTTAATAACTAAGATATGTCAACAATAAATAATAATATCGTCACTTTGGTATCCTACTAGAATAATACACTAATATGTACATAGTAAAAACGTAAACTCAGCAAAAATTCAAATAAACTATAATTAAGTACAGCTATCGTCTATAAAGTCGGTTATACAATAGTACGACTTTTTAAAAAGATAACTCTTGAGTCTTGCATTGAAAATTTTACTGTTAGTAATTGTTTTAAATTCAGTGGGTAAATTATTGAAAAGGAAGATGGCCTGGTAACTTGCGGCGTGCTTCATAACGTTAAGCCTAGGGACTACAGCATTTTTTATGTCTTTCCGCCTTGTAGACAGCCTGCTTTCTCTCTCGGTCGCACTCTCATACTTGTGTAGGTGCTTTACTAAGTCCGTTAAAAGTACAAGTATGTAAAGACACGGTACGGTAAGGATTCTGAGTTTGATAAAATGCTCTCTGCAAGATGCCATTTGCGGTATGCGTACAATCGTTCTAATTGCCCTTTTTTGCAGTACAAAGGCAGCATTTACATTATAGCTATAGCTGTTGCCCCATAATGTGATGCTATAACGCAGCTTTGCTGCTATAAGAGCGTGGTATACCATTTTTAGTTGCGTGGTATCTATAGAATCTCGTAGACAGCGTAAGGCATAACAAGAGGAACTAATACTATTGCTCAGTGCCTGCATTTCGTGCTTCCAGTTAAGTTGTGCATCAATGTAGACCCCCAAAAATTTAACAACATCAGCTTGCACAATTTTGTTGCCGTTTAAACTTATTTCCAAAACATCAGATATTTTTGCTGTCGCCGAAAATAGTATGACACTGGTTTTGTTGCTGTTTAGTCTTAGATTATTTATTGCGAACCACTCATTAAAAGCTAATACTGCAGCATTCCCCCTTTCATTTAACTGAGTCATATTCTCAGCACTGATAATAGCGTTAGTGTCATCTGCAAAAACAACTAATTTGGTATGAGGTTGTGAATTCATTATATATTGTATCAAATCGTTCATAAACAGGACAAAAAATAGTGGGCCAAGTACTGAGCCTTGTGGGACTCCGCGTCTTATAATAGCAGTCTTTGACTTGACCAGTTTCTCTGTGTCTCCATCGATTGTTTTTAGTTCGACATACTGCTTCCTATTATTTAGATACGAATCTAATATCTCAAGGACCTTTCCTCTAATGCCATAGTGCTCAAGTTTTTTTATCAGTATTTCATGGTCAACAGTATCGAAAGCGGAGCTGAGATCTAGAAAGATGCCAGCCACTTTCATCCTGTCATTCATACCTGTTACCACGTCCTGAACCAAGGTAGCTATGGCCTCTCCAGTACCTACACCTTTCTGGTATCCAAACTGTCTGTTGTTTAGGACATTATTAACAATTAGATGTCTTTGCAACCTCACCTTTAATAACTTTTCAAATATTTTTGACAACGTAGGTAATAAGGATATCGGTCTATAGTTTTTGGGGTCACTTCTGATGCCTTTTTTGTATATCGGCAGTACTTTCGCAACTTTTAATTGGTCAGGAAAGACCCCTATATGGAAGCAGTTATTATAGAAGTATGCCAGTGGTTCCGATAACAAATCAATGTTATCTTTAAATACGCTTATGGGTATGTCATCATGTCCCGTTGATGATTTCTGTTCCATCTTTTTTACAATCCCAAAAACCTCTTGTGGGGTTACACTCTCACAACTCATAGATTGCTCTACCCTTAGTGAACTCTGCCTCAGGACATGCATAGCAGATGTAATATCAGTAGTTGAAGTGCCTTTATTATGCTCAAATAGATTTGAAAATATTTCGGCTTGTTCCTGAGGATCTTCAACGACCTTGTCGGTTTTGAGGACTAACTTGGCATTTGACTTAGCCGTTACCCTGTTGCTTTGTCTGTTTACAATTTTCCATAATTGTTTAGTTGAGTTGTTAGCTTTGCTTATTTCTAAACTCACAGCATTTTTTTTAGCATACCTTAGTACTCTATTATATATCGTTAGATATCTTTTACGATATGCATCTATTGAATCATTGGTATTGTCTTTATCTACGCTATTTAAAAATCGTTTCATTTTACTTGAGGTTTTGATGACTGTGGAGATCCATGGTATACTACATTTAGTTTTAACCATTTTATTTCTCTTTTTCTTGAAACAGGAATCAAATAAACCACTAAATTCTTTCAGGAACTCATTAACGCCAATATTATTAAAATTTTGCTGCGATAATTCTTGTCTGAAAGCAATGTTGTTATTTATGCTCAGTACCCTGCGGTTAGTATAAATCACCGGTTCGTCTCTCTTACCACCAGAACATTCTAATACCATTTCACAGCACAAACCTGCATGTCCGTCAGCCAAACCATTATGATCGATCCAAGTGTTTTCTATCTTGTCTTGAGGTATATTGGACAAAATATTGTCAATGCAAGACTCTGATTGATTGCTTTTAAAAGTAACATCTTTAATGAGGGGAATAAAATTGTAACATTTGAGCAAAGACTGAAATTCAATAGATTTCTTGTCATGTTTCTGTAGGTCAATGTTAAAATCCCCACAAATTACACAAATTTTACCAACACAGTAATCTAATAACCGTTCCAATCTAACAAGAAAATTTGCTAAATTGTCATCGTTAGGACTCCTATAACAGCTAATTATAAGTACATTCGTGTCGGAGTCTTTAACACCACACAAGCCGCAAGCCGAATGCAAGGGGCCCATTTGTGACGAGGTATTTTGGCGCTCGAACGTAGTAAGAAAATCATCGCGGTCATAAGCTAGTTAATTATAAAATTCTAGTAAACATTTCTAATCGAAAACCAATGTTACTTTCTTAAGTATATCTCGGGCCGGATCAGATACGGCTGTATACATCCCGCCGGGGGATATTTGCCCGGACCGACCGGCCCCCGATCCGATTGAGATCCCACTCTGATGTTTACTTGTCCGAGATTACTAGATTACTTAAAGAACAGGATATTACTCTATAGCTTAAGTTCATGTAGATATTTCCGCTACTTTGAAAGTAAAGACGTTTAACAGTGACTGCATTTAATGCTGGCTTTGGTGGCCTGACCCTTTGAGTATTTATTTTGCAAAACGTAATAGCTTAAAACAATTAAGTATAAATACTTGCTATAAATAGCAGGGTAGTTTTTCTATTGGTGTGATTTTTGGCTTTCCATTTTATAAATATCTTGCCAAAGAAATACGACATTCGAATAATAGTTACACCTGAACGAAGAATTTCAAGTTAACTATTTTGGACCATATGTGCGAGGATGCGTAGTAGTCGGCAATTTTCTATTGGTTCTATTCTAACCAACCACATCCCTCTCCACGCATCCTCACTCAATACAAATAAAGTAATTGATTAATTTTTTTTCGTTGCTGTTGGTGAAGCCGATAAAACCTTTTGTTTTAGAGTATTTTTATTATTCCTACAAGGACTCTAAATATATAAATAACATTATTGATTATTCATTTTCACGTCAGCAGCTCGAAAAAGGGTATTTTGCTGCTTAAAAACAGTGAGCAAAATCGCATTTTGCTCACCGAGTGAGACAAAATAACATTCAAGTGACCTTTAGATTCGAATGTCATTTCAACGTGCGGGACCTAATACAAGTTCGAAATATTTGGATTCTATTGTCTTTATCCCTTTCACGTCATTAGCAAAAAGAAAGAGACAAAAAAGTGCATACGTAATTCAACGGTTTATAATAGACCCCCGAAATAAGTCAGACCGCATCGTTCCAAAACACCCTACGAGTCTTCATTCGTAATAATTAATTAATGAAATAAAAATTTAATAAAAACACCATATTTTAGGTAATTTATTATACAATCAAAACAATGAACTCATACAAATTTGCGCAATTGTTACGCAGTAAATAATTCTACTTAACTACTTTTAACGATCTCTACTATAGTTGACAAATAGTAGTATCCGCAATTCGGACCGCATCCTACAGTTTTTTTTACAAAAAAAAAGTTGTCGATTGAACTGTCAATTGATGTTCGTTAATTCATTATTTTCGTATTATTTTATTGAAATTTCTTTCGTTTTGTTTTATTGCGGTAATTAAAGGTAATTGTTAGAATACCTTCAGAAAACATGAGTGAAATAGTGATCCGTCCGTCTGGATTATATTTTTTCAGGTTGTATTTTTTGATGGCTGACTGACGTGAAAATTTTTTGTTTCTACTGTATAACCTCATCATCGAAGCGGGGCTCCCTTTGCAAACCTGATCCCAATAATTGACGCAGAAACTTTTTACGAAAGCGATCCCATTTTTCTCTTAATAAACATGACAATCTGTACATTATAGATCCATTTCATTATAAATAAAGCTCTTACTCTTCCCCAGGATGACAGACCAATACGACGACCACCACGTCTCTATCGGAACCGCCCACAATAACTTAGGGTCTAATTCCTATTCCGATGTATCTCAATTGGAAATAATCAATAACGCGAATACACAAAGACCGGGGCTGTCATTGGCAAATGACTTTGATCCGAGTGAAAAATTGCCCATAGAAATGTTCTAAAGCATTATCTTAGCCTCGGGCGATGGAAAGGAGACGTAGAGACACATAAATAATAAAAACAGTAAAGTAGTCCAGAAGTTTCCAAAAAATACGGATATCGTCACTATAGCGAAGTTTCAGCTTGACAATGCTGCAATGTGACTGTACTTTCCTTTGTTTTTTCGCTCGAAAAGCTTGCTTGCTAGATTACGCCTTACGGTACTAAGTATATTAAGTTGAGTTCCAGCAAGAGTTAAAAATATATGGGTTTAAGACCTCACTTCTGTGGCGCGTGATGGCTATATCTACATGAATACCTTTGTACATTAAATGTCAGTCTTTATTTTTAACATGTTTCTGGATGAGAATCTGTACTACACTGTTTACATGTAGGCATAGAAAACATGTGGGATACGCTGAATATAAATCGTGTGATACAAAAAATGCAAGTTTATAGCACGCAATTCATCTACAGTAAAAAAATTGTGAAGAATTTTTTTTTTGACCATCGTACTATAATATTATCATAAGAATAAACTATGATTTCCAATATATTAGAGTAATTCACCATAGAGTCAGACCAAGATAAGTTGGCAGCGATTTTGACAGCCCAGACAGTGCAATTGTTATTTTAAACGTCAAATTTCTATGAAATCATGACATTTACTTATCACTTGCATAGGCTGGGCTATCAAAATCACTGCCAACTTAGCTTGGTTTGCCTCTAGCATCCTAAGCAAACATACTTAATAAATCTAACTTAATTTAAGACTAAATTTCTGGTTATAAAACCGTTTTCCAATATTTAACAAATTCAATATATATAAAATGTGATTACTTTTTGCCCCTATAAAAATTATCACAATTGTAGTTTTACGCGTGGCAAATACTAAGTCGATAGATACAAGCTGGAAAGCCAAATACAAACAACCTGTGTATAACTCAATTGTACTACAATAGCCCAATATCAATAAATTAACGGACTACCGCGTTCAGAGGTCTCACTCGGGCTAGAGCGCCATAAAAGTAATTAATTCCCGGCTCATTCGCCGTAAAGACTGTCCAGCAAAGAGTTAAGACATCGCCAATTACAAGGAGACTATTAGAAAGGAGTTACCATTGTTTTAACGAATGGGACATTGCGAACACTTACATTAATTTACTGGCCCTGAGATTTCCCTCATGGTGTTATTTTGTGGTTGGATGAGGACCGATGCTTCATGCAGTATAATTAATTTCACCTTCGTAATTTTAACTAACCTACTAAGAAGAAAACTGACCTTCGAATCATCACCGGCAACTCCTTATTCGTGCAATATTAGTCCTACTCATGTCCTACTACTACCACAATACACCGCTATAGTCACGGCCACTTGCACAGTTTGCACATTACCTACTAAAGCCAGTATGCTCAAATGCTTAGCTATTTTATTAACTATTTGCCAAAGTATGTTAATTATTCTACTACTAAAATAATTACATGTTACCGTGTCAAACTGACAGCGCAGATATTGTATAAATGACATGATTTTTAAAGAAAGTTAAATATTAAATAAAACATACGTTTAATTAATGCGAATATAAAAAAAATGTTTTTTTTATTAATACGAATATAGCCTAATCCAAAGAGAATACCTATAATTTTCCAGTTCTTTCTCGCTGTCAAGTCTGTGTCATGACCGTCAAGGTTAGGTTTTATAAATAAATTTGGTTTCCTTGTATATCATGTGATTAACTGTTGTGTGTATTTATGTTAAGTGAATAATCTTGGACCTCATTGATATCATCATCGTTGGACGTGAAGCGATGGTACTCCACGTGAGTAAGTTAGTATGAAAAAATCTCGTCAAACCTTCAATGGTTTTAAAAAACATGAAATCACTAGTAGAGTCACTTAAGAGGAATTCCTAGTTGCGATTTTTCCATACAAACGCTCTCGACTGATTCCTCCCTGGATTTTTAACCTAGAGCAGTGATTTTTTCAAATAAGATCAATATCATCAATATCTGTGCCGCTATGTTTTGTTTTTTTGGATTATTTTATTTTGACGAAAGATACAGCGCCTCGAAAATCGCAAAAACGGCTAAATTGAATTGGCTGTAAAAAAAGGCACAATATACAAATATGACAAAAAATATCCAAAAAATCAAAACATAGAGGCATAGATTATTTCTTCCTCTTGCAATTTCCAAAATTTCATAATGATTAGTTGCGTTTTGGAGGAGGAAACAGTCGAGAGCGAAACCTCGATTTTTGAGTTTTTTGCGAGTGAATTTCGGTCCGAGCTGCAGTTGTCCTTATCGCACGAATTGGAGGCGGAGACAGTTTCTAAATATACGTACACAGAAGGAATAGTGATGGGCATAACATCCTTATTAGGGATTGCAGAACCGGTACTGTTTTAAAGAACCGGGATTTCCCGGTACTTTCGGAACTGGTCTAATTATTTCATTATTTTAAATAAAACGACAGCATTTTGCGATTTGACCACCTTTCGTATTATAATTTAATAATCACATTTTCTTTTATTACGTAGTAGGCAATTTTTTTTAGAAATATAGTATTTTACATTGCTCACACTTGTGCGTCACAAGTAAAAGATAACTACTTTGATGTTTGCCACTAGATAGCAAATTTAATGAAATTACATTGACGAGGGGATTTATATATAAGTATCGCAGTCGTATTGTATAATCCGCCGTATTACATTACGGCTAGCCGATATCAAAATAAGGGCCATTTGAAATGCGGCGGTTCAACGATTAAGGTATGTTGGGTAAATACCGGATGCGGGTGAAGAACGTAGGACATGCATTTCCCCCTAATTTGGCCTCGACAGTCAGTGTCCCCGCGTCGCTCAGGGAGTCGGGCTTGTGCTATGTGCAATCACAGAGAGCAAGGTAAATTTCGCGAATTCTTCCTTCTATCCGATCTTCGCTCTGTAATTTATTTTGCGTATTGTGATGAAACTGTGTTTGTTTTTTTAATTGTGTTAACAGACCTAGCACTGCTGTAGACCGATATCCGATCTTGATCCTTCCAGGTAAAGATCGGACCAGAAACAATCAGATCTTTACCTATTTAAAAAACAGCAGTGATTATCAAACTTTAAATTTTCTTCAATTTACCTACTGACCTTAATTATCACATTTATTGTTTTCTTGATCACACTTTCGTACCATTATTTTTATCCAGTACCACTACCAGCGCGATGGTTACTGACAATGTAATTTTTTTTAATTTCCGAAACCCAAAGGTTGCCTTTTAGCGATAAGACCGCATGTTGTTTACCTGTGCTTATGTGTATGTTTTCTTTTGTATTGTTTTCTTTTATTGAGATGTGCAATAAAGAGTATTTATATTGCATAGGGATAATGATTGATGATACATGTTGAAATTTATAACAAAATCGAGTAAAATAGATAGCAAATGAGCAATTTTTCGCAATAAAGTACGAGGGTCATGCCAAAAGAAGTTAGATACTCTATGGTCATTTGATCGATACTGGCCAGTTATACACCATTGTAAAGGTAGGTTATTTGCTAATAAATTCAAATATGGAACACTCGGAAAATGTTAGGATTCCTTTTTTAATTATTTTTTTTCTGGGTAATTTTGGAGGGAAATTTTCGCAACAATGGAGCTCACTCGACGTGATTTTCGTGTTATGATTTATTATGATTTTAAAAAAGGTTTAAAACCTCAAGAGTGTTTTGAACTTTTAGTTTCAACTTTTGGCGAGTCTGCTTGTTCACGTGCAACTGTTTTTAATTGGTTTGCTGAATTTAAAAGGGGACGAGAGACCTTTGAAGATGAGGCGAAGACCGGACGGCCGCCAACCGCAGTCACTCAAGAAAACGTACAGGCTGTGGAAAAAAATGTTCGTGCGAACCGACGAATTACATATGCAGAGCTCGTGCGTGAGCTGGGTATTGGATCAGCAGCATTGCAAACTATAATTCATTATCATCTGGCCCTTCATAAGCGTTGTTCAAGATGGGTGCCGCACAAACTCACCGATTTGCAAAAAGACCGCCGCGTAGATTGGTGCAAATTTATGATAGATAAATTCGACGCTGGCGAGAAAAAAAATGTATATGATATACTTACAGGTGACGAAACATGGCTATATAACTACGACCCCGAAACAAAGCGGCAGTCCACAGTATGGTGTTTTGAAGATGAGCCGACGCCAACAAAATGTCGCCGAACCCGAAGTACACAAAAACAAATGATTGCCTCATTTTTCTGCAAGACGGGACATATTGCTACGATAGTGCTAGAAGATCAAAGGACAGTCAACTCTGAATGGTATGTGACAGTTTGTGCCCCCAGAGTACTGTCAGCTTGGTGTGACAAGCGGCCGAAATCGGGAACTCAGCACCTGCTCTGGCACCATGACAACGCTGCCCCTCACACTTCTGCTAGAACACTTGACTATTTCAGCTCAAAAAACGTGACTATCTTGCCCCACCCGCCATATTCCCCCGACCTAGCCCCTTGCGATTTTTACTTATTTCCCAAAATTAAAGAAAAATTAAAAGGAAGGCGATTTGAGAACAAAGAAGATGCCCTGGCTGCGTATAATTATGAAATTTCTGAGGTATCTAAAGAAGAGTGGTCATCGGTATTTTCTAAGTGGTTTAGACGGATGGAAAAGTGTATACGTGTTCACGGTGACTACTTCGAAAAAATAGATAGCTGTAATAAAGAATAAAGTCGGTAACTTTTGAGTATCTAATTTCTTTTGGCATGACCCTCGTACCTACACATACGGATGCATATGTAGATGTGCAGGCATACATACATTGCTAGTTTCGGATACAAAATAGAGATAGGGCTTCGAAATTAGTTTCCTTAAAATGCTTCAAGAGGGCTCTCTTTTCCTATATATTTACTTTACATACGATCATTACATTTTATCAAAAAAAAAAGATTGTATATCAACTATATATATATATATATATATATATATACATAATTGCAAAATTAAACCAACAAAATCGCAATTTTTATTATGTTCCATACTTCAAGATGGGCTCTCAGTGACCTTGACCTTTTTAAAGAACTACTTAGTCTTTTTGATTTCTAAGTTTGATTCTTATTTTTTTGGCGACCTTCATTAAAAATGACTGGGCACGATTATACTTAAGTACTTAATATCTTCCAGTACATTCCATTCAATAAACAATACATTTACACTTTCCCTAAACTTGTACAGTTCACGAAATCTTAAATTGTCAAAACTTCGCAACGTATCTATTATTTTAGTGGTTTTTTTTTATTTTTTCGGGTAAACCTTACAATAAGAGGTTTCTTAGCACATTGTTTACTTATCAAATTGCCTTATGACATGGGTATCAAAAGTTTGAGAGCTACAATTTTACCAATTTTTGTATCAGGGTTAAGATCGGATACAAAAGGGTAGACACCGGACCTATTTCTTTGTGATACCTTATTCTCTTTCCATTAGAAGCAACTTTTTTTCACCATCCAATGTTCTCCCTTGATGGCAAAACACTCGTTACCCTAAAAAAAAGTATGTCTCATCTTTACACAGGTACAAAACTAAAACCGTTCTATATTGAAGATTACCAAAATTCAGGCCGAATCTACGGTTATTATTTAACGATTCGCTACGTACTTCAAGAATATGTCACGTGTTGAGATCTCGAAAAAACATTTTTTCACGAGTTCTCTCAATTGGTCCCAAAATTGTCCGGCATTATCCCAACATACTTTACCCAGATTGTCATTGCAATACGTTCTTCAATAAGGCGGCCCAAGTTTAGCCTCATCGTACTACATGTTAAATAGATTGTAGTTTAACCATAGGTATATTTATACCTACTTACAAAATTCCACAACACACCATGATAACTCCCAACTTACTGATACGGATAGTACAGTCAAGTGTAAAAATATGGGTGTACACATCTTACTCAAAAATATGTCCCATAGCATCTTATTCCAGTGTAATAAGAGCGTAGTACCATATTTATGAGACGATTCTTTCGATACATATTTTTGCACTTGACTGTACGACGACAACCGAAGCTGAGACATCATTCTTTTTTGCAGTTTTTACCTATATGGTAATTAATATCAATCAATCAATCAATCATTTATTATTTCGTCCTCATAGGTGTAAAATACATTTAGTACAGGTGATAGGGTGTTTGGTATTAGGGTGTAATAGATACAGTATAATATAAAAATGAAAAACAATATTACGTGGTAACAACAAAAACAACTTGCGTCGGGCAGCGCAGAATAAATTCCGTCTGGCTCGCGGGCGATGTCGACGGAACGGCGCGCAATGAGCGAGCGCACGAGTCTCGCGTCTGTGTGCGCGCACTCACACTTAGATAGCTCCGGCTCCCGCCCACCGCAGCGCGACAGAAACATAGCTTCAAAAATTTGAGATTTGAAAAGTTGCTCAGCTAGGAATTGCTCTTAATAGATTTTATGCTCGTCTTGGTTGAGTAATCGCCACTCATCTCTTTATATGGACTAGATATAAGGCCTCTTCAAACATCATATATTTAAATCCCAATAGATAACCAGTTTTTTGAGTTGATCGATATTTTCAACGTCGAATGAGATTCTTTCTAAGGCTTTATTTATTTATGGACACATAATAAACACCATACAATATTAAATTTAAGCAAACGGCCATAAAGTTTAGGCTCCCGGAGTTGGCACGGCACGCAAAGACGGACAAACCACAATTCATAATAGTTATGGAGTACGGCTGCGATCTTATTGTTCTCACCCGCACGAGTTTTATTAATATTGCGTCTATGGACTTATTTATCCATTTCAATATTACCGGTATACTCGACTAAGATAATGTTATGATAAGAAATACAAATGAATAACGGATATTAATTACCTGTAGTTATTTAGATGTTTTACCTAAATGGTTAGTTGTTTAGGAATTTTACGTTGTTTGCGTTCACTTTAATGTTAAAAATAATAGTAGTGAAACATGTTTTTTTATTACTTTGCCCATTAGGTGAGAGGCAGTATGTATAATGCCCGGGCAATTTAATTATTTGCATACTTATTATCAAATTGCCATCTCAAATTTGGCATTTTTCATAAATTGGGCATTATGAAAAATGCCCAATTTATCACTTGGTCCATAACATATACAAGGTACTTGAGGTACCAATAACGTTATTTGACTGTTACTTTGGAATGGAAAGGGACGCTGTAGATGAAGCTTAAATGCGCCTTTGCAACATCAAAGGTAAATGCGAAATCGTCACTTTTGGTCAAATAGGTATCCACTGGGACCTTTAAGAAATCCACTGTTACATAGAGCTCCCTCTCCCTATAATATGAGACACCTGACATCTATTTCCATATGTTACAACCGACGTTCGCACGGGCAGGCGCATCTATACCACTCTATACAGAGAGTCTCTACTCATTTGGTGTGAGTTGGTCATTGGTTCAAATATACGTCAAATTATATTACGGAGATCTTTCTCTTTTACTCTCAATATGACGTAATTAAAGTGACAGAGATAAATGCCCGCAATTCATGAACATCGATTTTCGCGTTTATAGCCCTGGTCGCGAGCTTTTGTTCGGAGATGCCCGGTAACCGCCGTTTTTACAAAATTTTGCGATATCAACACGAATTTTGTGACCGACTATACCATGATTTGTTGGCAGCACCCGCAATCGCTTCGAAATGGCATTTAGACCTTTAGTACCCGTTTGTCACGTGTCCGATTATTATATTGCCGCGAATAAATCATCACTGAAGGTTACTATTAGCCGACTTCGCACGATCAGTAGCACCGTATTGATTCACGGGGGACACTAGATGGCTTCATAAATCGGATGACAAGCCAGGAAGAGCTTTAATGCCACAGGGATATTATAAGTTTATATGTTCATCGCTGTGCCTATAGAATATGAGTTTAACCCACTAGGTGGTGAACACTTAAATATCGTAGATAGGTGTCCAAAAAGTGTCATCGTAAGTTCATAACTACAGATTTTCATACAAGAAAGCTGTACAATGTAAACAGATAATAATCACATATATACAGACATTAGTTAGATACACTGACAAAAACAAAAAGGTATCAGAATATAGGTACTTTTTGGGTGCTAAAATCAAGTTCTCCGTAATTATAAAGTTAAGATGGGTTTTCTCGTCCATTCAGATGTGGTAATGAAACTGTACACTGGGCATATCCGACATGTTCTTTTCCAAAATTGATCGTACGACTGCAAATTAGCAATGATAAAAACATGACAGTACAGTCAGATAAAGTTCCAATAGTATCTAGATTGTTAACCAAGGGATAAAAGCCACTCATTTCTGCCGAGGTAGTTTGACGCTTGAACGTAGTGAGAGCACCAATAGTCCGAGGCTGAAATGGTGCCTTTCACTGAGTTAATTACTCTACATTTCATTTCGAATTCGAGGAAAGAAAAATACATGTGTTTTTTTAAACATTTGTACTTGTACTTATATTTTTATAGCATTACTTTTAACCATTTATAATTTAACTTTCAATTAACCATTTAGGTAAAAGTATCATTATTTATGGAATGTGGAGTTCAATATCAGAATGGAAATTGCAGAACAAATCCATTTAAACCCAAATATCAATTGCTTATCGTAAAAAAAAAATCGTACTTGGAAAGTAAAATGTAGTGTGGAAACGTATCATTTTCTACACACTTTTTCCAACATGCTCTTTCAAAGCATGAGAAATTAAAAAAAAATTACGGGCAATAAGGTCATGAACACATAATGTTGGCACTTAGTCCGTGTCGATATTTAATAGCTTTGACTGTACCCAGGGATTGTTACAGAAGAAATTGTAGCCTGACTGTATCTACAGGCGGTACCGAACATGTAATTGTTCCCGTAAAGGATAAGGCCAATAAAGATCACAATGATGCTACTAAGCATAATTTCCAACTATGGATTCCTTTTATTATCCAGAAAGCCATTCTAATAAACTGGTGTTCGCGGTGCTCCCTAATGGGGTGAGAGGGTTATCACGCTATTGTTGCATTAGCAGATCGCGGCCATTTTATAACCATTGTTTCCACCAATCGAATTACTGGCTGGCTGAGATGCCGATGGTCCGCGAATGGTTAAATGGTTTTGCGTGGAATTATCGATGTTTCATTGTTTCTGATATTGTAGCGTGCGCTGATCATCGGGTTTTTATCACTTAATTGATACTAGCGACCCGTCCCGGCTTCTCACAGGTTAGCAAATTACACACTTAAACCTTCCTCAAAAATCACTGTATCCATAGGTGAAAGCCTCATGAAAATCCGTTCAATAGTTTTTGAGTTTATCGCAAACATACATGCACACAGACAGATGCGGCGGGGGACTTTATTTTATATGGTGTACTGATATTTATACTAAAATGTATATACAGGAAGACGTAAATTGTCTTGGCCTAAACTCAAACATTTGAGATAAAAACTCAAACATAGGGTTTGCACGTCGGATCTGAAATGTATGGGGAGATCCGTGGATCCGGATAATTTCATACATTTCGTATCCGGATTGCAAACTCTTCTCAAACATTTTAAGATTTGGACTCGATCTCTGCTTAGAACAGCCGTTGATACACACAATACACGCATGTGATGATAATCGCTAACTCCGGGTAACAGATGGTACCACGAGATGAGATATACATATTTACATAAGCTTTCATGTAGCAATTTTTTTTTTTTTTTTTTACAATTACATTTTTTTATGTAGCATACATCTTTAAAGATTCGGAATTTTAACGAAGGGGTATACCGATACCTACCTATATAACCTCAATTCACAAGTTACTCATTAGGTACTCTGCATTCTTTTTGGTCTTTTGTGTGAACCATACTTGGGTTGCTTTAAATTTCAGCTACGATATCCAACCTCAAATAAATTTGAATTATTGAATTATGACATTTCGGCATCAGACTCGGTTGGGTGCAGTATACATCCCAAAGTGCTCAATGGATAGACCTACTCTATATTGACGGTGAAAAACATGCATTAAGTAGTCTCAGTGGTCTCAGCAGCTAATTCTTGTTAAGTACTTACCTATAAAGGCTCGATAACGTGACTCCTCTAGAGTCGCAAGTCTCTACAAGGTACTGTGTCCACTTACAATCAGTCATAAGCTCCCTTCCGAAAATAAAAAATAAATAATAAATACTTGGGGACATTCTGACACAGATCGACCTAGCCCCAAACTAAGCGAAGCCTGTGCTATGGGAAGGCGACGATATATATACGTATATACATAGAAAACACCCATAACTCAGGAACAAATATCTGTGTTCATCATACAAATAAATGCCCTTACCGGGATTTGAATCCGGGACCATCGGCTTCATAGGCAGGGTCACTACCCACTAGGCCAGACCGGTCGTCAAAATATCAACAACTTCGCCCATAGAATATACTCGTAACAATGTTGTTCTAAATATTTATATGCATATTATAATAGTACTCTAAATATAAGTACTCAAGCAAGCATAATTTTTATTTAATTATACTCGTATCCAAGTAATAATTTCATATCAATTATATCACATCACATACACTATTACTATTACCTGCTTAACATGTAATAATTCACAGCTCTCACACGCCAATAAAGCAGTTTTATCGACGCGACCACCCTTCTTAAATGCGAATACAATTACCAAACTAACAACAACATTTAAAATCCACCCAGATTTATCCATTTTCCCTATTGCAAGATTGTTTAGATACATATTTGATTAAATCTTATTTTATTATCTGCAAAGATAAATTTGTAAATGGATAACACAAGCAACAAGTTTAATAGGTATTCAGTCTATAAATCCACCTGCTACAACAGCGGCCGTCAGTCCGTCATAATTCTGTGCTCGAAGTTATGTTAGGAATTGCCCGATAGATCGTGTTCGATGCTACGTCGTTGGGCAATGAATATGGTTCTCAATGCAAATTAATTTAATCTGAGTATTTAAGGGACGGGTAGCGCAGGCCACTGACGAAGTGGACCACCGATCTAACCAACGCAGGAGACCGTTGAGTGAGGGCACCGCTCAACGACTCGTTGTGGAGATTGTGGAGAGAAGCTAAGGCTTTAATCTAGCAGTCAATATCTTCTGGCCGATGATTAATTATAATACAGGTTCAGTTTAGCTAACCATATCAGTTTATATAAGGCAAAAAAAAATCCTATGCTTTTATGTTTTACAAATATGTCTATTTCCATTTTTTTACTTCCAGAGGTATGCTTAATTTTATCAAAGCGGGGTTTCATATTTAGGTTGTAATAATCAAACCGATAATATGTGCCAGTACCTATCTTTATTTTTATTCCAGCTTTGGTACTTTATTTCTTATTGCCACCGATGATACCGGTCCCCACAGATGTCTTAAGATTAAATATATCACATCAACTATTAAATAAAACAAATAAAACTAATAACTCCAGTATCCAATTGAGAACTATATTGTAGACTGTAGACATAATGAGAACATTGTATTAATTAATATCGACATGATACCGAGCAAGGTATATAATAATGCATAGAGAAATGTATGCATTTGTAACTAGATAGGTTAGGCAAGACCAATTAGAGTTATCTACAGTGACACTGCTACCACCTATTAAATAATATTATCTGACACCAGAACAATAGAATGTAAGTGTAATTATTTAGCGGCGCCAGCGGTCGATAACGTGATGTATTATTTTGTAGCACAATTAGTGTGTCCTTTTTGGTGCGGAGTACATGTTTAAGGGAATTTTGCGGTGGATGGTGTACATTGATTTGCCTAAGGAAAAAAGAAGATTACTGGCGTTTCCTATGTCACTGTCAAATGCGTGCCACACTAAGTAGAGCTACGGGGGTTGTCGTTGAGATTCAAGATGGCGAGCACGTCTCTAGAATATTTTTTTGTGTTTTGCTCATTCATGTAGTTTAAAGTGTAATATTGATAGCTTATTATGCAGTGAACTATCGTAGAAGTGTGCAGCTAATGAAAAACTAATCTTGAAACGCGTTTAACCATATTTTAATCAACACCCGGCAATCCATCGTGACTTTTAGTAAAGTCCAGCTATCTCTTTACTAAAAGCAACTACCGAACAACGTCATGCTCTACGAGCACACTTAAAACTTACAACATAACTTGACATTGGCAAAATCATCATAGATTTGATGGAAGCCATATTTTAAAAGAAGAAGAAGTAGAGCTACTTCCATACAAAGAGCGAATACCATGTAATGATGCTATGCAGCGCCATACATTCCCTTCAGCGCGCCAAGGGAGTTCCGAATATGAGTTACTATACAACTCTTAACCATCTATTATTGGACTTCGGCCGACAGGCACAACACCCACCTGGAGAGTACTCTCTATTACGCCTCTCTACTTTCTTACAGGTTTTTCCCGGAAAAGAGAAAATGACTATAAGCATATTTTTATGGCTCGAGAGATGAAGAGAAAGACATGTGTCTTTATAAAATCCCTAGAAGGAGAGGACGTAACCCAATCCGATGGACCAACCGATACCGCGAAACTCTACTGCTACATTAAAGAGGCTTGCATTACACCACGAGTACAGAGACCACGAAAACACCAAGAAAAATAATTAAATATAGTGTTATAAGAATATGAACAAACACAATACAAATACAAGAACAGTACACAATAAAAAAAAATATATATTTAAAAAAAAATTCGATGTTGCGTCAACCTGAAATCTGATACTGGATAGACTAATTAGTAATTACAAATTGTGTAAGTATTAAATTAAAAAAAATCCTAATAGAAAGGAAATAAACCATCAATGGACACATCATTTGCAGACTCGTCGTCTCGATCGAGTAGCCCACAAACCATATACTCCATGGTACCGCAGTCTGGTGCCACCCGATACAATATTATAGTCGATTATAAAGGAGATAGCACGAGTGCTATAGACTTCTTGTTTGGCGGGAACTTACAGAAAGGATTTAATTTCCCAGGAACTTACAGAAAGGATTTAATTTCCCAGGTTTTCTATTCCAAGTAATCTACTCCTTAGTAGCTCAAAAAACCTCCCTTACAAATTTCAGAAAGAAGGAATTAAATTAGCAGTGACAATGAACAACTAATTAGCCAGCATGGCATCACGATCGTGCGCTCGCACATGGAATACTGTTCTCATCTATGGGCAGGGGCACCCCAGTACCAGCTTCTTCCTATGGAGCGCATCCAACGAAGAGCGACTCAAATTGTCGACTGCTAGCTTAATTTTCTATCGCATGTATAACGGGGAGTGCTCCGAGGAATTGTTCGGATTAATCCCTGTCACTTCTTTTCGCCATCGCCCTACGCGACAACATTTCCATCCTCACCACTTAAATGGTTGGCAGTCCTCAACTGTGCGTTTCTCCAGAAACTTCCTGCCTCGCACATCTAAACTGGGGAATGAACTGTCGCCTGCGGTATTTCCAGACCGATTCGACCCTCAAACCTTCAAGAAAAGAGCGTACTCCTATCTTAAAGGCCGGCAACGCACTTACAGCCCCTCTGGTGTTGCAGGTGTCCATGGGCGGCGGTAATCGCTTACCATCAGGTGATCCGTCTGCTCGTTTGCCTCCTGTATCATAAAAAAAAACGATCAAGTAGCCGCGCACCTGTTTAGTGCCTCTCGATATAGGTAATATTATTGTCGACGATAAGGTAGATAACACGCAAGCCATACATCCATGCATGCATGCATGTATGGCATGCGTGTTATCTACCCTTTTTCTTTAGGGGGGGGGGGGGGGTTAACTTTTCTTATAGGTATCTCGTATCCTCGTCATCCATTGGTTTGTAAAGACGTTCCTAATCGAATTCCCCGCATCATTCCTGCGCTGCCCGTACCTACCCAAGGTTTTCTATGATTTAGCCAACTCTATTACGCACGTCGTTGGTCCCCAATGCTCCGGGTTCCGCTACGAACCTCTACAAGCTACAAGCGCCGCGTTTACAAGTAAGTTAAGTTGCATACATAGATTGCATATAATTATGTACTTGGAAAAATTCGACTCATGCCGCCGTAACCTGGGTGGCCGACGGGCTGAGGCACCTGCCGCGAAAGCAGAGGACGCTGATTCAATTCCAGCCCTGGGTCCTGGAGACTTTAGTCACTTTTTCTAAGTACGGTCGAGGAAATTGATTCTTTAGCAATTTGCGGTTCAAGTTATTTTTGTTGTACATACTTATGCTAAGAGCTGTCCAATGTAAATTAAATTGAACCGTAAACTGCTAAAGAATTAATTTCCTCGACTGTACATATGACATTTATTTCGGCTTAAAATTGATATAAGTAGTAGTGTTTCTAATTGGAATGACACAATTATTTTTATCTCAAAAAACACTTTGTTCTAATAGTATTGTATGTATGTAAGGTGTTTGTTATGTAACGAAACAGTAAGTAAAGGTTGATTCACGCTACAAGAGCTCGGCCCGGGCCGGAGCATCCGACACATCAGTTTTCAATAAAACGCATCGACGAAAATCGGTTCATCCGTTTGGGACCTACGATACCACAGACAGATACACAAGATACACAGACAGACACGTTAAACTTATAACACCCCTCTCTTTTTGCGTCGGGGGTTAAAAAGAAGTGTCTGAACCTTCGTCCCTGGCCCGGACCGTTCTAACGTGAGTCATCCTTAAAATGAAACAATTGGGTCAATATGAGAATCCTGAGTTTAGGGAAGAAGGGGTAGAGACTTGCGCCAAACAAACAACTATTTCAGGAACTCAAGTCTAAATGACATCTCTGCCATACCTTATATGGCTTAAGTCTACTAAAGCTATAATTTAAGCGAGAAATACGGTTATATTATAATTCTACTTCGCTACTACTACCAAACTATTCTCCACTCATCTGTAGATCCGTGGTTTCTAGAATGTTTAGAACCCAAGATTCGTAAGAACTACGAGTAATCTAAACCAAACTTATACCGGTTCACTCGTAGCGTGACCAGTAAGTTTTATAATAACACCATGAGCGCAAGATTTGGAGCTATCTTTCCTGACAGGCGGTAATTACTGCAAAACTTCTCCACAAATCTAAAACGACGTATCTCTATATACGACATACTTAGTAGGCCAATGAAAACCTTAAGACAACTGGATAAAGCGTAAACGTCTTCTTCTGTACGAGTTTCAAAGACAAATATGTCCTATAAGCATGAAACGGCTGCATTGTTCGTCTGACTCACGATTTGGCAACGGGCTTACCATTGTTAATTGTTTCTATTACCTTTATCTGGACTATTTTAGAATTGCATTGTTATTGCATTTGCGGATGCATTCGAATTATTGGTATAGATTTGCCTGCAGGTCAACTGTCGGTACGAATTGTCTCAATACTATCGGCAATCACCGTGTAATGTTTTGCAATGTTGGTAACGTAACAGACAATGCTTCAGTTGTAATTGCTACGAGTATCTTTATTTTTCCAAATTTCAACATTTAGACAGGTTTGTAAAAGTTTAATGAGTCCTAGAAGGAAATATGTAGGTAACGTAATTTTGGGGTCGTGATCCTGAATGTCAAAAATGTGTTAAGATGGACATAAGTAAGGTACCTGGGTCGCATATGGGCACGTTAAGGTTTGACACTATATATATCGCACTTTATAACAGTAGAAGTTACAAGTCCTAATTTATATGATAGTGTAATATAAAGTTGGGTGAAATAACCATATTTCCGACAGTGTATGTGAATATGGCCTGATGATGGTCGTATTAACGGTATGAACTAGAAACGGAGGTAAAATATATTTGTGATGGAATTAAGTGCTATAAATAAAATGAATTTATTGAAACAACTTGTTTAATCAAATAAAGGAACAAAAAAATCAACTCCGAAGAAAAAAAAATTAGTAACAACCCTTCTCATCTACGTTTTAAATTCTTTCTGGTGTACGCACCAGCTGGTTATCTTCCAGCAGCTTTTTAAATTTCGTAAATTAGTCTAAAACCACATCTTTGTTTTGGGTTTTTCTTTTACGAATTCTCTTGTGCCAATTCATAAAATCCCTTAGCCAATCTCTGCCAATTAAGACGTCTTGTCTAGCCTGTACCATATTTTTTCCCTGGCAATACTTCTAGATGCACATACGAAGCACACGTGACGTTAATGAATAACCAACATCACTTAGCCGTACGATACGAGATGCCAGCTCCTTTTCTTCCTGATTACTAATAAGTGGTTTCCTTCCCAACTTGGATTTATTTTCCTTTTTTCTTTTTTGGCCACTAAGTGGCCATATTTTCAGTCATACTCATATTTTACTTAAAAGATCAAAACCAAAAATATACAAAAGTAAGCTTAAAAAAAACATACACATATAATATACTATTTACTAAAAGAGAATAAATATTCAAAAGCAAAGCAAAAGTCAATAAAAGCAAAAAAAATATCGAAAATTATGAGTGAATATTTGCATCCGTGACACGTGGTTTCACTTCGAGTGGCATTGCGGGACTAGCGGGGCCCGGGCCGCGGGGAAGATGGTGGCGACACCTGAGCATTACTCACATATGGACGTTTTAACTCGTATAAACAAAGTTGTAGATGGCGCCATAGTTTTGGACGTGTAGGGGTGTGGCCATATTTCCGGGCTGGCCATATTCGACCCAGGTACCTTACTAAAGAAATTTTCCCATGACGACACAATCCCGCCCGAAGTAGACGAAACGTATGGGTATATTTTTTTACGATTTTCATATCGGTCCCATTGGGAACCTTGTTCAGTGTGACCACCTTAATACATTTTTGACATTCTAGATCACTACGTGTACACAATATAGAAAGCATTACCTTAAGAATTAAACCTCGATCGTGTTATCTTCTTAAGAAGCCCTTAAATTGAACGTTTCGGCCACGTTTATTGTTCTGATATATGTTACCTTGTTCCGTTTAAACCTCTATCGAGTTATCCTCTTAAGAAGCCCTTAAATTGAATATTTCGGCCACGTTTATTGTTCTGATATATGTTACCTTGTTCCGTTTAAACCTCTATCGAGTTATCTTCTTAAGAAGCCCTTAAATTGAACGTTTCGGCCACGTTTATTGTTCTGATATGTGTTACCTTATTCCGTGTAAACTTCTGAGCTGACTTGAATACCATTTGGCATATTTTCTAATCTTCCATCTTAAGCTTAATGCACACACAAGGTGGGAGAAGGCGTGCGCGGGCCTGATCTGTCCCGCGTCCTAAAATTGACCTTAAGACGAAAGTGGAGGACCCGCGTGAAATTGCATTTTCATATAAACGTAGTCCCCGTTTTCCTCTCTATTAACATTATGGAACATATTTTAACATAATTTGATATAATATCAACCATAGCTTTGCCCCTACGTTTGATTTTTATCGATTTTTTTATTATTATAAGAGTTAGGAGCATCTAAAAATTTGTATGAAATCTGTTTATCGCTCCGAATTTTCACAATATTCAAAAATTTGAAAAAACGTATGAGCATTGCAATGGTTAATATACATCGAATTTTGTAAAAATAATTTCCATAATGTCAATATTCAGAGAGGAAAATGAGGATTACTTTTGTATGGAGAAATGGCCGTAATCTTTCCTCTTAAGACGAAAGTGGAGGACCCGCGCGAAATCACCTTTTCATACAAACGTAGTCCTCATTTTCCTCTTCGAATATTAACTTTATTGAAAATTTTCATACAATTTGTTGTATATCAACCACAGCTATCCTCCTACGTTTGATTTTTTTTTAGAATGTTTAACTATTATAGGAGTTAGAAGATTTAAAATTTTGAATGAAATCTGTTTTTCGTTCCTAATTTTCATAACAATACAAAAATCTAAAAAATCCAAACGTAGGGACATAGCTATTGTTAATATACATCAAATTATGTTAAATTATTTTCCAAAATATCAATATGCCGACAGGAAAATAGGGACTACGTTTGTATGGAGAAACGGCCATCCTCTTTTCTCCTAATACAGACTGCGTAGGACCCGCCGCCGAGCGTTCACGCCCGCGCACCACGCCCGCTCAGATCTGCGCACGGCACGCCTGCTCACGCCCGCTACCGCCGTGTGTATGCATTAAGCTTTAGGCCGGGCCTGAGGCACACTTTTACAAAGCTACATAGTGTATACTTTTGTTTTCACCTGAATAGGACTGAGTTAGGGATTGACAAGGAAGGGTACCCAACTGTCCGACTCCGATTTGATTCATTTTGATATATGTTATAGAGTAGTCTAAAATAACGGACACGTATTTTTTTTTAGCTGCCCAAACTCAACCTGTTAGGAGAAAATGGCCTTCAAAGTACTAAAAAGTTACTAAATCTTCTAACTCCTATAGAAAGTGATGCTCAAGCAACTTGCTAGTTAATGGCTGGTTTGAGTATATGTTTGAAAGCAGCAAAAAATAATGAGCACGTGTTTTGTTATATCTGCTTAAACTCGAGTTTTCCTAAAAAAAATACCTGTCTTTATGTGTAACTTTAGCGATAAGATATTATAAAACTTCGAATGTCGATTTTTTTAGGAAAAAATGAGTTTTAGCCGATATAACAAAACACGTGCTCATTATTTTTTACTGCTTTCAAACATATACTCAAACGAGACATTAACTAGCAAGTTGCTTGAGCATCACTTTCTATAGGAGTTGAAGATTTAGTAACTTTTCAGTATTTGAAGGCCATTTTCTCCTAACAGGTTGAGTTTGGGCAGCTAAAAAAAATAAGTGTCCGTTATTTTAGACTACTCTATAACATATATCAAAATGAATCAAATCGGAGTCGGACAGTTGGGGTACCTTTCCTTGTGAGTTACAAAGGTGTCAAATCGCGTGGTTCAAGCGGAGGCACGAACACCTTTTTTTCCATACATTAAACATGCACAATGTAAATGGCCTTATGAGATTTAGTCGGGAAACAGAGACATTCATCAAAATGGCTCGTTTATACAAATTAAATTAAATTAAAACAGGTGAAATAATACAAACAGGTGAAATTTTAAGTAAGCCTGCCGCGTCGTAAGACTTTAGTTAGTTCGGGCACGGATCGGTCATGGCTCAGGTTCGGCAACATGTCGTTCTTTAGTAACATTCCTAATTTAACACCTTTCAGTCGTTAAGATTTTTACTGCCAATAAACTATTCGTGTAACTGACCAACTAATTGGTCATTTGGCAGCGGTTGTTAGTTGTGCAGGTCTATTGGTTGTAGGTGCGGGTGTCAACGGTAGTTTATTATATTTTATATACGGAGTGACGTATATCTGACAGGTAATCAGAAATGACCTTTTCCTACTCTATGACTGACCGTAATTTCAATGCTGTTCTGAATAATTATGTAAAATAAAAGAGGTCTCAAAACTGCTTTTTAATGAATCATAAATAATACCCAAATATTATATTTATGAATGAAATAATTATTATAAATATAATTATTGGTATAAATATTATATTTATAGACAGCCGAACAATATACTTTCATAAAAAAAATAGAAAAAGTAAATACCTACACTTAGGAGCAAAACTGTCCCAATAGTAGCATATTAGTAAAATGTGGAGAAGTTGATGTCGATCAAGAGGAGGGGCACATAATTAATACATAACAGTACTAACATATGATGTACTTGGCATTTACGATTATTTTGTAATTTCGAATCGAAAAGTAGAAAAAACATATTTTTATTTTTTCCAATATTTTTATTTCCTCCTATGGAAACTCCAAATAAGGAACCATATATAATTAATTTTGCCACTATAAAATCATCATGAAATTATTTTAATGGGGCTTTTAGGCGACTTATAGTGCGGTACAAAAGTGTACCATTAAAAACAGCCATAGATAGTGTCTGTTAGTTCAATGTTAAAGACGACTGTTATTCTGCTATAACTAGAAAACTATGTTCACGATTTAAACAGTTGATACCTCATTTTAGAGAGGCTAAATTTCTTTATTATGTATGTCAAATAGGGATAATTGGAGTTATCGTAGGAGGAACTAGAAATATTGGAAAAAATAAAAATGTGTTTTTTTCTACTTTTCGATTCGAAATTACAAATAACCGTAAATGCCAAGCCAATGCCATCGACATCAACTTCTCCACATTCTACTAATATGCTACTATTGGGACAGTTTTGCTCCTAAGTGTATATTCGAAGCTACAACCTTTATCAAACTCTGTGTTCTTCGTGCTTTTGATTTATCTGGTTACGTTTTAATTTCATCATTCTGTATTCAGGTAAAATGAGAGCGGCTGTCATTTGTTTGGCGCTATTTTACATTGGACGAGGAGATGGGTACAATGTCGGTGCCGGATGTAAGTATAATATAGTATCTAGGTACTCCTACACATCATATTTTATTCGAAAGTTTACAGATCATATCAACTCAACAAAGGTATTTATTTCCTTATATAGGGAAAAAAATAATGGGCCCTGGCAGGAAAGTACCTTACAACCTTAAAATATCTAATTTTATTTTAAGGGAACATTATTTTATTTTTAAAAAGAAACAAAACAACATTCAAATATTTTGTACAATTCGCTTGTCTAAAATAATATTTTATGCAATCGTGATATAATAGAGAGCTTTTCAGTCGAGTACTGTGTTTAAGCAACGAAGCTTGCTGAGTAAGGTACGAGATTGAAAAGCTTGATTATATCCCTATTGGTAAGTATCTCAGTACCTAGATAAAAATTTAGTACAATTGACATAAACCGCGGAGCTTTAAGAGCTACCTTATCTTACCAAAAGCAAATTTGCAATGTTTGTAATTTATGGTTGTTCGGGTATAATCAAGCTAAATTAGGATGATTCACGCTAGGTCCGAGGCCGGGTCAATGATCACCGCGGCTGTCGATAGAAAATGAAGTGTCGGACGCTTCGGCCCGGACTCGGCCCGGGCTCGGACCGTTCTAGCGTGAGTCATCCTTTAGATCCCCTTCCCATTATTCGATTGAGCTAAAACTTCATATACATATATGTTGTACTCCTAAGTCGAGTGACAATGCAATATTATGGTACCATCGAGTTGATCTTATGATGGACCCAGGAGATGGCCACAGGAACTCTGTGATAAAACAACGCAACTTAGTAAGTACTGTTTGAAGTTGTTAGAATTGACCTCATGATGAGTATTAGTTGCCTGTTGAAAGAAAAGTACAGTCAGCGATAAAAACTTGTATCGAACATTTAATTTTTGACAAAAGACTTAGTTTTACGCCTTAGAGAATCATACATATAGGTACCATAGTAATACAAGTTCTATTACATTTTTAATTTTTTCCTTTAATATTAAAAATAAAAAATATCTAATGCCTATTCTGTCGAAGCCCCCATAGTTAGTTAGTGCTTCTGGGCATTTTCCGCAAATCGACAACCATTGTGCCTATTTTGCGTGAAACGAGGTAGCGCTACTCGAAGCCCCCATATTTACATGTTAATAATCTAAACCACTCTAATATTCCAACAGTAAACGTCCGTTTCGCTCAAATGCTGTACACCGACAACAAATACCAAGTGCTCCGCGAAGAGATGATAAAGGCCAACACTAAGAACATGGTGTACCACTGCCGAGCCGACAAGAGCGATTGTGATTCCGCGTTGGCGAAGATGAGGTATAAGGCCAGCAAGCACTTCTATGCTTTGGCGAAGGCTGTGGTGGACTATGTGAAGAATAAGCGACAGGCGCGCCCAACTGGCTATGTTGGTAAGTGCTTCCATTTTTAAAGCCTTATTTCGGGCGTATAGATTCCTAGGAATAGTTATGGGGTAAGTCGCTTTAAATCCCTTTCATAAATTAGAATTAGAACGACAAAGTGAACAACAAAACAAGAATATAAAATATAAGTTAGACCTGTAATACTTCAAACGAAAATATATACAGCATAATCAAAGTATTGATTTATTTGTAATTTGTATGAACTTAACAGTTTTGAAAAAAAATCTCATGAAATAAATAAATAATTATACGAATCTCCAAAGGGCCTCTATGTGTTGGATCGATGTCCCCACGCAAGCCTATCAAATGACCGGGATATAATATTAAATTAATACTGTCCAATTAATACGTAAATTCAACAAGTCTTGTTTTGGGATTATTAAAGACTAAATACTTAATCAACAATGCCCTTACCGGGATTTGAACATCGAGTCTCAGAGACACTAACCGTGGCGATCAAAGTAGCCTCATCTTGTGAGAGGTTTAATATGTCTTTGTCACTGCTACATTACAGGCACAGCAACGTTCTGCCAGGACAACATCTGCGTCCCCGACACGGACCCGCCGATCGTGTTCGGCGGCTGCTACACACTGATCTCCTGCGGCGGCAACAAGACTTGGCACCTGGACCCTGTCATCTATAAGGGAAAGAAGAACAGATTCTACTAAGAGAATGTCTACGTTAACAATAAACTATAATTATAAACTTTTTGTCTTTACCACTTCTATTTAGCTTTTATGGGCAGGTCAAACCATTTGTCAACGTTAAATATAGCAACGACAGCAGCAGCATAAAGCAATATGAAAATTTATCGTATTTACAAAAAAAAACGAACAAATATTACGTTGACAAAATTTTTGGTGCAACCGACCCTATGTCTCACAACTACCGAGCTAAAGTCAGTTTCAATTGTTTTTATAAGCGAGCAAATAGAAAAATAAACGTTATAATGCTCTCGTTGAGTGGTCGAATTTGAGGGGCCGAGGTGCGTCCGTCCCGGCGAGGAACGCCTTCTTGCGAGGCTGACGGCCGAGCTGCAGGAGAGCAGAGATCGATTGGAAAATATTTGACTATAGGGAAGGAGGAAGATTAGTGGATTACCTCAGATTTTAAAGCATTTTACTGTTTTATTATTCCAAACCATCAAATAGACGTGCGAAACCTCAAACTGTCGAAACAAATTCTAGTCGTGAACTTGCCTCATCAAACCGAACCGATTAAATAAGACACAATAAAACTACACCTCACACCTGTTGTATTGTACTGCAACAATGCCTACTCCGATCATTGTCCAAGATTTAGATAACAGCTCTTATTTCACCGCTTACAATGCTGTACCTCGGTTGAACCAGTATTAATCTAACTTCAAGATTCGTAAAACTATACATAACCATAGATTACACATATACTGGTTTACTTAAGGCAATACGATGGGAATAACATTAGAGAGCTCTATAAGAGCTGTATCCAAATCAAGCACATTGGTTATGCTAATCCGCTGGTGACTGAAAATGAAGGTGATAGTCTGTCTGGTGCTACAGGCCGTGTACGTCGCGGGTGTGATAAGGAAAAGTGCTTTAATGAACAAGTGAGTAAAATATCGATACAATTTATGCAATATTTATATCAAGAGTGTCAAAATTGTGTGTCAATAAAAGAAGAAACTAATTTTTGTTAAAATCGATTCTCCCTCCCTAGCCAAATGAATGATTGTTTTATGAATTGTGAAAAACACGGCTGTGGAAGACTTGAGATTAAAAATCGTGCAATTAGGTACTTAATAGGAATGTAGGTGCACATAGGTAGTCGCGTCCTGTAAGTTTTCTAGGTAAGTTTGCAGTGGCTTGTTGACGTACACACACAGGTAGTTTGACAAATATGTGTTAGAGCCACTTGCGCCATCCAGGGTTAGCAATTAAGTCGTCGGGGTAAACTAGTTAAACCCGGAGTTGCCAGTACAACTTAACCCTGTGTTAACGGTTAACTCCGAGTTAGTGGCTAACCCTGGATGGTGCAAGTGGCCTTTATTGGAATATGGTCTGTAGAGCTTTAAGACATTAATCATTCTAAGGGTATTTAAGACATCAATGTCATTTCCGATAGAGGGATTTAGACTTTTCTGTACCATTGGAAAATTGCGACGAGATATGACGATTTGTTGATTCACAAATTGTACATACCTAAGTACTAGAACCATAGATCGATATATATTATACTCCCGAGACACCGGCATCTAATCATTGGTATACTTACCCCAAATTATGAGTAACGAACCCAAAAAAAACATACTAAATCTTGCTATTATCAAGTGAAAAACAATATTATTTTATCTTCTAGTTTCTAAATAGACCTCCGGCGTTTTTATCAGATATACATGTATTAAATTCCCTACAGATTGATCAATGTAAAGCCGGTGGGCCCTCCCGCAGTCAGAAAATTCGTGCCCCTGACGGAGATCCCTCCTCCCATGGGCCCTCACGTTCACCCAGACGGGCGCCGCCATCTTGAAGACTGCACGCCGACACCGTGGTCTCATAACGTCGTCGATGAAGCCACGGTCCAAATCATTGGAGACTACTATGACGACAACAGCGAGAAGACGGTGGCGACGGTTATTATACCTGATCATATTGACAGTAAGGACTTGCTCTATAATACAGTGTGTTGATAACTCAATTAGTATTCGCGAGAAGTTACCTTATAAGTTATATGTTACTTATAAATGATAGATAATGTTCACATTGACTCTGCAAAACTGCCAGGTTGCTTTACAAGGTTGCCTTGTAAAACTGCGTACGGATAGAAAAAAAAATACTTTTTTTTTTGTATGTTATTTCATCATGAAATGAAAGCTTATTAATTATATATAATCTAACTGGTTGGTGTTCCATGGTTGCCTAGATTAACCGATTTTTATATAAAATCCAGGCAACCATGGACTGGACCAACTTTTTAATGAGGCAACCTATTACAGTTAAGTGCCAATTACATCCACACTTCCCGATAATTGTTTTCACGGACGGACGGAATATCAGCACATCGTTAACAATATTAGAAATGTAAATAATACTTTGTCTCTAAATTTCCAAAAATGTTTAATGTTTGATATGTTTGCATATGAACCATTTTTTTTAACATTTCAAATATTGTTAACGGTGGGCTGATATTTGGTGGAACGGAAAAACACTCTTGCCTGGGCCCCAATTTCGGGCCTGATAAAGTGTGGATGTAATTGGCACTATAGATAATAAGGTATCTTATCTAGAACAATTCCTACACTCTAATTAATCCACTTGTTCACACATTTGGTTGATTCCGATCCATTGAAATAAAAGCTCCTCGTCTTAAAAATCAGAAAGTCTGTGTAACCTCAAGGAGTTCAGACCAAAACCTTTAGTTAATATTTATTCATATATCTTTCTATTCAAAGGATGTGTTCATAGTTCATCTTCTAGCCTAAACCCTTGAACGGTCAAGATCTAAAAAAATACACGATTCCTGTCTCATAGCCTCCTTAAAGTCCATTTTTGTGCATAAGAATAAAAATACAATAAATATCGGCCAAGAGCATGTCGGACCATGCTCAGTGTATTAGTAAGTATCATGTAAGTACATTACGATCATAAGGAAGTATCTTAATTTGCAGCGCTTTGTACGTCATGTTACTAAGAAAATGGTTTTTGGAGACCTTTATTCGTTATGAAAGACCTATCCAACGACCTGTCAAAGAAGAAAAAAAAATTGTATGGGAGGATACCCAATTTTTTTTTTGTGTTTTTACTTTCTGTCGCAATGCATGGTTTATGTGTCAATACCTAATTGCAGCTTTCTAGCACTAACGATCACAGAGAAAAGCCTCGGATTGACGGACCGACGGACATAGCGAAACTATAAGGGTTTCTGGTGACTACGAAACCCTAAAAATATGATGTTATAGGGTGATCATTTCTGCCATAAAGATTTTAAATACTTATGAGGGATACTAGTACATAAGAAGGAATATAAATTAGCTAAATCCCTCCCAGCTCAACCAACAGTATAGGACAGACTTGTTCTCCATCTAATTAAACTCAATAACAAAAATTTGGTTTGTTCAGATTTTAAAAGTATCTTTTAAAAGTAGTTTAGGAACGTAGTTCTCAATATTAATGATTTAGATATAGATAAATTCAGAAATTTAAAATACTTATTCTTTATCCCCAGAAAAACATTTCGAAGTGACAACCCAAGTCCCGTACTTCACAGTCGGCACTATAGATGCTTTAGGCTTTCACCCCACCAAACCTCCCGCGCTGAACGACTGCGAGAAAATCTACCAGGACCATATGAACGAGCAGTACTCTGAGGGGGTGAGCAGCGACTACTCCGAGGAGTCGCTCGAGATGGCCCGAGTGCCGGCCGAGGCAATGGATCCTGAGAAGCCACCGATGGATGTCTATGACGACAAAATTTACCAAGATCCAGACCAATTTAATTAATTTTGCGATTATTTTAGCTCTGAAATGATATATCAGTTTCCTCTTACTTACGTAACACAGGTGGCTGAAATTTTGCAAAAGAATATCCGCCTGCGGTGGTTTATTATATTTTAAATCCGATTTTAGGATCGGTAGTAATGACACGAACTGTTTTATAATTTTGTACTGTTTGCTAATAATATATTTTAAATGTTTTTACTTTCTTGTTTTATTTTTGTATGCATCAGAGCTCTTTTCAAAGTTAATAATAGAGACATATAAATAAATGTACCTAATACACTTAACCCCGGGCTTCCCAAACGTCGCGGAGTTTCGGGAACTGGAATGCTAATGAGTAACGAGTACTGCTGTTGTCTTCATTAACTATTTAAGGGGGTCGCTAAAACGTAGGACATATAATAGTTCATTGTGCAACGAGGGGGGGTAAGTGAAATTTTGGATACGAGGGTGGTTAATACCCGAGTTTGCAATATTCTTACCCCCGGAGTTACGCACAATGTTTTTCATCACACTTGATCACACTAAATAATTCTTAAAAACGGTGACAAACCAAACATTTGTCCGCCATTTTGTAATTTCTTGACAGATTAGCATCGAGGGCACAGACCTATTCGGCATTCAGCCACGATTGGAAATTATGTAAAAATATTTTAAACGGCAGTTAAGTTACTCAAATTAGTTAATTTTAAACATAAACAAAAATATGAAATTATGAATGTATGTATTTTAAAAGTAAAAATCATTTATGCTACTTGGTTTGTATGAATAAGAGACATATTCTTTAAAAAAAGTTATAACTCCCTAGGGAATTATAGTTTTTTTTCCACAATCCATAACTCCCCCGGGAACAAAATAGGCCTTTGTCTTTCAGTACACCTGCATGAAATAAGAACTTTTTCCTGCAAGTGCGATGAAAAGGTATTAGAACTACAAAAAAGATTGGGAGCCCTTGTTCTAATCATTTACTCATCAATTCTTCGTACAATTTTGTTACTCACAATACAACAGACTTAGTCTAGGTACCATTCTATTTTACTATATCTGCTTAATATAAAAGTACCTTATACTAACCTAACTTTGACAAATCTTATGTTTTATTCTAAATAGATATGCTGCGTGTCTACTCTTTTTCACTCTTTTAAACTGTGCTTAGTTCAAGGTAGAAAGAAAAACTTTGGTTTTATAGCGACTCTATATAACTGCAAACTCAACGTAAAAACCAGGCTCTCAACCACCAGTCTACGCAGGATACTGGAGTTTTTCGGTCACATAGCCAGGAAAAAAGGCCACAATCTTGAACTCATCGTTACTGGCAAGGTTAATGGCAAACGACCTTTTTGACTGAAATTGACCTACAAGCCTTAACCCAACAAGGTGGGCAGATCATGTCCGTTCTACCATGGACATCCAACAGCACGTTGCGCTTCAGGAGGCCAAAGACAGGCTTAGATGGCGGGACACCGTCAAATAGAAGCTGACCCCACGGGGATTTCACGGCACTCAGCAATGAGGAACACGACGCGAGGAGAAAGTATATAACTAAAAATTATGTTTTTGTATCATTGATAACAGATTTTTACTACAATGGAATAAGGTACCATATCATGGTGGCGTTATATATCACACGCTTCTACACTGGACCAGCCTGCAAGTTGGGCACTTTTATATCTTTGTCCTTGTCATCGAAGATTTCTTCTGTGTCATCATCATCGAAGTCTTCGATGTCCAAGGGGTTCCTGAAATTGACACCATTTTATTATACATATATAATACAGGTATTATACAGTTGTACTAGCTAAGGAAGTATTATTTAAACAGAATTAGTCTAGATCAATTTTTCATCGTTGAACTCACCTGTTCCAATTCATTTTATGCCTTTTCCTGAAAATAAAAACAGCATTTTATAACTTGTCACAATTTATAGCAAACGAATAATCAAATGATACACAAAGAGACGGAGACCTCTGATTCTTTTTTTTTTTTTTATGGAGGATAGGCAGGCGTTTGACCACGATCACACCTCATTCAAGCAAGCCCCAGTCTTTACCCCTTTGACTGTCAAAACATCAATTGCCGCGCGCGGCTACAGACCAATATCAACTTTAGGCCTTTACAACAAGGTTCACAATAACGCGCCGCACACTATAGGCGTAGCGTTGAAACAGTTAAAAGTCAAGTCTGACATGTGAGGGTAATGTTATGTGCTAATGTGCCTTTGGTCTTGCATAATATTGAAATAACATTCGCACATCTATGAACAAGTCATGTTGTATATTTGTGTGTCAGTCACCTGTTAGTGGCTATGTAGTCCTGGTCCATATACTCCTCGGAGACTTCAACGGAAAGCGGCTGCCCGCGGTGATCTTGTAGAATGCCGAAGTAACGTGGTGGACGGGTCACGCTGAACAGCAACGCTGCAACATTGGTCGTTCAAATTTCGAATAACACAACTCACAATCTCACAACGCGTGGCATGACCAGTTGCCACAAACTTTAACAACAAAAGGATCACTATCGTGTAGCGCTAGAGCTGTCTGTTTATAATAATTACGGCATTGTTGATCTTGAGTTAAATTAGTGTCTTAGCTTAAATGAACAACAATCAAGAATCTTTCCAACCTGTCGTAGAAAGCAAAAGACCTACTCGTATCGACTCCAAAGCACAAAACAGCTTCCAGTGTTTTCAGCATGAGATTCTGTTGCTGGTTTTCAAACGGCGACTGCCGCAAAATTTTAGTGGAAACCAATTTTATTTCATATCTTTGTGATGTGATTCGTATCGAATTTGCCAAATCCAAACTGTTATTTCTTGAATATTTACTAGTCTACGTATATATAATATAAACTATATAAGTTTATATAAAAAAAATTTATATAAGTAATACAATTAACTAAACTAAAACTACTATATAAAACTAAAAATCTAAATCTAAAATGGGCCCCCGTGGCAAGGTACCGAGGATGCTGGCAGCATTTCCTCGCTGGATCGCTATGCTCAAGCGTTGGGCGAGGAAGCTGCCAGCTCTCTTATCCCCGGTCCCATCCACCAGCCGTTTATAGTTTATATTATACTAAAATCATTTTTTAAACGAGTACTTAATGATCTTTATTACAGCAATACTTACAACTTGTGTTAAAAAAAAATACTTACAGTCATCTATCGCATGAAGACCTTTCCAAACTATACTTAAAACTATTAAGACGATTTGTAACTTTAACTTTGTTTCACTCATTTTAAACACTTAATATTTAAACTAATACTGATATAAAATATATAATTATTAAGTTCTTATTATAGTAGTCGCCTTAAAATTCTGTGGTTAAACTTAGATAATTTCAGTCATTTCTTTAAGCTGTAAAATTTACCAGTTAAACGTAGTAACGATTAGGTTGTACTGATTCTGACATTTCCTAGCAAAAGTAGAAGTTAGCAAAATACCGGTTGTTTAAAGGTTGAAAGGAAACATGTTTGCAAACAGTTTCGTTTGCTTACAGTAGATTGTATAAGAACTAGCACGTGACTGCTGTAACAGAAACAGAATAATGCACGTCCGTCATACAAACTAAGATAGGTACTCTAATACGCCACTAGGTACTTACTTTGTTATTGTTGCGCCTCGGTACTCGGTAAGCTGCCCCCTTACATGGGGTCTATTAACGTAACATGACTTGACAAAGGGAAGAAAAGGTACGATGTAGTGCATAATTGTTTTTGATCGTATTTTCTCGAAAACGTTCGTATTTGTCATGCTACTTCAGTCAACCTCAGCAGTACTTTTTATACCGATACTGACTGAAATAGCAAAACACGTTCGTACGTTTCTATGAAAATACGATAGAAAATGTGCCCCAGATCGCGAATATCACTGTTACTATATTTTTTTCCTTTTTACTTATTATTAACAAACAAAAAAGTACCTAATCTATGAATTCGATGAAAAACCAGATGGAACAGCCACTTACTTGCGAGATCCCGCCTGAGCCACCGCCACCGTTTTTGGTCTGAGTTAAATATGCCCTCATTTGCAATGGTGCAAATTTCATTGAGGCGCCTTTCAATTTCGGATCATGGGGCATGGTAGTGCCGGGCCAACCTACCTTTCCCCTCCTACCTTTTCTCGAAGCGCTTCGCCGTTTTGCTACCCCCATAACTTGGGTTTGGATTATACTAGTTAAACAAAATTAAGTAATGGGGTGAATCAACTTTTTTTGTTTTGTTATCCTGTCCCGTTGTACAAGGGACAACAGTGGCACAGTTTGTTTGAAGAGACGTTGTATGCCGTTCTATTAACATGCTTAGTAGGGGGCCCATTATGGATATTGGTTATAACGACCACAAAAACGCAAGTTTGATACATTTAAGTACCATAAAATCAGTATTTCAATGAACTTTTGTCCCCTGGACAAGTAATCGTAACCATGGCAACGAGTGACGCTAAAAAGTTGATTCTCCCAATGTCAATTGCATAGCTCTCATACTTTAGATTATATTCATATAAAAAAACCCCAATTCGTCACATACTCACTCACTCATGATCATCAAAACCCTTAGGCTACTTCCTGAAATCCTAGGAAGCTGAAATTTGGTATGTACAGTCAGCGTCAAATACTTCGTAGCAACCAAAGTAGCCAAATAGTTCGGTACACCATATATTTAGTATGATGTACCGAACCATTTGGCCACTTTGACTACTACAAAGTATTTGTCACGTACACAAACAACAAAAAAATTCAAAAACTTGAAATAAACCATAAGGCTCGCACTGTCAAAAAATTATTAGATCTCTTGTAGAGCCAAGCTTCTACAAGCCCCTACTTCACAAACTCTACACCTCAGTCAAAATATGTGGCTTTGCCGTTTCGTTACTACAAAAAGTATTGTATAAATGTTTATCGTATAAATGTATAACGTCAGTCGTAGAGCAATTAACACGTTAAGAGCGCTCTATCGTTTTAAAAAAATTCTCCCGGTCAGCACAAAAACTCTCCTCTTCCAAGCTCTTGTTCTGCCTGTCCTTGATTATGCTGATGTTTGTTACACTAATCACTAATCTCACTCAAGATTCCTTGAATAAATTTGACCGGCTCCTTAATAGCTGCATTCGGTTCGTGTTCGGACTTCGTGAGTATGACCATATCTCCTCTTTCCGTAGAAAACTTAATTGGCTCCCTATTCGAGAGCGTAGGTACCCTCGTATTCTATGTATTCTCTACTCAATCTCGTTTGACCCGTCCGCCCCAAATTATCTCCGTTCGAAATTTAAATTTGTTACTCCACGTCTAGGCATAAATCTTCGCTCTTCCCGTAGTCTCATTGTCCCCCAACACCGAACGGGTTTCATGTCTAATTCTTTCACTGTCCATGCAATCAGACTTTGGAACGTTCTCCCACTCTCTATCAGACAAGCGCAGACCAAATTCACATTCAAGCGCATGTTGCGCAAGTATTTCCTTGACAAACTTTCTTCTTCATCAACTTAATGTGTGAATACACTTGGTATAATTATGTATGTATTAATATATGTATGTTGTGTTAATTTATCAATATATAGTTTATATTAATATATAGTCTCGGTTACAAATTCATTTACTTTAAAAGACACTGCACCTACTTAATCTTTCTGCGGCCGTATCATGGTTCCATTTTTATCACTTGTCACTATGCCCGTCACTTTCGCACTTACATACTTGTTAGAACGTGACAGGCATGGTGACTAATGATAAAGAGCCGACCATCTTAGCCCTACTGGTTTAACCCATTGGTTGACTGGTAGAGAATGCCTTAAGGCATTAAGTCCGCCATTTGTACCCCATTTGTTGTTTTGTTTGTTTGTATTTGTATGTATTGTGCAATAAAGATTAAATAAATAAATATTTGTCTGTAACGAATGTATACTTAGATCTGATAACTTTTTGACAGTGTGAGCCTTATGGTTTCGTCTTGGCAACATTTTACATGAAAATATTTTTCATGGGATATCCATTTGTGGATTTCGTTAGTTGATACAATTTCGGGTCCTTCACTATTACTACCGGGGTTCCTTAGTTGACTTTTTCGGAACTTATGTACGAAATATAATTTGATATCTACCAGTGGCTTTTCGGTGAAGGAAAACATCGTGAGAAAACCGGACTAACCCCAATAAGGCCTAGTTTACCCTCCGAGTTGGGAGGTCAGATGGCAGTTGCTTTCGTAAAAACTATATAGTGCCTACGCCAATTCTTGGGATTAGTTGCCAAGCGGACCCCAGATTCCCATGAGCCGTGGCAAAACGTCGGGACAAACGCGAGGAGGAAGAAGAGTTACATGTATGGAATGCCACCCCCCCCCCCCCCTAAATATATATTTTTATACATTTTAACTCCTAATCTACAAAATACACCTACGTTCAAAGTTTTATTAAAATATGTCTTATAGTTTCCGAGTAAAATGGCTGTGACATGTCATATGGACAGAGGGACGCTGACGGACGGACATGACGAAACTAACGGCTCGATTCGAAGAGTGAAATACGATAACGATAAGTTCTGGTTTAGATAAGTTCTTTCTCATTTAGGTATCGTTTGTATGTCGTATAATTGACAGAAGCAGTTCGATTAGGGCAACCAATGTCACTTTGACGTTAGGAATATCGTACCTAGATAGACCTTATTGGGATCACAGCGGAATCGAAATAAACGTCAATTTTGACATGTCGTTTAGCTATCGATCTTTTAAAGATCGTTCCAAGATCTTAAACGTGTCTTAATCATTCTTCGAATCGGGCCGTAAGGGTTCAGTTTTTGCCATGCTGACTTAGAATCATAAAACCTAGAAACCGTGGTGTAGTCATTTATACAGTGATATATTGTTACAGGGTTCATATCTACACCTCGATATCACTCTTCCATAAAAATACCGATTGTAATTGGGGTATTAGTCGTACGAATATGTACACGACAAAAGTGCGATTTATGGCACATGATGATGAAGGAATTTCCTTTTGCATAGGTAGTTGACCTTTTGACTCAGATTGATTTAGGAAGAGGAGCCGATCGAATTATTGATTTTTTGAAAATTTTCTCTTAAGGGGGGTGGGTGCCCCCCAAAATTTGTTAAAAATATAGTTTTACTATGTGGTAAAGTTTGGTATCATTGTCGTGTAAATTAAGGATGCTCATTCATTTCTAATATTAAAATTATACGTTTTGATATTAAACAACAAATAATACGGCATTTTTGTTCGAATAAGTCTATTCTAGCGTCTAGCGTGGGGACTATAGCCCGAGCCATCTCGCGCATGAGAGGAGGCCTGTGCCCAGCAGTGGGACGTATATAGGCTGAATTATTATTATTATTATATATTATTATAATAAGAATTTTAAAGGGTAACTAAAACTCAATATACTGCAAAAACATTTATTGCTCTCTCAACTGAAACAAACACTAAATACTAAGTACCCTAATTAATAGTATCAATAAGTATCTACTACATTTATCGAAGCATTTGTCCCTCTTCCCCTTCCTTTTACTTCCTGTAGAACAAATTGCCCTCCCCTCCCCAGAGCCGCCGTCCTCCGTAACCAATGAGTTCCTGTCTTAGCCCGTTGTATTTCTTGAAGAACAACTTCTTCAGTATGCGCTTGCGTCGCTTGTCCTCCTTCAGGCAGGTCTCTAGTTTATCGCTGCATACTTCTTCCCTGAAACAATGGAATGGTTTAGAGTCAGTACGGGTTCTTTCACAACAGCTGAAAGGAAATCCAGTCCAGCTTAATTCAGTCGGCATAGTCGGCACTCGACAATAATGGGACCGATAATGAGAAAATCGCCGTTTATTTTTAAGTGTAATGGAATAATCCATCAAATACATGACGGACGTAGTAGTATCATAAGATATTACACTACAATCCGTGAAGGAAGGCTGGTCGATTTTTTTTTTATACCACGACGGTGGCAGACAAGCATACGGCCTGCCTGATGGTTAGCAGTCACCGCAGCCTATGGACGCCTGCAACTCCAGAGGTGTTACATACGCGTTGCGACCCTTTAAAAACTTGTATACTCCTTTTTTGAAGAACCCCATACTGTAGACCCTCGGGAAAACTTCGGAAGGGAGCTCATTCCACAGCCGGAACGTCCGCTGGAGGAAGTGGAAACGATGTTACGGTACGCGAGTTTACCACACACGTTTACAAAAGACGTCTCCGGTTGGTTAAATGCTCTAAATATGAGTGAGATCCGCTGTCAGTTGGTGTGTACCTTGTTTTTATAGAACCAAAATAATATGTTACTCTTCGTAAGCCGCAAAATGACCTCTTATGGCTCTACTAACAAGATCTTGTCAGATATTTTTGCGGGCTCCGGTATGCAACATATTATTGCAGGTGACTGTACAGTAAGTATATAGTGTAAGTATGTGGACGTATAGTGTTTTAATCATAGAAAAAGTCAGCCTAAATCAGAGGCCCTACCGCGAAAAACGAAAGTCGATATTTCGTTATCTGTCTCTCTATCGCTCAATTATGCAAGAGCGTTTTTCGCGGTAGGCCCTTTGTAAGCTATTTTTGAATTACGAGCGCTCCATTTCACCACTCGAAAATCTGTGTAAAACGGCGAAATGCTATTTAGGGTTCCGTAGCCAAATGGCAAAAAACTGAACCCTTATGGATTCGTCATGTCCGCCCAAACTATAAGAACTATATTGTTGAAACTTGGTAAGTAGATGTATTCTGTGAACCGCATTAAGATGTTCACACAAAATTAGAAAAAAAAAACCATAAATTTTGGGGGTTCCCCATACTTAGAACGGAAACTCAATTTTTTTTTTCATCAAACCCATACGTGTGGGGTATCTATGGATAGGTCTTCAAAAATGATATTGAGGTTTCTAATATCATCTTTTTTTCTAAACTGAATATTTTTGCGCGAGAGACACTTCCAAAGTGGTAAAATGTGTGCCCCCCCCCCCCTGTAACCTCATATTTGGAACCCTTCATGGGCGAGTCCGACTCGCACTTGGCCGCTTTTTTGAAATACGAACGTCTATTGGAATCTCTATACGAAATGTCTATTTGGAATCTAGTGGTATTAAACACTCGTTTTCAATTCAATTAGTAGAATTTAAATGTCTAAGTAGTAGTGGAGATATTATTAAAGGGAAAACACGAAATCGAGCGATCGAAACCGGCCCCCTGGTCGGTGATGACAAGCGAATAGAAGAGCATATTGATTGACGTTTCTCTGTGCGTTGTCGATCCTTTAATAAAACCTTAGGATCCCTTAAGGTACGACGATACGATCGATCAACAACGCCAAAGAGTCTATAGCCTCTCTATGACTGCAAAAAATAGGTACATCAAGCCTTACTTATAATTCTGGTCCAGCAGCAGTTTGATAGGTTCGGTCTTTGTGAACTTATCAGGGAGTCGCGCTCCCGGCGGCATCTTGGCCAACTCCTTCATGATGCCCATGATCGTGTTCTCCAGCTGCGCCAGCTTCGGTACCATCAGTCTTCTTATAACCTGCATGTTTAGAACGTTTGGAATGGTTAGGTAGTACTATTAGGGCGTATACAATAACTTGCGCGAGCGCGTTTCAGCAAATGCCCTTAAAATGAGCTCAAGAGCTTGGCAATATTTCCAACACATATCGCAGATGTAGACTTGACGTGGCTTGCCAAGTCTTAAGGCCTGTGCACACCGGGTGCGTGCGCGGAGACGTACACGTTCACGTTCGCGTTGTAATATACAGATCATTATGAGAGGCAACACACCCCTTGTGAGACGTGTGCGTGCACGCCTCACAAATTTTAGCGTACGTGGAAGTCTACGCACACGCAGCCGAGCCGCTGTGCTCTGGAGTTTATTGAATTTTACTACATGTAGCACACCTGCATACAAATTTGCTGACTTGCTGACTTTGCTGACTGTAACTAACGAACTATACGTTTCTGTTTTATTTAAGAGGGATAACTAGCTTTCCAAATCTAACGAAATAACGGTAATTTTTCTATGAAATTACATTTCGGGAGAAATGTTTTCCACTAACTAAATCTTAACAAATCACTTTGATTGAGATGTCGATCGCTTCAGCATAATATATTCTAGGTTTATAGGTTTCGCTTAAAAAATATATATGTGAATTCAAAAAAAAAGGAAAACCTATAAACCTAGTTTTTCATTGTGTCAATAACATACTAGAAAATCATGGAAAATTGAAAATATATAGTAGTGGAAAAACGTTTTCTCTTTTTGCATGGACGGTCACGTGTTATACTTCCCTCTAACTTCCCACTACAGCGACCCGCTAGGCGGGTTCCCTGTTCGTAGTCGCTTTTCGCTACAAACGGGTTTTCTTGTTACCGGCTACGCTCGTAGCGCGTAGCACGCGCTGGCACTGAATGTATTAATGCCAATAAATTTGTGTTATTATTAGTTATTAGTATTACTGATAGTGAAGGATCTACAAGTACCTTGCCACATCGGTTTCCTGTTTTGCACGGCGTCCTGAATCTTTTACCCAAATCCATGTTAGGCAGATTTTGAATTTGAGTTATCACGTTCGATAAAGTGCCGATGGAAGTTTTATCCTCTAAAACAAAAACATACGAGTTACGAAACGAGTAAAAATATGAATGGGATGTTAATATACACCGTGTTTTTATTGAATTGCGTTAACTCCGGGGTTTCGGTAAGTACGTTTAAGGAAACTAAATGGCATAGTTAATTTTCACAAAAAAAAAAAACTTTTTGTTTTTTTTACTATTTTTATTTTTATAAAAAGTAACTAAATGTTGCATATAGCGTTTTTGTAACACGGGCATTACATTTAACTCAACCAAACAATTGAAAACTGTGGTATATCAATGTCATTTCTAACATCGATCGTCCGAGATAGTAACGTACGTTAGTAGCAAATGTATGAACTCGCACTAAACACTAATCAATAAGTAAACAGGCCCTAAGGCAAGTGTACACGCTCGTAAGGGCCTTATAATATAAAAAAAATATGATTGATTATCTCCGAAAATGAGTTAATTAGAACATCGGTGTCTTTGAGAAAGTTACTTAATTAAAGCTCAGGAATGCACCCTCGAAATTAACGCAAATCAAAAAAAACACGGTGTATAGGCAAAAACAATTTAATATACTTAGAAAGGCGCATTGTCAAAGTAAATTTTGTAGTAAAATAAACACAGGAGAAAAACTCTTAGAATACATAATTGGCTATTTGACATATGTTCTTTCACTGTTAATGTGTTAGTTAAATATCAAACGGTGTCGCCATCTACTCGAGTATAGCCTAAAGTTATATAGTCATCTATTAGAGCATACATTTTTATTGATTTTTCTAGGCACGTTTTTTTCTTAGACTTTATTTATCTTAGGTATATATAAAATGTAAGTACTACCTACTGTCACAGAATAAATAATAGCACTACCGTACAGGAATGAAACTTCCTACAAAGCCGAAGTTTGACAGCGATTCCGGGCCGAATTACGTTGTCCCTTTCTAATGGCCATTTAGGGTTGTCAAAATTTAGGTATAATAATCTTATCTGTGGTTGTGCACGCAAAGGGACGTCAATTTGTGCCAACCCTAATAATTGCTCGGAGCAATGCCAAGCCGAATGGAGCCGAGAAAGCCCCGAACGCTCTAGTTTCCTCCCCCCGCTACTGTTAATATTTAGTCCTGCCAATCGTCACTTAGGTCAATCAAATTTTCTAAGACAATTCACTTATCTACCGATGGAAGGCTCTACAATATGATTAAGTACATCTTTGAGTACGTTAAATAACAGATATAAGAATATCCTGATCGAAACATAGCAAATGTACAAATATCATTTTAGGCGCTTACCCATTTTAGCTCTTCTCGTTTTCCCAAACGGTGCTGTTCTTGCTATATCTGGTTTAGCCTCTTCCGAGGTTTTACCAGCTTCAACTATCGCCACTAAGATGCACGAGCATAACGCGAGGAAATGTTTTTTGACAATCATTTTACAATCGACCACTCGTAGCTACTGCTAGGTAATAAGAGAATTTTACGGTATAAGTGAAAAATGTTTACATATTGCTGTTTATGCTGGTTTCCTTTGTAGTGTAAGGAAGTAGCCATTGGGAGTGTTTACAAAATCAAGATGAATTACAAAACATGGAACTTGATAAGGAATTACGCAATTTTAAAGCACAGTGCAGGTCAAAAATAGGATTGTAGTAAAACTCAGCACTCATTCACTTGACCATTTTACGATAAATTATGATAATGATTACTAAATAGGGCTTGTGCACAAATCACGCGAGGTTTTTTCGGCTACTTTTTGACGCCCCCTCCCCCTTTAATGATATTTGGTGAGGTTTTTGGCTACCCCTCCCCACCCCCATAACCTCACGTGTATTTTTTTTTTCATTTGACCTAATTTTAAGATATAGATAGTATTGTATATAGTAAATCTTGTTTATTTTTCGATTTTTGGTATGAATATGATGATATAATTAGTATACGCTCTCCAAAATTGCGTAAGACTCGCTACTTTGAAGTGCGAAGTGAAATTTATGTTTAACGAAACCGAGAAAAAGTATCGACTCATGTGGTTTTGTTAACTGTAGAGAAATACACGTGAGGGCTCCTTATAACCCCAACGTGATCTGTCGTGATGATTTCGTGACCCCCCTCCCCCCCTTATCGAACCTCGCGTGATTTGTGCAACAGCCCATATTTGTCGTAATACAATCATACCTTAGTAATCTGACCAACCAACTTCAACTTCACTAAAACATTCTGAGAACATCATTATCGCCATAAGGCGCCGTGGGTTCAGAGAGCGAAATTTTTGAAAACTCGTACTGTTTTTATAGTACATATGTAGATATAACCGACGACCGACGGTCGGCTAAATGCGCATTTTTATTTCAATTTTAATGTATTTATTTCAGACTCTGGGTCCATAAAATTGTTAGTATTACAAGTAAGTACTTAAATCTAGGAGTTAGTGCCTACATGCTACAGATATATTCAAATAATAAATAATAATAACCAAAACATAAAATAAATAAATAATTATAGGCGGGAAGGGGGGGATTATTTATAAGGGAACTTTATCAGGGAACTTTATCGATTACTTTTTTTGTTAAAACTTACTTCTTCCTTCTTCTTCCTAGCGTTGTCCAGGTATTCTTGCCAAGGCTCATGGAAGCCTGGGGTCCGCTTGACAACTAATCCCTAGAATTGGCGTAGGCTTTAGTTTTTACGAAAGCGACTACCATCTGACCTTCCAACTCAGAGGGTAAACTAGGCCTTATTGGGATTAGTCTGATTTCCTAACGATGTTTTCCTTCACCGAAAAGCGACTGGTAAATATCAAATCATATTTCGTACATAAGTTCCGAATAACTTCTCATTGGTACGAGCCGAAATTAAATTTTGAAAACATGATTTCAACGGCCCCGAGCACGCACATCCATTTCGCTCACGCTCACGCTTGGTGAGAGTTAGAGAAGAACATGAACCTACAGGGCTTAAAGGTGTGTATTTTTAGCTAAACGATTACTGCTCAGACACACCCAATTTTCGGAGGAAAACCCGGCAAATTTAAAAAATGTAGTCGTGAAGAGTTGACTACCCATAGAAAATTTATATTTCGCGCCTTTTCCTAATGACAAAGTGGGTGTGTCTGAGTATATATAACAACCTGGCTGGGTTATACTTTACTCTTTGGTTTGTGATTGCGAATGATGATGTCATGAGATTTTTTATCGGCTGTATGGCAACTTTCCTTTGCCTAACCTGCCCGCAATTAAAAACACAAATGTCAAATAATATAACCTCTAAATATTTTGGAACTTATCCGAACAGTACAATATTAACTTCGTTGGGAAACTAAATATTATGAAGTACTTTTGATTAATCTAGGTAATTTTAAGGACAATGGATAATAATATTGTGGACAAAGGTAAACAGACAAAAAATATTCCCAACGGAATATCAAAATCTTTTGCCCTTCACGTATCAGAAAACTTGCAAAACACAGCAGAATTAGACGTCAGCCAAGAAAAACTGAAAGATGTTGATGAGATTAGAGAGACTACGGATAGAAATGAACTAGATGAAACAAAGGACATTCCTAATGGATTATCTAATTTTGATTTTCGTATATCAGAAGGCTTTCAAAACATTACAGAAATCGACTTCAGCAAGAAGAACCTTGAAAACATTGATGAAGGTACAACTTTTCCACCATGTTTGCGCTGTCTAAATTTGTCACACAATAAACTTCTTGAGGTTCCAAAGATTGTTATGGACCTTAAAAAATTGCAAGTATTAGATTTTTCTCACAACAAGCTACAGTATTTCAACGAAACTCCAAGCTTCTGTCACGAAATAGAAAATCTCAATCTATCCAGCAATGAATTAAGGTGCCCGCCGCTATGGATATGGTTGGAATTTCCTAGGAACCTGTCTAGATTAGATATTAGTTGTAATATGCACATAGCTGAATTATTAAATGGATATGTTGATGAGCTCCTGCAATACAACACTCGGCTCACGCATGTAACATTGTATAATTGTAGGTTAGGCAAGTACTTAAGTTTCCTTGGCACTTTCCCGAACGCAAGAGATCTTGTACTCGGCACTCCGGACTGGAGCTGTTATGCTGCAAATCACCTGCAAGAGCTACCATGCCAAGGGCTCAACAAATGCTGTGATATTCAAAGACTAATCTTAACGAATACCCATATTTACAGTATGACACCCCAAATAAACATGTTTAAAAATTTAATAGAAATAAATTTGTCTCAAAACAACCTCAATGGGTTACCAACAGAATTTTGCGAGTTAGAAAATCTAGAGATCTGTATATTGTCTTTCAACAACATACTGTATGTACCTGATAATATAGTCAAGTTAAAAAAGTTGACCACCCTGTGCCTAGCGGTCAATGAACTTTGCATGTTACCTGAGAACATAATGGAGCTCACTAACTTGAAGGTCCTGGATTTGTATGACAACAATATATCGGAGTACCCTGAAGACATTAGGAACATACCGGAGCTAGATTTGGCACAAAACCACTTTGAGGAGCCTGATGATGATGATTATTTAGAAAAGAGAGGGAAATTAAGACTTCATAACTCCGACCGATTGAATGGGAGGTTGGCATCTTTAATCCTACTGTTGTTATTTTAACATAAGTACATACCATTTTTTCATATTATGAATGTTGTAACATTTTTGCAGAAAATTTGAAATGGAACAGCCTGAGAGTGAACATTCTCCAAACACTACTGATGATGAAGAACTAATCAAAAGCATGAATGAAAGAAGTAGCTCAGATGGAGGTAAGATCTGAGCTGACATAATTTCATGACTAATTGTTCTCTATAATAGCATCAAAAAGTCTGGTCCCTTGTCTTGAGTGTTGCTATATAGATTTTACACTGTATTTGAATTTTGTAGTTCTAAGGAAAAATATTTATAGAAATGGAAGAATATCTGACATAATCAATAAGAACATTGGCATTAGGCAGGTCCACACAGAGCGAGCATAAGCGCAAGGCAATTTCCTCACGCACAAACCGGCCACTGTAGATGAACCATAGATGAACTTATTAAAATTACAATTTCTATAATATGAGCTTTTCAAATAATGATGACATTACACAAAATCATTGGAGGGCAAAATATGTTAAAGTAACTGAATGATTTATGAGGATGATTATGACTTAAATTTTAATATTAAATTGATTCAGTGTTGTTTTCCTGCCGGTGAGTAAGGTTGCCAGAGCTCAATGAGGGGCGGGAGGGTTGTTACTGTTAGGGTCGGCAACGCGCATGTAACTCCTCTGGAGTTGCAGATGTACATAGGCTACGGAGACTGCTTACCATCAGGTGGGCCGTATGCTTGTTTGCCAACGACGTAGTATAAAAAATAAATAAATAGCTCACTATAATCTTACCGTGCGATGAACACTCCGATGCCTATTAATTACTTAAACTCAATCAAGATAAGTTAGCAGCGATTTTGATAGCCCAACTTGTGCAAGTAAATGTCATAATTTCATAGAAGTTTGAAGTTTTAAATAACACTTGCACTGTCTGGGCTATCAAAATCGCTGCCAACTTATCTTGGTCTGACTCTATTAAAGTTGTGACCATAGATATGTACTGAACAATTATAGTTGGGTGTTTTTACGGTATTTAATTTTGTATTGCAACAATAGGTAATCTGAAACCATATAGTTATTTTTTAAACTTAAAAGACAAACATATTTTTCAGAACCACGAAATGCACCACCAAGCTCTCCTGAAGACTGGGACTCTGATTCCTATTGGGAACCATACAACATACAATACCAGCGCCCAAAAGGCAAGCCATACTGGACATCCTTTGTAAAGAAAGCCATGGATAATGGTAACCTGTGCCCTTCAGATCATCACACAGCTCCTGTGATGTGCCATCCGACGCAGGAGCATGAGTCCGATGGGCAGTTTGATGACTATTCTGAGGATGATAGTTGATGGGATCAGTATGGGCTTTACTTCATTAGGTTTTGAATTAAAAGGGACATTTTTGGATTCATACAGCATTTACTGACTATTAGTAGACCTTAAAATATCTTTTCACCACACCAGTGCATAAAAACTCTCTTTTTTCTTCAAAAACTGAGGAAAAAGCTGCAATTTATTCACAAGTGGCAAAGTAATTTCACTCTTTTGAGTTGTATCTTCATGTTGGCTGGTAGAATTAAGGTAGGTAAGACTTAACTAATTATTTTAAATGATAAATATTGACGTTCATTCGAATTTAGTTTGTAATGTATTACAGTTAGTACATTCCTCGCGTTGGTGTTGTGAAAAAATGTGTTTCACTTGGTAGCAAAGTCAGTTTAACCCTCGTACCTTGAAACCCTCGAAAGGCTCATAATTCCACCTTTCGAACCACTCTCTACGCTCGTGGTTTAATTTAGCAATCTTTAGAGTATTAGCATGAGGGGTTAAACTACAACTTTGCTCCCTTGTAAAACAAATAACCATTGCAATAAGGTTTACATGTTGTCAGTTAACTGTGTGGACAATGGCATTTCATCCTTGCGGATTTTTTATAGAACTATTGGTAGTAATAAGATGTAAAAGGATAAAACCCAGTGAGAAACCTGTAATCTATGTAGTAAAATATGACCTGTCGGAGTTAAAAGCCCTAAATAATTAGGGTTTTACCCTTAGCTATTTATAATATTTATCCTGAGTTAGCACAATTTTTACCTTATGCATGTATGCAAAAAGCTTAAATTCGTTTGTTTATTTATTTTTCATCACACTTGGTCGAAAAAGATCTTATTTCATGCAGGTGTACTGAAGGACAAAGGCCTATATTGTTCCCGCGGGAGTTATGGATGATGAAAAAAGCTATAACTCCCTAGGGAGTTATTTTTCTTATAATTCTGTCACTAATTCATACGAACCATGTCAATTTACTTATAAATAAATTATGACGTTTAGAATTTGATATTTTTGTTTATTTTTAAAATTATTTAATTCGATTATTTTAACAGCCGTATAAAATATTTTTACATAATTTTAAATCGTGGCTGAATGCCAAATAGGTCTGAGCCTTCGATACCTAACCTGTCAAGAAAATACAAATGGCGGACGAATGTTTGATATGTCACCGTATTACAGAATTATTTCGCTTAAAATTTAGTTTTTTCTTCACAAGTGTGATGAAAAACATTGTGTGTAACTCCGGGGGTAAGAATATTGCAAAAACGGGTATTATCCAAAATTTCACTTACCCCCCTCGTTGCACAATGTACTAATTAATATAGATAGGATAGTTGAAAAAATTTACGGTATTAAAAGCTATAACAAGCAGGCGTAAGATTTCTTATTATTCAATATGCGCCATAGGTAGGTATATATAGTATGGATTACAAGTCAAGGCGTGCCGTGGGTGGCATTTTATCTGTTATTTGCCTCGTAATCTATATTCATAGAGATAGAGTCGATAATCCGTTGGACCTCCAAGATAGTTATAATGACTTTACTACCGTGATGGTTTGCGTTTAACCTAATTGCTTTGTTTTCTTAAGTACCCTGCTAAGACGATCGGACAAAACTAAAAACCGGCCAAGCGCGAGTCGGACTCGCACACGGAAGGTTCCATACCATGACGCAAAAAATGGCAAAAAAAACACGTATGGGAGACCTATTTATATATTTGTTTTTTTTTTAGTGTTTGTTGTTATAGCGGCAACAGAAATACATCATCTGTGAAAATTCCATCTGTCTAGCTGTAGCTATCACGGTTCATGAGATTACAGCCTGGTGACAGACAGATAGATAGGACGGACAGTGGAGTCTTAGGGTTGTTTCACACGTACCACAACCTCACGACAATTATTTACAACACATGGTCGAGCGCATCTTTTGTATTGAAAATGAAAATAGTACAATTCACACGTACCACATGTTGCCGTAATGTGATACGTGTGAATTATGAAAAATCGTTTATTGGTCACAATCATTGTGTTACAAATTGAGAAAGGGTTGGGACCTCCTAGTAAGTATATCAATACTTGTGACTTATAGTATTCATTTTCAATACAATATATGCGCCCGACCACGTGTTGTGGGCGAGGTACGTGTGAAACAATCCTTAGTTATAGGATCCCGTTTTTACCCTTTGGATACGGAACCCTAATAAAAAAGAAACACTACCTACTCAATGTACCTAAACTTAGTAATAATTTACTAGAATATATCACATAGTAGGTACCTGGTCTACACACTACAACATATTTTTGTTTTACACTAAGTACATAATCTTTTTCACCGGATTTCACTAGTTGTCACTTAGTGTTTGTAGACATTTTTTGGGAAGATTTAACACAATCATTTATATAGAAATGTATTATTTAAGTAGTAAAAAGAGGATTGAAGGAACTGTCACTGGGGTCATCATTCGCCGCGTTAGGTATATTGTACATATTTGTATGTAACTGCAACTATACACGGGTGCTAAGTTTTGCTATGTATAATCGGATAATTCTCTCCTGTTACCACTCAAATGATCTTATACAAAGTAATTAATTTAAACTTATTATTTTGTTGATTGAATGACGATTGTGCCGTGCCTCGTGCCTCGGCCGAGGCGGCGCGCACGTTTTCCTCGCCCGAGTGCGCCGCCTCGGCCGAGGCACGTCTACACTGGCCGTATTGTGCGTGAGGAAATTGCCTCGCGCGTATGCTCGCTCTGTGTGGACCCGGCTATTGACTAAAATCAGACTAAAATGGGATTTTTTATTAGTCACACATCGAAATGTGGTAGTATACCTAAAATTATACCAACTGTTAAGTTTTGTATTTCTCTTCGTTTTAGTAAGTATTTTTACGCATGTTATGTTACGTCGATTCTTTAGTCAACAAAAGCACCTTGAAGACCTACCCTTTCATGTAAATTTTTTAGACTAAAATATATGCATGCACTGAAGTTATTGTATTAGTTAAATGAGATTTTTAAAACTGTAACACTACTGTAAGGGTAAGGTAATCTCGTATACGTGAGTTTCCTGTCATACTGATTATGACAAAGTCCAAAATGATTTTTCATGATGATTGTAGGTACCTTTCAAGACGCTATTGTATGATTGCCACCGAGGGCACCGAGCCACCGACCGGCTGGAGTCGGGCGGCGCCGATGCGCATTTTCAATGTGCCTATACTTTAGGTATGGCAGAAGCGATGGAGTCCGCGTTCGCGAGGAACCGACCGATTTGCGGCCATATAAATGTGAAACGCGCTCCGACTCCGCCCGTTCGGTGGGAATTGTACTTAATAGCGCATTAGTAGATTGACTACCTTTTTGCTTATTTTTTAGGGTTCCGTAGTCAACTAGGAACCCTTATAGTTTCGCCATGTCCGTCTGTCTGTCTGTCTGTCTGTCCGAGGCTTTGCTCCGTGGTCGTTAGTGCTAGAAAGCTGAAATTTGACATGAATATATAAATCAATAAAGCCGACAAAGTCGTACAATAAAATCTGAAAATTTAATTTTTTTTAGGGTACCTCCCCTACACGTTAAGTGGGGGTGAATTTTTTTTTCGCTTCAACCCTAGAGTGTGGGGTATCGTTGGAAAGATCTTTAAAAACTAATAGGGGTTTTCAAGAAACATTTTTTGATAAAGTGAATATATTCGGAGATAATCGCTCCGAAAGAAAGAAAAAATGTGTCCCCCCCCCCTCTAACTTTTGAACCATAGGTCCAAAAAATATGAAAAAAATCGTGAAAGTAGAGCTTAAGAAAGACATTAAATGAAAACTATAGCGGACATGATCAGTTTAGCTGTTTTTGAGTTATCGCAAAAAATTTTCTCTTCATAGTAAAAAGACTTTAATTAGGTACTGATTATGCAAATTTGCCTATTTGTTTAATTCGGGTGAAAGGTACCGTTTCATCCCTTGGTTAACAATTTACTATACTTTAAGCTCCAGTTTAGCTTATGTGATGGAAGAGTAACTACGGAACCCTACACTGAGCGTGGCCCGACATGCTCTTGGCCGGTTTTTTTATTATGTAAAGTGGTTTTCAGAATAAGAATAAAGTAAAGAGCATAGGTATGCGTAAAAAAATTGTTTATTGTGATAAAGGTATTTTTGAAAAAATATTAGGTGCTAGTATCCTAAGATTTACTAATAGCAAATATGAACCTTATTTTAAAGCATTAAAGTTGTCAGCAAATACGATAACCCTTAGATACCTATAAGCGTTTTTGGCGCTACACGCCCAACACACCTGCAAACTTATTACTTTAGCTAATTCTGATTATCACTATAGCTTTATGCCACCAAGGGAGATTGTGTATCATCATAATAATATTTTCTTAGGTTTTGCCATAATTGGTCATTATATAGAATGATTTAAAATGATATTTCCAGTGTATTATTTAATATTTCAAATACTTGCCGTTTTATAGACTGTGATATCCGTATGTCTGCTTTCTGGAATTTCGCGAACCAATAAGGTATTTTTAGATTTTAAGTAACTCTGGGCTGTGATTTTGTAAAATCTTCAATTCTATGATGCTTTCAATATTTGATTTGCGTTTGAATTAGAGTTTAGCAGTGAACACTTGCCTGTGCACCATGATTGCACAGCTAAACTGCAATGTTCTACATTAATGTTGAGGAACAAGTATGTAGCAATTGATGAATAAGAGCTTGTTGCGAGCTGCAAGTCATTTTTTTAATTAGCAGATTAAAAGAGGTCTATAAGTGTCCACTCAGTAAATTTAACAAGCCTTATTGGAGCTTGGTTGATTGTGACCTTAGATCAAAACTTAGAATAGGTACATTTTATTTTACTAAACTTGTTTTATTTCGTACCACCTATGCGAATTACAGGTATTTACTTTTTCATGGGTAACGGTCCAACAAAAGTTTTGGTTTCGGCCGAAACTAGAACCCCAAATCTTCGGTTTCGGCAAAAATGTTTCGGTCGGACACTAATTAAAAAAAAAGAAACATCAAATAACAATAAAAAAAAATATTTAATTAACTATCAGTCATGCGTAGTTATTTAACACCATAAAGCACGTTATCGTAAAACACTTGACTCCATAATTCTTAATTACGAAATCTCTAGTGATAATTTCATTTCCTTTAATATTTCATCGTGAATATAGTTCCGGTTTTCTTTTGTTACCTGCAATAATGAAATTATTATAGAACACAGATGCCTATTATATTATAAGAAAGGCGGAAAGCGTGCACAAAATAACGATCATGTGGTCGCGATCCTTATTAGTCATGAGGAAACGAGGAAGAATTGACCGTAGTTATGCAGAAAACAACAAACTCTTTTTTTTCATTGATGCAGAAAGTACGAAATATCATTTGACATTCACCAGTCGCTTTTCGTTGAAGGAAAACATCGTGAGGAAACCGGACTAATCCCAATAAGGCCTAGTTTACCCTCTGGGTTGAATGAAAGGTCAGATGGCAATCGCTTTCGTAAAAACTAGTGCCTACGCCAATTCTCGGGATTAGTTGCCAAGCGGACCCCAGGCTCCCATGAGCCGTGGCAAAATGCCGGGACAACGCGAGGAAGAAGAAGAATGTAGAAAGCGACCAAATCCATTAATCCACTAAGTTATGGTTAAGTCACTTTGACAAAAATAAGAAGTTACAGAACTACGGTCAATTAGACAAAGAAAGGAAGGTACTGATTTTCCAGGGTATGCCAGCCAACTCCAGATATTTCTGACCGTTTTGTTTTTCCATCGAGGAGTCCCGACCGCCATCTTTCGACTGCATATCCGATCAACTCAAATTTTAGGCCGCGGACTGGACGCAAGCGGCGAGCGGCGCTTGCGTCCAGTCGGCGGCCTTACTAAAAAGGATACCCATTTATTCAGTGTCATCAGACAACAAACTGCCAAAGTACAGTACGGAGTTACCTATACCAAATTTAAAAGTTAAATAAACACCAGTGTCCATCCCACCCACCAGTCGCAATTATACGGTCTGGCCTAGTGGGTGACCCTGCCTATAAAGCCGATGGTCCTGGGTTCTAATCCCGGTTAAGGGCATTTATTTATGAGATGAGCACAAATGTTTGTTCCTGAGTCATGATGGGGGTTTTCTATGTATTTAAGTATTTACATACTATATATATAGTTGTCTTAGTACCCACAACAAGCCTTCTCGAGGTTGGGTTACTGTGGGACTTTGTACACAGATGTGTAAAAATTTCCTACAATATATATTTATTGATTTAGATAAAAAATATAAAAAACATTATAAAAGCCTACTAATATTATCAATGCGAAAGTAACTCTCTCTGTCTGTCTGTTACCTCTTTACGTTTAAACCGATTTTGATGAAATTTGGTAAGTATAAATAAATATTATATGACATTATTACACAAATTGGTATAAGTATAGATAGGCCTCAAAGGCCCGGGATAGGACATATGTATCATTCCACCCAGTTTAAGTCGCGATCAGAAGTACTAGTATAAATAAAAATAATCTTCGACGGTTTTTACAACTTACCACCCAAACTTTCCCGTCCTTATTACTCCTTACAGACTCGATGAGCGGATCTCCCTTTCTAATAGGTATAGTGGCCAAAACAAAGCAGTCCGAGCCTGGGCTGAATACCTCCTTTACCTGGGATTTGAACGGCGCGCTAAAAAACTCCATTTTACCTATCTCATCTATTACAAGAAGTGACGGAGGCGGGAGCTGAAAAATAGGCTAACGTTATTTTTGTTTGTAAAATCAGAACGGATAGTCAGTCGGGGCAAATAACCACAAAGGTGTAATAAAATTGTAAATAAAACATTATACCTAAAAGCATGTCAGCAGTCGATCAGGTAAGATCAATTTAAAGTCTGTCAAACAACTTTGTCAGTAAAAAAGGCGCTAAATTCAAATTTTCTATAGGATGATAACCCTATTTTTTTAGTTGAGCCAAAGACTAAAATGTCGAGAAGAGAAGAGAATAATGACAACTAATATATCCTCTTAACGTAAGTAGTGAAATGTCGAGGGAATGATGGTACCTATACTTATATGAGAACTAGCCTCAATTTTTTTGTATGGAGGACGAAATTTCCCATTTCCAACTTCTTTTATATTTGTGATTTTTTAGGAATATTTGCAGCTTATTCAAAACTATCTGTTGTAATCTGTACGTCTCAGGAGTATCGGGCACCGGATTACTCATTTTACCGGCTCTACGTTATAAAATGATACCTGTCTGTAGGGGTATTACGATTTAACAATGACTGAGTAAGTAACTTTTATTGAGATTTGCATACTACCGAATACTATAGGGCAAGGATAGGCATACTTTTGAGATGAATAGGTAACCGAAGTAACTAACAATAAGCTAGCAATTTCTGTAATTAGGCGTAATTTCCGCCGAGGCACGTCTACACTGGCCGTATTGTTCGTGAGGAAATTGCCTCGCGCGTATGCTCGCTCTGTGTGGACCCGGCTAACGCCTATTACATACGTTAATATACGTATACACTTGCCTAATTAGAACGAAAACTTTTCATATGTTCTTTAACTATTTAAAGCTGTTATTTCACGTAACACCGTGCATACATGGCGACCCTGCCTTTGATAGTGCGCTTAGGCAAATGCTTTCATAAAAACTGTTGTCTGCATATTGTACATGTACATGCCTGTATTTAGGTAGATAATATTATTATTTTAAAACTGTTTACTGAACCAGCATTTTATAATTTTAGTGTAATTTTTTGTGATATTTGACCTGTTCATGTTTACTTCTTGTTTTGAATTATCGTGTTTTGACATGATAATTAAAAATAAAACTTTTTTGTTACTTTGACTAATTTGTAATGTGCAGTAGATATGTTTTTAAACACATCATTGTATTGTTATATGAATAAATGAATATTAATATGAATATGATTAACAGTATGACCTAGTTCCCTGATTGGTTTTGTGTTTATTTTCGATAAATTTGTAGAAATAATGGAGGATTGCAGATTACAGTTGGCTGCAGTGGTACCTGCCCCCCACAAATACGAACTTTTATGCAGAGGGGGTAAGACTTAATTCTATCTGTTGAGCTTCAGCCTTCATACAACATAATATAGATATATACATATTATGGATGTATGAGATCATTTTGGAATATATCTATATTTTTTTGTTAATATTTTTGACCCCAATATATCTGACATGTTTTTCACTTCATTAATATTGCATCAAACCTGTATAATGTCAAGACTGATAACATAAAGGCTGTGGTTTTTATGAAGGTAATTAGTTTTTGTTTGGTACTCAAGGGACAAAGAAGAGTTAGTAAAGATATTTTTGTATAAATGTAAATAAGTGTGATAAGTGAGCATAAAAACTAAATAATGGCTGAAAAAGGAAGGTCTGTTTAGTTTATTTAAATATATTTAATTTTCTTAATATAAACCTTTTTACATATTTTATTTTTATTTTAGAGGCACTACACATAGTCTTCACATCAATGGAATTGAAGCTATAGAAGGTTATGTTTTTATACCTAAAAGGAGATCTATGCTAGCTCAGGACAAATAAATTCATTTAAGTGCTTATATGTCTGAATGCAAACCAGCATATGAGGAAAATATTCGGCAAAAATAATTGTGGCACACAAGAGGCCCAAAAAAATGTAGTCAATTGGTATAAATTTAAATTTAAGAAACCCTCAACACAACAGCTTATATTTCCACTAAATAATGTTAAGGACCATCCCAACAGACAGGACTTTTGAAGATCTAACTGCACTCAAGTGGCATCATCCATCTGGAAGCTATTTTTATTTTAACCATACTGTTACTATGAGAAATACATTTAAAACTGTTTTTAGGCTGAGACTTTGGAATTTATTTTATTAAGGCATAAATTAACATACTACTTACCTTCCTCATACTATATAAGGCGATACTTTCAAACTCAGGTACCAGGACTCCATATTTCCCAACATTGTACTTCACTGGCTCTGTCAATAAGCTCTGATCTCTCGCCAGCCGGCCTCGTTCTCCCTCCAATGTCACTACATCAAATCCCAGACGAATTCTATCTTTTCTAACCTCTTCTGTGTAAAAACCCGAAGCTTGTGTACCCAACTTTTGAATTGCTTCACATAACTTTTTCGTAAGTGTTGTTTTTCCAACTCCTGTAAGAAGAATCTAATAAGAAATTAAAGGCTGAAGTTTGTGGAGAAAATTGAGGTTATCAATGAACCTAACCCGGGTCGCCGGTTAAAATGAAATATTTTAATTTATTTGGCATATTTCTTCTACCCGTGCTACCGCGTCCTCTTATGTTAATTTATTTTATAAATGTGAAACTCTGCTTGTAAGTGCTCGTTTTGTCTTTTGTTTACATTGGCGATGTACCGCTCCGACGTTTCGTTTAATAACTTGACTTTTGAGAATGTGGTAACTGTCAATCGGTCAATGATATTTTTTTGCTTATTCAAAAATAAATACATACTTTCTTATTAACTCCTTTTACGTCGTTGGTGACTGTGATAATATTGTGTAAGAAAAATTAACGATAGATGAAATATAATTATTATTTATCATCAAAAGTAATCATATTATTATTATGTGCGTAGAATGGAACGCGTGCTCGTATAATCCTAGTATATTTTACAAGCCCACAATTTTAGTATCACCTTAGAGCTCCTAAGCATCTCCTTAACTTATTAGGTTAATACTACTTCCTTCTCTTTTTTCTCGTCCTTTCTCATTTACTTTGACACATACCTTATTTTTTGTTTCTTATCATTTTATCACTGTACCAAAGTTCAACGAAGTTTCATATTGCTTCGTTTATCGGCTCATTTCATTTATAGAAGCCGGCAAGACTAGATTTGTACAGTATTATATAAAAATGGCTTCCGTTGGTTCTGTGACACGCGTTTTGATCGGCAAGAACGTTCTCAACGGAGGCCGCTTTGTAGCAGCATCGAATACCGGTTTGGTGAAGTTTTACAGTGCAGGTAAATTATATAAATTTATATTAGGAACACTCGTCATGCAGGTACTGGCTATCTGGTCTTAGTGGTTGATGAGTTCGCACGACGCGCGCGATTGGTCGCAACTAGTTGCGTTAGACTACACGATTGGCTCGAATTCGTGAGTGACACCACTGAACTAACACCATTTTTAGTGCCCATAAGGCCCGTCCTTAGATATATATATATATATTGACTGCTATAGTTATTAAACACTTGATATAGTAATTGGCTTCTCTTAAAAATAAGACTTCTTTTGGCTTGTTTCTTTCTGATTTGCTAGGAAAGGCCAATTACTATGTATTGGCCAATAACTGTAGCAGTCACTCTATACTATTGGAGAAATTGATTATTCATATATGGATATCTTGGCCAGGGTTGTTGGCCCACTTGGATGTAGTGGTAGTTAAAAAGCACTTTTAAAAGTTTGCCATTTCATTATGCTGTATCTCCTCTTATAAAGCAAATATGCTTTCCACATAGATTTGACATTGACCCGCATGCTGCTATCTCTACTGCACACACATAATTATTTAAAGGACTAAATTAAAATAGGTAAATTTAAATTCAACAATCTGAAAGAAGTCAGTCCCTCAACTTTATCTTTACTCCAATCACTTACAGAGCAGATGGTTGTCACAAGTTCAGACGGACCAATATGTGTGCACTCTCTTATTATGTATATGAAATGTGATATGCTCTAGAGGTAACATACAATGGTAGTCCCAAAAAGTTAACTTCCCTGCACTCAAATAATGAATGGGAATATGGCCATTTTATTAGTCTTGGGTTAAATTAATTGTCATTGATACACTCTACTGAATTGGAATTTAGACCACATGCATTCCATGTTTGTTTTGTTCTTTGAAAAGAAATATGGTAGATAGTCAATATACAGAAAAAATGTTTTTCATTATGAGTTGTTTGCTAATTGAAATTCATGTATACTGAATTATTGTAAAATTGGGCAAAACTTAGAATCATTGTTTTTAATTAAAGGGGAATTAAAATGAGACACAAGTCATACCATGAACACAGTGCTGAGGTGTCATAAAATCCATAATAAAATACATTGATAAAAATAATTAAGAGGTCAGAGCATTCATTGCTATTAATTATGAGACTTATTTTAAAGGAGTAAAGTTCAAATAGGCTTGGCAACAATTGACCTTGACTTTGAGCATTTAAAGTATTGTATTAATGTTTATCTTATCTGCCTGTGCCACAAAACTATTATTTTGCTATAGTTGTTCACCTTGAGGTTTATGTAACCAAATGTGGGTGTGTAATATAAGACAATTGTTTCTCTAACTTTTGATATGTTTCCAGAGATAATATCTCTGAAGTTTTTTTAATGGCCTTAGTTTTAAACTTATTGTTAGTCCTATGTTTAAACCCTTTTTCACTAAATCCATAGTTTATTATATATCTTAAGGTAAAACTGGTAAAAGGTATATCTAAAATGTACTAGTAAGGCATTTGCCAGATTTGGCTACACTTTAGCTTTCTAGAATAAAAAAAATACATGTACATTATAATTATAACCTAATCTCTTTCAACCTTCCTATTGCGTCACAGCTCCAGCATACGAAAACATCAAGACTGAAGTGGTGGGCACCAAGAAGAATGTAGGTCTCATCCAGCTACACCGGCCCAAGGCCCTGAACGCGTTGTGCAAGCCACTGTTCGAAGAGCTTGGGCAGGCTGTGCGCGCCTTCGACGCTGACGACTCCATCGCGGCCATCGTTCTCACTGGTAATTAGACTGGTCATTTATCCTCCTAAGGCCTTCGGTCCTAAGGCCCTCGGTCCTACGGCCCGTCCTCGGTACTTATTCTTAGGAGGTACATAAATAAATAAAATAAATATAAACAATATGATTATAAGAAATTCAAAAGGTCCTTCTGTCAGTGGTGTTTCACTCAATTCGGGGTCCCAGTGGACCCGGGTATGTGCTTAAACTATGTCCAATAGACAGGTATCGGCACCGTGAAGGTCATCTTGCTTTGTGTGGTAGGGCACAGCACAGCGGATGTCATTCCAGATCTAGAGCAGAGCCCAACTGGGGAAGTACCTCCACCTTACAGAAAACCGCAGCCAAATAACACTTGACCCTACACATAGTCTTGTGTTCCTGCCAGTGAGTAAGGTTGCCAGAGCTCAAATGAGGGTGCGGAGTGTTAGTGTCGGCAACGCGCATGTAACTCCTCTGGAGTTGCAGGCGTCCATAGGCTACGGAGACTGCTTACCATCAGGGGGGCCGTATGCTTGTTTGACACCGACGTAGTATAAAGAAAAAAAGTCATTATCGGGGTCGTGAACAACGTGCTTCGTGACTTTTCTCAGAACAGAAGGACTTAGTACTATTATCTATTTTGTACTCATTTGTACATAGGTACATACTTCCCGTTTTCTTTAATATTTACAGGCTATTGTCATCAAATGCATGTGAGCCCTTTGGCTCCCTTGAAGAATGAAAATAATTATATGAAAATTAATATGACTTAAAGCTCGCTTGTTTCAACAAATCTCTCAAGAGTTATCGCGCATGCGATGCCCTCTCACAAGGGTCTTTTTATTTGAATAAATACGATGGTACCTAGTGTACAGTAAGCTGCAGAGATAACTGAAACAAAATGATCAACGATGATTAATTGACGACCGGTCTGGCCTAGTGGGTAGTGACCCTGCCTATGAAGCCGATGGTCCCGGGTTCAAATCCTGGTATATATACGGACATTTATTTGCGTGATTAACACAAATATTTGTTCCTGAGTCATGGCCCATGACTCATGGGTGTTTTCTATGTATTTAAGTATATATAAATATTTATATATTATATATATCGTTGGCTAACTACCCACAACACAAGCCTTAATGAGCTTACTGTGGGACTTAGTCAATTTGTGTAATAATGTCCTATAATATTTATTTTTCATAATATTTAATTATAATTGACCACTGATACCTTTTTGATTGAGGTGTTGCTAATGATATGATAAATTACGGCCGTTTAAGATAGCATATCACGATTAAACAGATGTTTTCTGTACTCGTATCTCCAGGTAACGAGAAGGCTTTCGCCGCCGGCGCCGACATCAAGGAGATGCAGAACAACACTTTCTCCGACAACACGAAGGCTGGCTTCCTGCGCGAGTGGGAGGATGTGTCCAACTGCGGCAAACCCATCATCGCTGCCGTCAATGGCTTTGCTGTTAGTAAACTAAACATTATTACAGCGGTATTGGGTGTAGTTTGCTGTGCACTTGCTACAAAAGACGCAGAACAACTCTTTCTCGGACACCACGGAGGCCGGCTTCCTGTGTGAGTGGGAAGACGTGTCCAGCTGCGGCAAACCCATCATCGCTGCCGTCGATGGCTTTTCTGTAAATAAACTAAACTTTATTATAGTGGTATTGGGTGTATTTTGCTGTGCTTATTAGTGGTATTGGGTGTATTTTGCTGTGCTTATTAGAGTGGTATTGGGTGTATTTTGCTGTGCACTTGCTACAACAGATACATTATAATTAGGTTAGGTTGACCATTGTCACAATACAACAAACACTTCTCGCGTCGCTCGCCGTAGCTCTTTTTCAAAATAATCTGAAGATTTTTTAATGTTTAAACAACCCAACAACCACTGGGGAGAATGGAGAGTGCCCGGGTTGATTGCAACAATAGTTTACCTACAAAACCCAATTAACTTTCAAAGTTGATCTATATTAGGAAGGATGGCATTTGGAATTGAATCTTGCAAACATGAAAAAATGTATTAAAAAAAATCAAAGTAAATTTCCATGTTCATGTATATCATAAGGTTAGGGGTTTCAAACTTTTTTACTTCGAAGGGCGTATTGCATTTGGCACTTTGTTGGAACGGGAATCAAATTTGTAACCAACTCGTTCCGCCTGTCCAGCTCGGCGGCGGCTGCGAGCTGGCCATGCTGTGCGACATCATCTACGCCGGCGAGAAGGCCAAGTTCGGGCAGCCCGAGATCAACATCGGCACCATCCCCGGCGCGGGCGGCACGCAGCGCCTGCCGCGCTACGTCGGCAAGTCCAAGGCCATGGAGATCGTGCTCACCGGCAACTTCATCGACGCCCACGAGGCGGAGAAGATGGGTGAGTGAGCTAGACAGATGTAGGCTTGCTTAAGACAACACTGTTACTCATAACATAACAAGTTGATTTTCAACGCACACATAATCGGGTTTGAGCCTCACTGCTGTCTCTTCGAGTTGTGGATGTCTGCGTCTAGGGCATAAACATTAGGAAGTTCGAAAGCTGGTTTTAAGGTGCAGTGGGTTTCTCGAGCACTTTTTGAAAAATCGTAGCGCCTTTTTTTAGATCATAACACGGTTAACAAAAAATATGGATAACGATCTTGACTTCTTCAGCCCTTTCTCTAGTAACATCATCAATTCAAAACCTCGTTGGGTAAACAACTTTCGCTTGATAGAAAAGAAAATCACGAAGATAGGTCTAAAGTGCCATCCACCACCAACAACCATCGAAATTTTGTAACTATTTTTGCACAAACTTAGTAAATATGCGTTATTTTATTTTTGATCCAACTAATCGATTGTTTAATATAACTAAAAATAACAATTGGCTACTTGACAGTTTTTTGTAAATGATGTCAAACGATCTTGATTTTCCTGAGCTTCAAATGTTTATATAGGACTCGTGGCATTTAAGCAACACAAAGGTCAGAAATGAGAGTTAAAGTCTGACGCTCGTACTCGACGATAGAAACGCTTCTAACAAAATTATAATATGATGTGACGTCATATCACATAAGTCTGTCCTAAACGTATGGAAGATTAAGGAAATTGCCATTTTGACCTTGAAATAATGCATTTATGTGTATAGTTGTCATACAATTTATTTTTCAATAAGATATAAGGAATCGAATGGTACCATTTTCTTTTCTATTTTTTTTTTTTTTTTAATTTATTTAGGTAAACAAACAGTCACTACAAGAAAGGCTTAAATATAAAGTATTTTAAACAGTGTTTACAGTATGTGTGACCAACACCGTTCACCACTTATTAATTAGGTACAATTAGTTAGATTATTCGGAGATTTTATTTACAAGTTTTACAACACTGGAGCTTAAGGCTCCGGGAGGCATTGACATTGATAAATTCATGAAGAAGATAAAATAATCCTTAAAGCTTAACAGTTAACAGTGCATGCAGTGTTACTTTAATATTGAATAGTTACAATTTTTTTTCGCTTCATATCAGTAGATGTTACATTTAGTTTAGTTATTATCTCTAAGTACATCTATTACAAGTTTTTTATATATTATTTTTGAAAGACAAAAAAAAATTGAAATTGTAATTTTTTATAATCTCAATATATTTTTTTAACTTACACTTTTTTATAATGGATGGCTCATTTTCTATCCATTAAACTAAATTTTGTTATAATATTCAACATGTGTCAAGTACCCAATTCAATAACAATGATATCTCGTATCAGCACTAGATACCCGTTCATTATTGTTATTGGTTTCCTGCTACCCAAAGGTTTTCTGGAAGAGATCGCTTTTGAGCGATAAGACCGACTGTTGTTACGTAATGTAATGTGTATTCTTTTTCTGTATTCCCTTTCCATTATTTAATGGACAGTAAAGAAAATATTATTTCTCTTTATTCATTTAAAATCTTAGGTTAGGCTATTTATAATATGAATATAAAAGTTAAATATTATTATTATTATATCTGATCTAGGGGCACGACCGGCCGTCCGCTCAATGCTCAGCAAGATGCGTTCAGAGAATGACCTGAACTCATGGCGCCTTTAAATGTCGAATTCATTTATACCCCCTTCACTCGCCTACCTTCAATAATTATTAATTAAAATAGGTATAATATAATGCGTTGTTTTATAAGGTAGAAGTCAGAGTCCCCAGTACATTCGCCATCAGATATATCGGAGCGGTCCAGGAACTCAAAAATATCCGGACTCGCACTCTAACGCCTTGACAATACCTTGGGCGCTCCGATATATCTGATGGCGACTGTACATGTCATCTTTGTAGTTACATCATTGTCAATTTGGCATGGGCATATCGAGAACTAGGACGTTTACCTCACCATTACCGCCATTCATAAATAAATAAGTCTTTTACCCTCTCAGGACTGGTGAGCCGCGTGTTCCCCGTCGAGAAGCTTCTAGAAGAAACCATCAAGCTCGCAGAGCGCATCGGCACGCACTCCCCCCTCGTCGTCAAGATGGCCAAGAAGGCCGTCAACCAGGCCTACGAGACCACCCTCAGGAGCGGGCTCGAGTTCGAGAAGCAAGTTTTCTACGGCACCTTCGCTACGGTGAGTTCTAGATGTTTCTAGAAGAGACTGAACACATGTCGCCTATCATCGAGAAATCAGTCGACTAGCCTCATGAGACTACTGTCAAGATTGGGCTAGTGTTTGAGAAACAAATCTACGGTACTTTAGCCACAGTACATTCTAGATTTTAGAGGACACGAAACTCTCGACATTCTCACACTATTCTTTAAATGCTACCTAATACTGAAACACACGCAACTTGTCAGTAGAAAAGAGGCGCGAAATTCAAATTTTCTGTGGAAAGTCAACTCTTCGCGCCTACATTTTTTAAATTTTCCGCTTGTGTCTACTGACAAGGTCACTGTGCCAGAGACCCAAGGTCGAGATTGATCGTTGAAGAAAAAAAATCTATTTTCACATTGGATGATTCCTTAGTCGAGTCCCATCGTCACCACAGTTAATGGCTATGGCTTATTACAACGAGTTAAGGTCTATTAATAGTCAATTAAAGGCCTGTGCACACCGGCTGCGTGTGCGTATACGTACACATGCACGTGAGCGTTGTAATATACAGGTCCTTCCTTATGAGAGACTGCTATTAGTGCAGTATAAAAGTTAGCTTTTGGAATTTATATAATTTCTCTCACTTTTTCTATTTCAGGAGGACCGCAAAGAGGGCATGACAGCATTCATTGAGAAGAGGCCACCTAACTTCAAGAATAACTAATTTTATAATTTGTTTATACTGAAAAATCTGAAAATGATGTAGGTCGTAAGAAAAAGTGCAATTATCTTGTTTAAAATCCAGTGTATATTGTTTTATTACCGTTTACTAAATATACTACTTTATTTTTAAGACTTTAATCTTTTCCCGCCTTAAGAAAATTGGAGACAACTAGAATCAGCAGACTAGACAAACACCAATATAAATACAATAATAGGTGTATTGTATTTATATTTTAAAACAATGTAGGCGCGAAGCGCGCATTATGTTTTTATAATGACAAGTTGGATGTGTTTGAGTATAGTTATTGTATGCGCATGAGAGGGGACGTGGGAAGCAAGAATGTGAATAAACGCGCTAACGTATTTTGGGTATTGTAAGAATTGGTTTGTAAGATTGAAAAGGGCGTTAGAATAGCAACTGTAACAAAGCTGTAAACACCGAGTTGCCTTAACCGCATCATATTGGAGTCAAATGATATTTTTGCTGATAGAATGGTGTATTTTACAGGAAACTCTTAAAGTGCATAGATGTGATGTGATATGATACTATTATCTCGTTATTATACATTTTATTATTCTCGTAAAGTATTTATTCATTGTTAACTGTGTACATAAGATGTCATATACAGGAGATATCGAACCAACAGCTGCCCGTTTCGAGCATACAATATATGTGATCTTAAAACTACTAACTATACTAGCTTAGTGACTAACTTATTATTATCAAACTGGTAATTCCAGATAAAACTCATTTAGGTTGTAAAATACATTTTCAATCAACCCGTTTTTTAACTTAAATTTAAAACGATTCCCCTCTAATATTTTTACTTCAATTGGCAGGGCGTTAAAAACACGTATTGCAGTATTGAATGTACTTCTGTAAAATATTGAGTTATTTGATTTTGGACATACAAGATTAAATTTGTACTAATCTCTGATATTATCTCTCTGCGAGGTTTTTTCCTAAAATAGGCGTCATTATTTTTTATAAAGAGGCAAAGTTCTAGAATGTATATTCCAGTAAGAGTAAGAAACCGCTTTTCTCTAAACACATTACGTAAGGATTGTTCAGTATGCATGCGGTATATTGTACGCAAACATGTTTTTGAAGGATAAATGTACTGTGAATGTCTACCGAGTTCCCCCAGAAAATAACACCGTATGTTAGCAGCGGAAACACATTTCCATAATATGACTTTTTGGCAACATCCTCAGAGCAAGTTCCGAGCGTTGTTAACTTTTTATTGAATTATGTAATTAATATTTGAATTTTAATATAATATTTAATCCTACCTATGTGTAAAGTTTAAATAAATAAAATAAACACGCGATTTGCCGCTACGGTTGCTAACCGTAAGTGAGTACAGCCCTTATATAAAGATGAGAATCTTTATTTTTAGCACTGGTACAAATCAGCTGGCAACTGTCACTTGAAAAAAATATAACCAAATTAAAAAGTCGTGGTGGTCTATTTTCAACACGGCTCCATACTTGCAACACTAGCGCTAAAAGTCAAATCCTTCGAGTCCTTTCAACTTGGAAGTATAGTATAGTATATGTGATTTGAGGAATAATCGGAAACCGACGTGTTTCTCACCTTGTAAATGAATTCATTTACATACATAGCAAATTAATGCAAAATGTTTTTACAACTTTAGTTATAAGCGAAGTTTCGACTCCTACGAGTGTGTTCTGCGCGTGAATATATATAGTAAAATCGGTTTCCATGTTTTGGGATCATGTTTACCGTAACAGGCATATCATGCAGGAGTTCGAGGACCTAGAAGTGCACAAAACCAGTGTCTCTGTATTTGTAGCGTTGTTTTACTTAGAAATGCTGTATATTCTGATTATGACGCTGTCAATATTGAACAGACTGAATCAGAATATGCCGTCGTAAATCGCCGAAGATTTCTCGGTATACCTCAACAGTAAGTTATGAACATTTAGGTTAATTACTAGTCGTGATTGCGATTTACCTAAATGAGTTTATTGAACTACTATAATCATTACTTCAGCAGTGTAGCTCCATACTGAAGTGTTATTAAAATTATGATTGGAAAATAATATATTTTTATATTATTTTACTGCAACATGTGACAGAAATATTTACTAACAGACTCCAAGCATGTTATTGACGTTGTTAATGAAATTTTTTTTCACAGTCATCAAATTTTATCTAATGTAACAAAACAGTATGAGTAGAAGTTGGAACATTTTTCTTGACAGACTTCCCGCCTACACACAACCAACACCCATTCAATAAGAAATCAATGTTAGTAAGCTGCCCCACAACTGTACTTGATTGAGTCCCTGAAATCAAAGTGTATCTGTAAAAAAAGTTAGTTGATTAAAGTATCTAAAAATCTGATTAGAAAAATTACTCCATTTAAACATTGTTGTGAGTTGTGAGTAGTTAATAATTATTACTAAACATTGTTTTAAAATATTAAGTTGATTCCTTAGTGATTTTCATGCAATCATGTTCATCAAATTGAGTGTGGATTTGCTACTTGGTACATGACCTTTACCTTGTTGCTTACTATCTCATGGCATATCTAAATATTTATCTATTGTATGTACAAAACAACTATGTGTCCTTGAACCAGCATAAACTAACATCTCACACATACTTAGAAAAATATGTTTTAACTTGGGGCTATTGTTACTTTTGGTCAAATCTGTTAGATAACATGGCTGTTTGTGTAACAATGTTTCTTGAATTCTAATAAATCAAATGCATTCCAGAATCTAAAATTACAAACAGACTCTATAAACATTATAAGCAAACACTTCAATAAAATAAAGTATCACAATCTTCCCAATAGTGTACAGTAAGTGCCAAAACTTAAGTACCCACATTATATTAACATAGTTTAACTTTCTAAGTCCATTCCTGACTTGTTGGTAAGGTTTTGATACTGTATGCACTATACAGTATATCTTTGTAGGAAAATTGGTTTACAGCCAAGTCAGGGCCTAAGATAAGAAGAAAAACATGGTTTTAATAAATTGTTTCAACTTACAGATAATTAATTGACAATGACTGACATTAAGATAAAGGAGCGGCTGTACCTCTCAAAGCCGGACAACATCTATGTGGACCATCACCAGCTAATGCAGCATCAGGTTGATGCTCTCCGGCTGCTCTATGCCCAATATAAAAAGGTAAAGGTTAAGAGTAGGCTGATGACTATAGAATATCCTAAAACCCATGTTTGTTAAGTGATGCTCAAATTTAAACATATTTTTTTACATACTAAGGTATGTCAAATTCCATAACTAGTTATTCAATTGGTTATGACAAAAAAAATCTAAAACTAAGATAATAACTTAAAAAGGTTAAAACCGGTTTTGGCTTATAGTCAAAAATTTTAGAAATCTTAAAAATCAAGAAATCACTGAAATATGTGTGTTAGGAAATGAGTACATGAGTACACATTCAGTTTTGGTTTGGTTATAACTGGTTTGAATTCCCTATTAAATATGCATACCTATCAAAGTCTATTTTTCAAATTTGACTTAGCATTGTATCACATGAAGTTTACGCTTATTTTTATTATAATCTAATCATTTTTTAGAAAATGGGTGGTTTGATTCTCAACGATCCCAGTGGTTACGGGAAGACAGTGGTGGCAGTGCTGTTTCTGCAGGCGCTGCGGCAGGTACTGCCGTCGCCCGCATTGGTGCTATGCCGTGCGACAGAGCTACAACACTGGCGACACCACTTCCACACCTGGGCCACCACGGAAGGTCAGTAAAAGGGCTTTGCCAAGAAAATCGATATTTCGTTATCTCTCTGGTCGAATATGCAAGATTGGTTTTTGATTGGTGTGGTGGGGAATTGGTTCTCGTGGTAGACCCTCAGTTTACACATACGCATGAGATCGTGTTAGTCGGAATTTTACGATCGGATTAATAGACGTACAGTAGCATAGAGTATTTTATACCAATCAAAAATGTATAGCTAACAGAAATAAAATATTATCATTTTGTATTGGACTTTCTTATTTATCTTTCAAAAATATTTTATGCTTATTTTCTATAGCTCGTATAATGTCAAAACATTGCTTATGCTTACAGAGAATTCGGTTCTTTCAATTTACCTATTCGTCAAAATCTGATTCTAAATATTCAATATTTATATAGCATCGTTTGCAGACGTTTTTGCTTGTTAAAAAATAATTTAGTATGGGTAGCACATCGTTACTGGTGAATTTCCAATATGACTTGGAACTCCGGTAGCCGTCCAAGAAGTGTAACGTTCTTACGGTAGATGTCGCTAGGGTCCCCTAGACCCATATGGTGGAAAAATTTGCTTCCTAGGGATGAGGTCTTGGTGGCTTAGATGGCAGAGCGCTGGAGTATCGATCCAGAGGCCGTGAGTTCAAGTCTCACCCAAGACAGTAATTTTTCCACTTTTAAATTTATTCTAAGCTACATAGGTGCATATCGTATAAAGATAGGTACGATAGATAAGTTCTGTCACAAAGGTTTTAACTAGTGAAGAAGCAGATAGACCAATAATGATCAAAATATCAGTACTTTACAGAGTGATGCTTAAAACACTAAAAAACATTTTGAAGATGCACCCTTAACATCTTGAAAATATCGTAGAGTTCTAGATATTCATGAGCGCCATATTGGTTCCGAATGTTCCGATATAAATTTCAATGACGACTGTATATTTTAACAGTGGGCAACTTTACTAATAAAAATTCTTTGGACTTAACTCTTAACATCTTGAAAATATCGTCGAGTTCCAGATATTCATGAGCGCCATATTGGTTCCGATATAAATGTCAATGACGACTGTCTATTTTAACAGTGGTCAAATTTATTAATAAAAATTCTTTGGACTTAAACAGGTCCTAAAGCCAGTTCTGTGAAACCCAAATACAAGCGATGACATAATGATATCCTAATAATTTAATTTTACTATCGGGGCTACTTATGGTAATATTTAGTATCCGAGCGCCGATTAGTCGGCCAAATCCATAAACGTTACATCCCTATAAAGTTTATAAATACACTGTGTTTTTAGTGTTCCGTACCTCAAAACAAAAGGAAAAACGCAACCCTTATAGGATCGCTTTGTTGTTCATCTGCCTGTCTGTCAAGACCATATAGGGAACGTGTGGAGACATCGAGTTGAATTAAAACCATAGACTCAGGTCTACAACCCCTTTAAGTTGGAAAAAATAAAACTTCTAAGTTAACGTAAAAAAAGACGCGGCCGTTTATGCCGTAAAAAAAACGTAAATTTTGAGACTCAAGGGAATTAAAATTTATACGATACTTCCCGTCGACCTAGAACTATGAAATTTGACAAATAATAATAATATACTCTTAAACCTACTATAAATATGTAAAAAATAAAACTTTTTTTTAACTCTGTTAGTTTCATTAATGAGCATAAATTCAGTTAATTTCTAAAAGACACCGTTATTCTAATTAACGTCATTGTGATAATAACCAATATATTTTTTTTTATATATATTATCTAAAAAAAATGTTTGACCCCCATACAAACTTTCATCCCCTTTTTAACCCCTTTAGGGGTTGAATTTCTCAAAATCGCTTCTTAGCTTTTGTACACTTTATAAATGCAACCTAGTGTGTAAATTTCAACTTTCTAGCATTTGTAGTTTCGGCTCTGCGTTGATGAGTCAGTCAATCAGTCAGGACACGTGCATTTATATATATAGATTAAAATTAAAACCAATTTTGTAATTAAGTTATTTTCCGTAGAAAGTTACCAATGGTTTTATTGAATTCCAGACGTAATCTTCGAGTCCTCTAACCCCTACGTGAAGAAGTCCATCTTCGTGAACACTCGGCAGCAGCTGCCGTCGCTCTGCCGCCGCACCTGGTCCGTCGTCGTGGTCGACGATGATCTGCCGAGGGAACTGCAGGCCGACTTCAAGATATATCTCACTAATGAAGATATGAAGGTATGTACTGTAGAACAATGTGGGACAATGGGAAACTATCTAAATGGGACGCGACAGCATCTGAGAGCAATTGGAAATTTGGAAATTATTTACTATTTGTTTACTTTGGGATCGTCGATAGACGCAAATACTAGGGCTGCTATTTATATATCCGGAAACCGGGATTACAATCTTCTTAAATAGTATATTTAACCTCCATGGTAAAATTTGAACTTTTTTGAGTACTGGCCGGTATATTTTTTCTTTCTTATTAACGCTAGTGTTTTGTTTTGGACGGGTTTTAAATGTCATCTCGCTGCAAGAATGGAACTCACTCGTGAAAATATTCGTGATATGATTTATTATGATTTTCGGCGTGGTTTAACGCAACAACAGTGCATAGATCAACTAACTTCAACTTTTGGTGATGAAGCTCCATCTAAAACTACAGTGTATCACTGGTTTAGCGAGTTCAATCGTGGACGTAGTATGCTTACGGACGAAGTTAAGGCAGGTCGCCCGAAACCACAAAATATTGAGGCTGTGCGAAAACTTATAATGGACGACCGACATGTTACGTACCGCAAGATAGAGGCGACACTGGGTATTTCTATGACTAGCATTAATAGCATATTACATGATCATTTATCTGTAAAAAAAAATTGTTCGCGTTGGATACCGCACAACTTAACTAAGGAGCAAAAAGATGCTCGCGTCGAATGGTGCAATAAAATGTAAAAAATATATAACCGTGGTGACTCAAAGGCCGTTTATAACATCTATACAGGTGACGAATCCTGGGTCTATGCATACGATCCCGAAACGAAGCAACAGTATGGGTGTTTCAAAATGAGCCGAACCCTACGAAAGTTACTCGTGCAAAAAGTACATTGAAACAAATGGTGGCCTGCTTCTTCGGTATTAATGGCCATGTAGCTACAGTGCCACTAGAAAACCGTAAAACGGTTAATTCAGATTGGTACACGACCATTTGCTTACCAGAAGTATTTGAACAAATTCGTAAAACTAACCAGCGACGAAGAATCATTCTTCATCATGACAATGCCAGCTGTCATACGTCACGCGAAACAACTCTATTTTTGGAAGGTCAAAATGTGGAATTAACGGGTCATTCCGCCGTACAGCCCTGACTTGGCACCCAATGATTTTTATTTATTTCCCAATATAAAAAATAAATTACGCGGTCAACGATTTTCGACCGCTGAAGATGCTGTCGACGCATTCAAACAACACGTTATGGAGGTACCTCAGGCGGAGTGGCAGAAGTGCTTCAAAAATTGGTTCACACGAATGCAAAAGTGCATAGATCATCAATCACTTTGAAAAACAATAAAACCATTTTCAGCCGTGTACGTTTGTTTGTTTTTTTGTTTCCGGATATATAAGTAGCAACCCTCGTACGCGGCTGGATTGTGAATAACTGTACTTCACAAAAGGAAGTAAAAATCAGTGTCACATTAATAAAATAGGTACTTACAATTGTTTATTTTTATGAACCTACTTTATTAGAACGTTATTTTATCTTCCAACCAGCATTTAGTTCTCCGGCGAGTCTGTAAGAAAAATGAAATAAATAGGGATCAAAATCACCTTGAACAGGTCGCGTATTTTTTGCTTGTTTTTTTTATTAATTTTTTCCGAATTTTACATAGAATTATGATAGCGGTAGCGATAGACAAAGAGCGGGGAAGTAGGTTATCTTTATACAAACGCACCGCGCGCGGACTATGGAATTCTGCAAAAGTGAGACAGTATATTACGTTACATTATATAGTATGTATTTCAGCATTAAATAAGATTTCAACCGTTGTATATTAATAATAAAGGTTCTGTGCCTATAAGTTTTTTATCAGTAACAATTGTGACACAACTTATGACCAGACTAAGTACATTATGCTCATCCCAAATACCCCGAGAGCTGAACGATATTTTTTAAAATAAAACTTTCAAAATTTTCTGTATAAGGTTTTTATATGCAATTTTAAGAATCTACAATTTTGAAATCAGTTTTGAGACTTGCAGCCCGAATCAACGAATATAGATATGTGGGGCTGGAAATGAGGAAAGTGGTTATTGTAGTAAAAGAGTAGTTTGAGGTTGAATACAATTATAAACATTAAACATCCTTTATGGATTTCTATTAAAATATGATCAGGCACATAAAATAATAATATGTGACCGCGGCCAGCAAAACGTCCCACTTTTTCGCTTGCCATAAGGACGAGATTTGCTTGTATCTTTATACGAATAATCCGACAACTGACAAGGCGTCCTTAGGGGACGCAACAAAGTGTGACGATTTGCCGGTCGCGGTTACATATGAATACCAAAAATGTAATGATACCTAAAATGCCAATTTTTTGTTGAAATTTTGAGATTTCAATGCATTTTTATGTTACGTTAACAAAAATAAGTAGATTTTACTTGCACTATAGAGATCATAAATAAAAAAACAATTAAGGAAATTAACAAGGGCGGAGCTATGGGGTGTAGGCGTAGGGGGGAGGGCGCAGACGCCGCAGTAGGGCACACGCTGTATAAAAAATTTGAGCTCCAGGGGAGGGTTGCGCTCTGAGGCTAAAATAATTAATTCAGAAGAGTACCTCAAGGCATATTTACAGATGTCGCTCCATGTTACGAATCATTAATGTTCCGCTAAATTGTTTATATTATTGTTACAGGAAAATTTGAACACGTTTGCTTCAATACACCGATGGATGTTCCCCAAAGAACCCGAGTTCGACATCAAGCAAGTCACAGGACATAAAAATAGTCCCGCGGATTTCGACAAAAAAGCTTATTTACTCGAGTTTTTGTTTGAAGGAATTGTATTTAGAAGCAAGAATTTCACGCCGTTTAAGAAACCAGAGGTATGTAACGAGATTCATTTATAGTATTTTGACTGTATGGGGGATTAGGATGACTCTGTTTTGGTAAAAACTTTGTTAATATGTACCTATGTGAAGTCCCCAATTGCGCATTGAGCCAGCGTGGGTACTATGGCTCAAGTCCTCGCACATGAGAGAAGGGCTGTGCCCAGCTGTGGGACGTATTTAGGCTGAATTATTATTATTGTTTATTTTAAATTGGGTAACCGTAAAAACTCCTCTTTATATGCTACTAGTGAATAATTTTGCACATTTCAGTATCGATCAATAGTTTCAGTAGCAGAGGGTTCTTCTTAGTGCTGTATAAATTCCCAATACCAATATTTATTTTACTAATTTAATACAAAATTAAAGTGTATTTCTTCCATTTTCAGACACAAGCACCTCCCGTACCGATAGTATTTGAGCCACCGCGGATATCACGGAAAAACAAAGACGCAACTGGAACGAAAATAAAGCGGTCCAAAGCCAGAATAGAGGCAGAGTCCAACCAGGCGGCCAAAATCCCGAGAACCGAACCTACAGAGAGGAACTCCACTATCACATCTAAGGACTACTACAAAGATAAAGAAATGGACGTCGAAAGCTTTATAAAAAACGAAAAGCCGATAACAGGAGAAGGTGTTGAAGAATTCATGGATTTCCAAGCAATGATAAAATCCGATACAGAGAATTTTAAAGAAATAGTTAGGAATGAAAGATTGAATGGTGATAAGGTTATTCTTACAGAGGAGAATACAGACGTGTGCACCGCTGACTACCAGGATGCGATAAATGATATAGTTAATAATGAAAATGATAAAAGTAATGAAGAAACTTATGGGAATATTGATGTTAGGGTTACGGAAAGTGATTCGGATACAGGAAAGGCTAATAATAGTGTAAATGTGAGTACAGAGAATGATGCAGAAGTTATAAGTGTAAGTAATAATAAGATAGAAGTACCCAATTTAGAAGAAAATAAGGATGCGACAATACAATTAGTTAATAATGAATCGAAGAAAGATCTTGAAACTAAACTAACTGAATTGGAAGAGAAGACTTTAAATAAGTTTAAGGGGTCGCTTTTAGATAGCATATTCTGAATAAGTATGTTTAACCGATAGATGTCAGATGTTTGCATTTTAAAAAGTAAGAGAATATGAACTGATTGTTTATATAGGTGCATTATTGAGCACGGTGAATTTCTGTTGGTTAAAAGTTAGTCAACTGAAACATCTATACTAATTAGAACATGTATGTATTGTACTATACAAAAGACAAAATCATGGAATTTCTGTGTAACTAATAATTAGTCAACATTTTTTATGAAACCATTTGTAGTCTGACTTTAGTACACGCGAGACTAACTATGAATTGGGAATTATTTTAAAACTTACTATCAACTACGTGAACTACGATAACTACGTGTAGAATCTGAGACGGGACTAGAAATACAGATATAGAAATCAAGTGATGATTAACCCTTTTCCAGGCATAGTACTATTTATCGACCACATACGCGCCATTATAATTTCAACTTTAGTATTCCGATTTAAGGTTCAAATTAGATTACACTTTCAGGAAATGTTACTTGTCTTCAAATGAATCATCAAAGCTGGATTAATTGGTATATATTTGGCTTTTTTGGGAAAACCTTTTAGATTGGTGTGGCCTGGAAAAGGGTTAAGAACTTGAAGTCGAGGCAAACTATAGTGTTTATGGAAGATATAGACTCAGACTCAACTCTACCCAGCGCTTTAATGTCATCGTTGGTAATACGTTTCGTGTCAAGTTTTTCTAAGTCTAAAATCTTTCGGTGTGGTAAGCAGACAAGCCTAATAGGGCTGGCGTAGACTACAACAAATATTATTATTAAAGATAAAAAAGTCAAGTGAGGATTTCTCATTACGTCTCCTGCACACCTATATAGATGTTGCAGTTATCAGACTTGTCAAAGTTTTGAAAAAGTGCATTTTTTTAAGCTTTGCGTAAAACGCTTTAGTGTCTGGTTGGCCAAATGCGGCAGTTACAGGATATCAGAGGGCCTACCGCGAACCACGTTCGACGTGTTGCCTCCCTGTCACACGTACGAATTTACGAGTGCGACAGAGAGGCAACACGTCGAACGTGGTTCCCGGTAGGCCCTCTGCCAGTCTCACTATTTATGCTAACGTTCTAAAGGTTAGAATGCGATGAATTGATTTACATTGATTGACATTTGGCTTGCCAGAGTAGTGGATTCTCTATCGCTCTTGCATATTCTATCCATAGAGGCAAATGGACGAATGAACGAAGTGTTTCGGTCATTCCCAAGTCAAAGTCAAGTGTTTGGTTAGTGTTGTTTGAACCTAGCTGTCTTGAAATATGTTAAAATATTTTTATTTTGTATTTTTATAGTAGTCTTAATGTATATTTACTAGAAGAAAAGTGTTATTTATTACAAAAATGAATTTCGTTCAAACTTTTTGTATAAACATAACTACAGTTCGTTTTTACCGTCTATTAGGTATTTCAAAATAAATAAAATCAGAATTTAATCATATGATTTATTTCATTTCCAATGACATTACTTTATAATCCAATCATGTTTGAAACTTTAATCCAGAATGTAAGGCTGTAGTTCTTGTGAACATTACTTTTTATTAAACTGCATTTAAGTAAGCTTAGAAAATTATCACTAGTTAAAATCTGGAAACTAAAAATGGAGACAACTCTTAGGCAAACTGTCCGACCAAAGCGACCAGCCATCGAGCATTTTCTCACGTAAGGGATGGAGCCTGTGTGGATAAGAGATGCATTAAACGTTAATCTGTTTCGTTCGACACAGCCGGCGATATGCAGCGTTATCAGAAAAAATTGCTCGCAAAAACAAATTGTGGACGGTCGGACAACTGCCTTAGTACTAGCACAACTAACAATCTATTCACAAAAAAACAGCATCCTCAGTTTTATGACACTAATTAGAAAATGATAGTGGATCTTCTCGCGAGCGACTATTCGCGCAGTTAAATGTGCTAGACCTACAATCCCGACGAAAGTAAATGAGGAAGCTGTATAGTGTTTCTAAAATATTCTCGTTCACACCTGCCTGATTTGATATTCAACCGTATACCAACGTAGGGTTGAATATTTCGTTTGGTGACAACCAAAACTCACTAATTACTACCACAAATTAAGAATATAACCTAGGTATGTCTCGATGATGTTAAAATCTATGGATATTTCGTAATGACAATGACTGCCACAAGTTCAGAGGCACAGTGAACCGTACTAGTAATAAAACAAGGATGATTATTTTTTAGGTCGCTACGGGACCCTATTACTAAGACTCCGCTGTCCGTCCGTCTGTCACCAGAACCGTGATAGTTGAAGTCGTAGACAGTTGAAATTTTCACAGATCTACATATTTGTTTCCGGTATAACAACAAATACTAAAAAGTACGGAACTCTCGGTGGGCGAGCTTGTTTGCAATTAGTGAGTTTTGGTTGTTACCTGGCGTTAATGTAGATCTTTCTTGTTGATGTTTATTGTATCAATTAACTGTGCTGAGTTCCTGTAAGCACTAAGTACATTAGTAGGTAGTCTAAATAACTGTCATTTTTTCGAAAAGACTTATCAAAGATAAGTAATACCGGATTTTCAAGCACAAAATGTAAGTAATGGCTAAATGTTGTCAGTCAGTTCGCAGTATTGATTTTATAACATAGAGTGGATAAACTAACCTATTATGGACACTTTTTGACTGTCACATTTATTGTTGAGAAAAAAATTGTGAGTCCATAATAGAATCTTTTACCCTAATACAAATATTTCGACACATAGAGAAAGATCTTATTTTGAAATATCTTGTTGTTTTTAGTTTCTATGGCATTATTTGTGAAACTACCCAGTTTATGTACAGCCAACCATATTTTGGACACTGGTTTAAACTTAGACTAGAAAATCTAGTACTTAAACAATATTTTAAAATAAGATCTGTTCTTTAAATTAAGTAGGTACTTTTGTAAATGTGGAAATGGATTTGAATAAAATATTAATTAACAAAGACACATCTTTAAATACCTTAACCCAACTAATATTAGGCTAAAAACTTTAATAAATTAGTCTAATAATATTCGTAAATATTTTTAAATATCAAGAGTTATAAAATCTCAGAAAATACCATAGATAAAAATATCTTCCACTCATTCACACAACCTTCTAGGAACAATATATTAAACCATATAATAATTATGTAGAATACTTAAACGCTTGGTAGATAGAATACCAACTATGCATACTATAATTGTACATTAAGCTTTTTAAATCGTAATGCATACAAAGCTTTGATTTCACATAAGCCACATGTATTTAAAGCAAACTTCATTATGTATACGGGGTGGGCGCCAACAACTAGAAAGGTTTTTTTACCTTTTAACCGCCACAGTCGGCCATAGCCGACAAAAGGTACAATATAAAAAGAACCTTAACAAATTCTTATAAAGTTTACTATTGCGTGTTACAATACAGTCAATCTTCCTTGCCGTATCCGGCAATGGCGACTCCATCAACAATTCTAATCCGGATTATGAAATGCCATGTGTCTTACAAAACCAAACTTTATGCGGTCACATGATGCGCAATGGAGTTGTCCAGTTGCGGGTGTACGTTTAAGAGAGCTTAGATCGCGTCTTGCAGATATGACGCTTAGCATAGTTAGCATCTAGGGCTTTCAGACGCTGCTGCCCAAATTTATCTACTTTCTCATGAACACTGGATCGCCATTCCGATCTTCGTAATGCAATGTCCTCTTAGCAGTCAGGCGGCCCGTAAGCGACGAGGTGGCGTTTGAGAATATATTTATATCGCAGGTACTCAATTTTTTTCAAATACTTAATTCGAGTTGTTGGCACCCGCCGCGTTCAATTCATTTCATCTAACCTAACCTAACTAATAAACCGCAGTAATTTGTCACATTTTAAGCAAGTATAATATCATATTAACTTTTCTTAGTAATAACTAATCACATTTGTGACGATTCATCCTACATCTAAATTGTCTAACTACAAAAAAGGCAAAACTGTAAATAAATATATAAAAAAATAAGCACCAATTAAGTCCTTAAAATAAAAAATAAATTACATGATCGTAAAAATCACACCTGCGACCATTTTAGACCATATTTTGCATAAACTCAAATAAAGTAACTTTCCAAGTACTTATTTCTTTTCTATTTTCTTTAAATTAGGGAATTGTATAAATAAAGTCAGCTCAGCTGTAACATAAGTTTATCAATCGATGTCAAGATATTTTACGTCAGACGACATAAAATTGACGTTGATCCTATAAGTAGAATACAACAAACATGCATAATGTTCATATTACTGCGAAAAATCCATTGACAAAATTTATTTACATATATAAATTTTTTTTTCTGACACCATAAGCAGATAAATTATTATAAAATCCTTTTAAAAGTGCATAATATCGTACACAGCCAAGCGTAGACATCCGGTAGTCAAACTCACAAACATTTATATTGTTATATAATTATAATTCGGAATGTAGAACACTAAGTAACCAGGACCTGCCATGCCTGCCTGCTCTATGCCTTTGCCTGCTTGTCCTCTGATACAAACACTGGTAAGAGTCTCGATGTCTTTAAAATCTATAGATATTTGGTTATGCTCCAAAAAATATGCCCTTTATAAAGGAGAATAATATCATACCGTTAGGTGACAACCAACAATTTATAATTACTACAACAAGTTCAGAGACATAGTGAACCGTAACAGTAATAACACAAGGTTGATTTTGGATTATTTTTTGCAACTAAATTGTAAAGTGTGTTTTCGTGTCACCTGACGATACATTGGATTTATAGGTATGTCTAGTTTTGGAAACTGCTGGAACATGTAAAATAACGAGTACCTTGCCAAGTCTGCGGTTAAGGTAGCATTATCCATTAGAATTGCATGTGCTGATGATAAGTACCTATTAAAATTCACATGGGCTAAATTTTTAGAATATTTTTTGCTTGGTTCAACAATGATGTCCTTTCTAAAGGACAATAACATCGAATACCGTCAAACGGAAACATCATAAACATGTCTGATTCGGAATGTAACTCATTAAGTAACTATAACCCTCCAAAGCCGCCATCGGTTGTACAGCTAGGCCTGCGTGTGCAGGTATTCCGTCACAAACACTCGCATGATCTTGTTGAGGTTCTCAATGGTGTTGAAGTCCAGCGCCGAGGCGTCGTCGCCGGCCGTGTGCCACACGTCCGGGAACGGGGACGGGATTATGTGGAGACAGTCCACGTCTGGAAACACAGTTAACAATGTGTTATTAACCCTTTTTTTACGTAATGTACATAGGTTAGAAACAACATAATTTGTGACCTTTCTGTTTGCATTTTTATATATAATTGCTCAATTATCGAGCGTCAATGAGGCTTGAACTTACTACCATGGCTATTTTTGCGCTACAAAGAGATAAGTATTATTTGCACACAATATTTAAGTAGGTGGCAACTGGCTACTCTAAGGTCGGTGGAACAAGTCTTACCTCGTATAGTTACGATATTTAAGGGCAAGCTCGGTTCTCCATACAAACGTAGTTACTGAGATCGATTTTTAAAACGACTAGCTAGATTGCTCCGTAACTTTTTACTTCCAATAGGATAAGGTATATAAGACTGTAATTAGTTTATGTAGCCTCAGATACCATAGTTAAAAAAATACAGCAATTTAAGATTTTCATACAAAACTTGTTTTTAGGGTTCCGTAGCCAAATGGCAAAAAACGGAACCCTTATAGATTCGTCATGTCCGTCTGTCTGTCCGATTATGTCACAGCCACTTTTTTCCGAAACTATAAGAGCTATACCGTTCAAACTTGGTAAGTAGATGTATTCTATGAACCGCATTAAGATTTTTACACAAAAATAGAAAAAAAAACCAATAAATTTTGGGGGCTCCCCATACTTAGAACTGAAAATCAAAAAATCTTTTTTCATCAAACCCATACGTATCTATGGAGATACGATGGGTGTCTATGGATAGGTCTTTAAAAATGATATTGAGGTTTCTAATATAATTTTTTCTAAGCTGAATAGTTTGCGCGAGAGACACTTCCAAAGTGGTAAAATGTGTCCCCCCCCCCCCCCCCGTACGTAACTTCTAAAATAACAGAATGAAAGATATATGATATACATTGCCATGCAAACTTCCACCGAAAATTGGTTTGAACGAGATCTAGTAAGTAGTTTTTTTTAATACGTCATAAAATTAAAAAAAAAAATTTTTTCATCAAACCCATACGTGTGGGGTATCTATGGATAGGTCTTCAAAAATGATATTTAGGTTTCTAATATCATTTTTTTCTAAACTGAATAGTTTGCGCGAGAGACACGTCCAAAGTGAAAAAATGTCCCCCCCCCCCGTAACTTCTAAAATAACAGAATGAAAAATCTAAAAAAATATATGATATACATTACCATGCAAACTTCCACCGAAAATTGGTATGAACGAGATCTAGTAAGTAGTTCTTTTTTTAATACGTCATAAAATTAAAAAAAAAAAAATTTTTTCATCAAACCCATACGTGTGGGGTATCTATGGATAGGTCTTCAAAAATGACATTTAGGTTCCTAATATCATTTTTTTCTAAACTGAATAGTTTGCACGAGAGACACTTTCAAAGTGAAATAATGCGGTTCATAGAATACATCTACTTACCAAGTTTGAACAGTATAGCTTTTATACTTTCGGAAAAAAGTGGCTGTGACAGAATCGGACAGACAGACGGACATGACGAATCTATAAGGGTTCCGTTTTTTGCCATTTGGCTACGGAACCCTAAAAATGTGTACACCCCCCCCCCCCCCCCCCCCCTTGTAACTTCTAAAATAACAGAATGAAAAATCTAAAAAAAATATATGAGATACATTACCATGCAAACTTCCACCGAAAATTGGTTTGAACGAGATTTAGTAAGTAGTTTTTTTTTAATACGTCATAAATGGTACGGAACCCTTCATGGGCGAGTCCGACTCGCACTTGGCCGCTTTTTTCTCTATTTCGTTTGTTTTATAAGGTGGAGTGCAATATGAACTAATTTAGATATACAAAGTTTCATTACAATCCAATGCGTAGTTTTAAAGTGAGAACGAACGAACGAAGCTTGCCGGCGACTCTATATATCCCAGTTCGCCTTTTTGAGGCAAGTGCCTATTTAATATACATTTTTAAGTGCCTATTTTTTTTTAATGTTGTCCTCGTAGGTTTGCCTAACCTTTCGTATGTTACTGTAAAATGTTGGCTGTTCTAAACATGAATAACATCCAACATATTAACATTATAAGTTCACTGTAAGGATGCAATGATCAGTGCTAAAACCAGCCGGACGCGAAAGGTTAATACAGGTATGAGTGTATTACAGTAAGCATGACCGACAAAAAAAAAAGATAATTCTAAATAAATAGTGATGGTCTTATGTTAAATTGCTTAGATTATTAAATATCCGTGTAATGTCGTTGATACACTCAACAACCTTATCTAATTGAAAACAATGATTAGTTTCATCATAATATTACGACCAAGCTAAAAACATTGATTCGTTCAGAAAATTATACGAATAGATAAGCGAACTGTGCACACTTCAAACTTTTATACTTAAATGGCTACCGAAGTTTCTAAGAAAAAAAATCTCGAACAAAATGTTATTCGTACGTAAATGGTACATGACGAATTTTGCCAATCGCTTTCTTTCCACAGTTGATAAGCTATGAGTACTTATCGTGTATGGGAAATTTGGTCCATAAACGGCAATTAGGTATTATTTTCATCGAGTGAAGGGATTGGGACTTTACTCATGCAGTCAATGTCAACACATTTACACCTACGTGTACACGTCTGAAGTTCATGGTGAATAAAGCTGTTAAAGTGGAATATACGAAAGAAAAAGTGACTAAGGCCTTGAATGCAGGAATCGAATCTGGGTCTTTAGCATGCCCTGACACCATAATCCCGAATTCTCAAATATTTACCAGTTATGATAGAATGTAAACTCCATCACACACATTCTCGTTTTCACATTCATACGGATTAGCACGTCGCTCCGGTGTGCCAGCGGGACATCGCTATATACAGACACTGTCACGCTCAGACACCGGAGCCAATCATAATTTACTATGATAAATATTATCACAACATCTTAAATTAATACTTTAAACAGTCAAATTGCGGAGAGGTAGCACAATCAAATCAATTAGATACCTACATACGTTCCTATATCTACACGTACAATGCATAAAGTCAACATACACTTACCTACACGTGCCTTTTATTACGAAACGCTATCTCTTTAATTAGGTATTTTAACTAGCTACTTATTATTGTAATTCAAACCTCGGCTCGTACTAATAAGTTTTTCGGTACTTCATTTGATATTTACCAGTCGCTTTTCGGTAAAGGAAAACATCGTGAGGAAATCGGACTAATCCCAACAAGGCCTATAGTTTACGCTCTGGGTTGGAAGGGCAGATGGCAGTCGCTTTCGTAAAAACTAGTGCCTGCGCCAAATCTTGGGATTAGTTGTCAAGCGGACCCCAGGCTCTCCCATGAGCCGTGGCAAAATGCAGGGACAACGCGAAGAAGAAGACTTATTATTGTAATTACCATGTGTGTTACTCTACTTACAGACTTAAAGTTTGTCACGTGATAAACTTAGTTTGTCACACTATCAACATAAGTAAAGAAAGAAAGCTTTATTCAAAATAATACCTATAGGCTTATTAACTACCGCGATAACAAAAAAAAAACATTTTTATTTAAAATATTTAAATATATAAAAGTTTTATAATTTTTCCAATGACTATAACAATAGCCATTATCTAAATCACCGTAAACATTTTTTATGGGAATTATAAGAATTAAATTACCATAAAAAACGGTAAAACTTTTTATAATTACGTTTATATTAGCAAAGAGAATTTGAAATAGAGGTGGATTGTCAAAGAAAACTTTGTAGCCACAGTAAATTTACTGCCATCTTTCGACACGTTCTTAAAACTTTTAGAACGCCATTTGACTTTGATCCTTAGTCTTTCACTGATATGTTAAATGATAAATACCAAAATGTGGCGCCATCTAATAGAGCATAGGCCAAAGGTTATGGCGTTTATTGCTCGAAACGATGTCCATAGTTTTAATCATGTGTCGAGAGATGGGAGTAAATTTACTGTGACTACAAAATTTTCTTTGACAATCCACCTCTATTTCAAATTTTCTTTGATATTAGGTACTTAACTATCAGGCAGTACGGTAATTTATTACGTGAGAAATGGCGAGACGTGGACATCACAGATAACTGATAAGATAAAATTACGACAAAGCAGGTACTGATCTGATAATCTCTCACAAGATTGGATCCACGAGTATTGTAATTTTATAAAATTACATAAGAAAGTCTTTTTCGCCACACCAGCTCGATACTTCAAATCCGGACGAGAAAGTTGCATTTTATCCACAAGAGTGGCAAAGTAATTAATTAAATGTAAATTTTAATGTGTTTCCTGATTTTGGCAGATGGAATTGACTTTTAAGAAATGATTTTGAATGATAAATATATAATAGCGTTCATTTGAATTTGATTTGTAGTATTTTACACTTAGTTAGGTCACAAAGGTTTTGACTGATAAAACGTAATACAAATCTTTTAATAAAAAAAAATTGCCATGATTTGAAAGCTTGTTTTATACTGATCATATTAACGTAATATAATTCGTTTAAAATATCCTTTAAAGTGTATTTATGTAAGAAAGGGAAATTGGTGACTCTCTGACAATAAAAGGATTATACCTACCTAAAATTAAAACTTTCGTGTTTTGAACACATTTAAAAATTTTGAAATTTGTTTGAGGTCTTGAGTCCAAGTCTCACCCAAGGCAGTAAATTTCCACTTTTAAATTTATTCTTAGCTTAATAGCATCGTTCACAGACGTTTCTGCTTGTTAAAAATTAATTTTAAATCAAATTAAAACCGGATCTATTGCGAATTTATTTTGTTTCCTTTATTTCCCACCCGGTATTAAAAGAATAGGATTCATAGGGGCCAATAACAGGGTCTCCTACTCTCCAAAATTTATTGAAAATAAGTACTTAAATATATCGCTCCCCCTCATGATTCGAACTTAAAAGCGCTTTTTATAACTATATATAAGTAGTACATATGCAAGAAAAAGCTCAGTGAAAAAAGTATATTAATATCGGTATCAATTAAAGCTCGCAAACGTCAGTTTTCTATCTAAACGCCATTTTAAATAATTTAACCCATTGTTTGCATCAACGGTTGAAAAATTATGTCCACTGTGTAGGGCAATACTGCTCAGTAGTCTTAAGGTTTGTTACCTTGTGGGCAATTATAATTACAGTACGGAGTAATTGCTTAATTTAACTCACTATATAAGTTCCTTAGTTCATATAACCGTGACCGTCAATTAAGATAAAGCGACGTTTGATACCATACGTATCATTTGCAAAAGTACAGGGTTGCGGGGATCTTTTTTAATCAACCTTGTACTTAATAACAGCTTTTATGTATTGACCAATTAAGGCACATGTCTCTCTCAGCAGGATGTCAATTGATGTTATCCGAAAGGCATCGTAAACTATGCGTGTCCTTCACATTTCCAACCTACATTAGATACGCTAGATATTTTAATACAACTTTTAAAAAACTGCCGTACCAAAGAATCTACTTACTTCTCCTCAAGAACGGGATATGATCATCTTCCACAAAAGACCTTGAGCTCGACAGTCTGAAGTATGTCTGCTCGGCCCTGCCCTTAGTGTAGCCTCCGAGCTGGTCCAACTCCGCTAGCCGCTGTTCTGCGCTCGCCAGCCTCACGTACCACTTCTCTGTAGACTGGAAGTAGCTGTAGAACACTGGGTCTGGGGCGCCTAGGAGGTCTAGAAGCACTAGAACGTCCTGGAAACAAAAGAACATTCAATTGATAATTCTAAGAAAAAGTTTCTTGACATTATTCTACTCAGCTTACAATAGTTTTTGGGCAACTGAAGAGCAAAGTTAGTTTTTGCTGCGAGGAACTCTAAGGCAAGAGTTGTAAAAAACTTTGCCTCGTGTGGCACTTTTCACCTGAGTAGTGAGAGCACATAGTTATGTTAAAAAAAGTTTATTTGTTAATTTGTTTCACGCTCGCAACACAATGTAATTATGCTTACCTAATGTTTATAAGTCATTAACAATAAAATGAACGATACGAACGAATCGTACAAAAACTATATACTAGTCCGTCCAATTTATACCAATCGATAAAAGGAGAATCAGATTCGCATTACAGTGAAATATGATTAGTCTTACATCTAAATCTAATCAAAACCACGCTACTTCAAAGCTAGGTGAATTACGGGATAAGACTTACCGCTTTTTTCCTCACAAATGACCAACTTTGTAATGTAGCTAGAGGCTTAGTAATAATAGCTAAAGGCACCAGGAGACTGACTTTTAACAAATACATATAATTTACATGTACTTAATTTTAGTCTGAATTGCCTTAGGTACGTTAAATACCTCGATTCTGCATGATGTTGTGGCCGTTGTACACACACGTAAGATTAAAATGTTGCCTGTTATTATGTATTACAATTCAACATATTCATATTCATTTTCTGTTATTGATAAAATTAGAAATTTTACATGTCAAAAGGGTAATACATATAATAAGAACTACATTGGAAATACCTACTTAAATATGTATACTTAACTCAAAAATGGTGTTTCCTTGTATATATTAAAAAAAAATCTACAGTAATATACCTATTAATTGCATAAACCCTCCTGGTGTTGCACCCGCAACACTAGAGGGGTTATGAGTACGGTCACAATCACAATAGTTATTTGTTTTACAAGGAGGCAAAGTTGTTGTTTAAGCCCTCGTGCTAATATTGATACCCGTGCAAGTGAAAGACCCCAAAATTGAACCACGAGCGTAGAGAGTGGTTCCAAAATTGAATCTTGAGCATTGCAAGATATTTAAGACATAAGAGTTAAAAAAACTTAGCCATCGAGTGAAACACGACATTTTTCACCACACCAGCGCAATGATAATAAAAATTGTAAAAAATCAAACAAAATCAAACCAAATAAATCAAAATAAATGTGTACCTATTAAATATTTATTATTCAAAATCAACATTTAAAAGTCAATTCTACCATCAACCTACATAAGGAAATAACTCCATATTTGCATTAGATTATTTTATGTTTGCCACACATGTGGATAAACTGCAACTTTCTCATTAGTTTTTGAAGTACCAAGAGATCCTTTATCAGCCGGTGTGGTGAAAAATACATTAGTGTAAGTAAATTGAATCAGTCATACCATGTTAAACTAAGTTAGAATCGTAATTCGTGAGTTTTTATTGTATTAAAAAAAAAAGATGAGTCTAAATGATGTCGGACCATGCTCAATGTAGGGTTCCGCAGTTACCCGTCTGTCACAATAGGCAGAACGGGGAATATTAGTTGATATTATGTACATAACAAGCAAAATGGAGTAACTTTACCAAGACGGAAAGACTGCGAAAATCAAAGACTGCTTAACCGAACCGATCATGTTCGCTATAATTTTCAATGAAAGCTCATGATTTTATTTTTCATAATATCCTTGGACCCACGGATCAAAAGTTAGAGTAATAGGGGGACATTCTTTTTCCTTTCGTAACGATTATTTCCTAAAAAAATCACTTTAACAAAAAATGTGTTGTAGGCGATGAGCTGGAAACCTGTTTGTCTCTGCCTAGTTTATGTATGTATGTATGGTTCTTCAAAACCCCCATTCGTTTTGAAAGATCTGTGCGACAATACCCCGCACTATAGGGTTAAAGCGAAAAAAAAACATTCCCACTTTACGATTAGAGGAAGCCGAAGCACCTATAGTATTTAAAAAGGATATCTGTTTGAATTTGAACCGGGTATGAATGAAGGTACAATAATATAAACACTGATTTATATTACAAAGGGGACACAAACTGAATGCAAATCGATTAGTACTGTTCGGAAGCATACACGACATAGTTTCAAGGTTAGAAAAAATGTACAGCGAATTAAATAAACGTATTACAGAGGGAATAGAATAGACAAACATCTTAAAAACTATAGGTAAATCTACAATGCATATATGGAATGAGATGGTAATGGAATTATTTATATTATAGAAACTTGTGTAACATAGCAAAACTAGCTAAACGGGCGAGTTATTCAGAATTATCAACACACACTCTTATTCTCTTTAACAATAAAGTTTTGTTCAGTGAATCTTAAATTCTTTGCCCACTTACCATCTTGTACTCCTGACTGTATATGTTTGACTCTTTCTAATTTATACACTTAGGAAAAGTCGGATACTATCATACATCAGCAAGGGACACAGCCATGTCGCAGTAGAAGGAAAACCTTAGCTGTTAGCTGAATAAAAGGCAATTTAGTGACCAGCTAGGTACTAGAAATTAGCATTTTCTTTGACATGACTGGTGGAAGCTCCGAGCTTTAAAAAAAAAATTCCCCTGAGCATATGCAATTTTTTTTTAACTCACCATCCTCTGCAAATGATTAGCACCATCCTTATAAGACATCCCATGCCACTGCTTGGCCAAATGCCGAGCGCCATAGATGGAGTCTGTAGGCCCCCACTGCCGGAATGCTTCCTCTCCATCAAAGAATATGAACATCAGGCTCAGGTTTGCCCGTTTTAACTTCTCTAGCTTGGGGCCCATCACTTTGGCTAGATTTATCATCATGGCACATGGTACAGCGGAATCTGTGGCACCTGTTGGTAAATTGTATTTGGTAGAATTAAAAAATAAAAGTTGCTGCAAAATGCCTATAACAATAATAAGATATTGGCACAACAAGCAATAGGGAAATATATTGTTTTTTAATGTGAATAATTAAACTAAGCCTTTATAGGGCACACTTAGATATTATGTGGCAAAAAGGACCACCCAATAACATTATCTTTTGTTTTCTTATTCAGTATTTTTAAAACTTTAAATAGGCAATGAAGCTTGAATCATGTTTTTTTTTCATGTCCATTAATAGACAAAACTTTGAATAACATATAAAATTTATTTTTAAAGAAACAGACAACTATACTCATAATCAGTCAAGTAAAATTAAATAAAAAACTTACCAATAAACACATGTTCCCTTGTATATTTACTATCATAATGGCATGCTAGCACCAAATATCTGTCTGCATTTGGATTCAATGTGGCAATTATATTCTTAAACCGCAATGTGCCAAATACTGGCGTTTGATCATCAAATGCATCTTCTGTTACATTCCAACCTAGACTTGACATCTCTTTCTTGATGAATTTGTTCACTTTGCCATGGTTGGGTGTTGCAACTACTCTAGGGATCATGATCTTGTCTAGCACTGTTCTAAAATGTGTTATGTCTGACATGGCAGCTATGTTCTTAATGTCCTGGTCTGTTAGTTCTTGGGCTTCATGGAAGTTCTTCAAAAAAAGGATTTTTTTTAAACAGACATCCTAAATTCAACTTAAACTTAAATGACTTCTAAGTGTTAAAATTATTTACTTAGTTGAGAGAAGTAACTTTAGCAATAAATATTTAGCCTAACAAGAGGTTACCTAAATTTGAATGGACACCTATGAACCTTAAAAAATAATGGGATTCACTAGTTTACTTCAAAATAGGCTTTTTATCTGTACCATAAAAAAAAGTAATGAAAACTTTTATTTAGGTATTTAAATATTTAGAAACTTTATAGTAAATAGTGAATGCTACCAAATTAATCAGAAATTAATAGCAACAGGTCATATCAGGTAATTCAACACTTCTCGGATATTAGACTGGCGAAAGTAAAGGTCAAATTATTACAGTTAAACTTTACATTTCCTTATGCTACCCTGACCTTGTGAACTCTTTATGTTAAACTTAACAATAAACAAAAAGTTTTCATTCAGATACTAATCAAACTTACCTTTTCCTGATAAAATTTAAGAGCATTGTTAGTATTAACTAGGCTAAAACAAAGCACCGCGGAAGCGATATACGTGAAAAATCGCGACATGTTGTCTGGACTCCGGACGTGTACGTGTGAAACTGATTGTTTTTAATTTGCACCTAACTGAACATATGTCACAAAATCACAGCCAATCCGCCGCCCTCCGTGATATTCACTCACTCACTCCCTAAAACTACACTACACTACAGCTACAGGCTTCATTCAAACCTCCGGCCCTCCTCTACCTCTCGTCCTCCCGACCCCCTCTACAAATCAAATGTCAAATTTTGTAATACCAGTTAATAAATTTATCATCTACCATTTCTTTACATAGTTGGTATTAATTTGAAATTATTAACACTGAGGCATTTTTTATTTTAAACTTTAGCGCACATAAAAAAGTACAACGGGCGGACTTAACCTAGGCATTATCTACCAGTCAACCATAGGGCGAAACAGATATGCGTCAAGGTGGGTGCTACATAATAATATTAATAATATATAATTATATCTATGGTGGGTGCCGTGCCGTGAGAACAAAAAAAAAACAAGATTATGTGCGATACATAATTCCTATATAAACACTAAATAAGTATAATATTGGGTTGGGAGTATGACTTAATTTTTACAGATTCTTAAATAGTTTTTTTTAATTATAAAAAAATAGGAACAATGAACTTAATCTTGTACATATTGTCCATCGTGCTCTATGACCTTGCGCCATCTATCAGGCAGCATACGGATGCCGTCGCGAAAGAAACTTGCAGGTTTCGAGGCGATAAAGTCATCGACGAATTTACGCACATCATCCAGCGTTTTGAACTGTTTATCCTTTAAGTCGTGCTGCATTGACCGGAACAAATGAAAATCAGATGGGGCCAAGTCTGGCGAATATGCCGCGTGCGGGAGAACTTCCCATCCCAAATCCAAGAGGGTCTTTTGAGTCGCGCGAGCAACGTGAGGTCGAGCGTTGTCATGCAGCAGTATGACTTGCCGGCTTCCTTGCCCAGTAAATGGCCTTTTCTGATCCAGCTGTTCGCTCAATTTGTTCAATTGTCGACTGTAGCGTTCCGCTGTCACGGTCTGACCAGTTTCCAGTAGTTCATAATAAAGCACACCCTTCATGTCCCACCAGATACACAAAAGAACTTTCTTCAAATGGCTGTCCGGTTTCGGCGTCGATGTAGAGGGTTGCCCGGGATCTACCCACGACTTTTTACGTTTGGGATTCTCGTAAAAAATATATTTCTCATCACCCGTCACAATTTTCCACAAGAAGTCTTTTTTTTGTTGTCGGGCAAGCAGTGAAAGACACGTGTTCATACGTTGACCTAGGTTGTGTTCGGTCAACACATGTGGGACCCAACGTCCAAGCTTATGAATTTTTCCCATTTGATGCAAACGCTTGGAAATAGCTGTTTGGGTGACTCCTAATTGAGCTACAAGCTCTTTTTGCGTTTGGGTTGAGTCCTCATCTAGTAAACCTTGCAATTCCGCATCTTCAAACTTTAGAGGCTGCCCAGGACGCGGCTGGTCACTAAGATCGAAATTACCACTTCTAAAACGTTTGTACCAATAATTACATGTTTCATAAGATACAATGTCGTCACCAAGAACACTACAAATTGATTCCCGCGCTTGAGAAGCATTTTTTCCATGTTGGAATTCGTATAAAATGCAGTGCCGAATGTGCTGTTTATCAGTTGCCATCGTAAACTTAACTATTCTGAGAGGTTATGTAACTTGTATCGACTTGTCGTTTGGTGTTTTACACTCTTGTGTCCGATCTTTACAAAATCACAAAAGACCGCGAAATATTTCTGTTTTAAATATAGTTTTAAGCTCTAAGAAAAAATCTGTAAAAATTAAGTCATACACCTAATAAGTTCTACCTTATTACTATGAATACACTAAATATAGGGTAATACCTACATACCTTGCGATCAATAACCATAGCTGTCTAGAGCTTAACTCAGTGGATTCCTTAACACCAGTTAATCCAGAGTTAATCATACTTATAACTTCTACAACAAAGGGAACTATCCGTTACTAGAATTAGTAACTTCTACGGGGGGGTTAGAACCCTGAGGAAACGAATTCCATACTTACTTTATTACTTAATAGTTTGCCTGAAGCCATAAGATAAGACGTGAAAATAATAAGTCTTAATTGAAATCTATCTTAAAAAATCGGACAAGTGCGAGTCGGACTCGCCCACCGACGGTTCCGTACTTTTGTAATATTTGTTGTTATAGCGGCAACAAAAATACATCATCTGTGAAAATTTCAACTGTCTAGCTATCACGGTTCATGAGATACAGCCTGGTGACAGACGGACGGACGGACGGATAGCGAAGTCTTAGTAATAGATAGGGTCCCGTTTTACCCTTTGGGTACGGAACCCTAAAAAACATTACCATACATTGTTGTAGTCATGATCAGAATGGAACTTTTCAACGACGCCGACGCATAGTTCCCGCTTGGCGATTTGTCATCTTCGTTATGTTTTTAGGCAAATTAGGTTTTAAAGACACATTTTTGCCAAGCTCGAGATCTGATGGTAGAATCTATGAGGAATCGAGGGAACTCTTCAAATGTGAAAGGCATACATATAGTGATTTATGTATCAAGCATTTATATTTAAAAAAGTGATTTGATGAAGTGGAACTGCTGATACTGATCAGAATGCAACTCTTCAACGACGTATAATTTCCACTTGACGATTTGTCGTCATCGTTATGTTTTATGTTTGTTAGGCAAATTAGGTTTTCAAGACAATTTTTTTAATTTCATTGTGTGAAATCCAAAATTAACAATAATCTTTCTTTCACCGATCGTTTTTTTCTCTTAAAAAATATAAAAATATAATAAAATATATATATATATATATATATATATATATATATATATATATATATATATATATATATATATATATATATATATTACTTATTACATAGGAAAGGCATCTATTTCTACCACGATTCGAATATACCCGACGGCTGGTATCATTTGACATAGATCAACAAATTAAGTAAGAGGCTACTTATTTACGTAATATCCACTTCTGCACTACCTATATGCTTGCTACAACAAATCCGTATTTTCGTTTAGTTGTCTATTAAAACAAATAATTACCTTTCCACTTAGCTTTGTTATTTCTTACTAAGCTACGAAAACCACTCACTTGCTTTTGGTAACTGTGGTTACCAGCTGTCACCCTTATTATAATATTAGAAGTGAAGTCACTGAAAAATATGAAGCAAGTGAGTGGATAAGGAAATATATGCATCACGTGACTACTCTGTTATACTAATCTTTGGGAAACCCCCTAATGACGTCACAAGAAGGGCTGTGACGTATTTACTCACGATGCCGTAGGCGGACGATGAGCGGGCGCGCCAAGCGTAAAATACCCTTTTACTGAAAATAGACGCTGGATTACAATTTCGAAAGTTCTTCTTTGGTAAATAAGAATGCTTTTGTTCTTTTTCTTTTGTATTTGTTTTTCAAGACAATAAAGGATTGGGAACTTTTTCACTTTAAGAGAAAAGTGTTGAATATTTTACTTACTTTAACTTAGAGCTACATCTCGGTTTCAGAATTGATTTCACAAAAATAAAAACTTACAATTTCTTTTAAGGCACAAGTTTTAATACATAGGTAGGTACGAGTATATCTACGAGAGAAAACTAACTTGTAGTTTATCATATTTACCTTCCGTAAGTAAGTCATTTTACTCAGACTCAGACCAATCTTCGATGAAAATACCAAAATCACTATAGTTATTTATTTATTTAAACTTTATTGCACAATAAAAATAAGTAAATTCGGCAGACTTAATGCCTTAAGGCATTCTCTACCAGTAACCATTGGGCAAAACAGAAATTCTCGAATGTGGGGGGCTGTATGTATCTATCAGATCCGATCATCAGAACTGGATTTTGACAATAACAGGACCAACTAGGGACTTAAGATACATTTGAACAAAATATAATTTTCCAAATCGGTTAAAAAATTACGAAGTTCTGAGGTAACATTAACATACATACAAAAAAAACCGGACAAGAGCGAGTCTGACTAACCCATTCCGTACTTTTTAGTATTTGTTGTTATAGCGGCAACAGAAATACATCATCTGTGAAAATTTAAATTATCTAACTATCACAGTTCATGAGATACAGCCTGGTGACAGACGGACGGACGGACAGCGGAGTCTTAGTAATAGGGTCCCGTCTTACCCTTTGCGTACGAAACCCTAAAACTACGGTCGAATTGATAACCTCCTCCTTTTTTGAAGTCGGCTAAAACACTGTGATGAGATAGGTAGGTATTATTTTACAGTACATATGGGGCTACTTTATAGCACTAGTGCGAGAAGTAGCATATTACGTTACTGTGTCGAACATTTAAAGGGCCATATGTACTGTAAAACGTTGTACGATACATGTGCGAATAGGTAATTCGCAACTCGTGTCGATTTAAAACACTCCCTTCGGTCGTGTTTTAATTTATCGCCACTCGTTTCGAATTTCCTATTTTTCGCACTTGTATCGTAATGTACTATTATACAATCGTGACGTAATGGAAAGCTTTTTAGTCGAGTGTCGTGTTAAAGGCGACGAAGCATGCTGAGTAGCCTTTGTAAGTATGAGATTGAAAAGCTTGATTGTATCACTATTGTATACAATACTTTTTCTATTAATCAACTAAAATAATGCTTTAAACTAGTATAATCATATAGGTAAACAAACCAAAAGTATACAACGAAGATACGCAAGTAGCCGCGCCGCGCGGGCCGCGCTACTTTCATATGCTGCAGCTGGGTGGTCAACGACACCTCGTAATTCATGAGGCTCTGATACTTAGCACCTTGCTAAATTAAATTTGTAAACATTTTTTCTCTTGAATTTGGCTACAGTAGCCTATAGAGACTAATAAGCAACGCTAAGCGTTCTTCATAGTCTATGGATATTGCTATATTTCTTTATTAAGGGTGTCACATGCGCGTTTTTTACTTATGAAGCAATTGTTTCTACTATGCAACCTAAAAAATAAATAATTCATTTGAGATATCGTTTTGTTTCGTCCTCATGACCGCGGCGGTACGTGATTGGTCAAATTCATTAAAGTTGACTACAGCGTTTGCTTATGAATATTATAGTTGAGTCTGGAGCCCATAATAAAAGTATGAGATCTGAGTTTGGTATACGAACTCTTCTTTCAACCATTACAGTCGCTGAGTAGAAAAAGAAAATAATTAAGCTAAGTACCTATACCTACGGGTACGGGATCGTAACTGGCTCTCTCTCTGCTGGCCCTCCAGTTCAGCTATTTAATTATCGGTTTTCACTGATGACGTTAAACATTATTCCAATTACGTTTAACCATTTTGTGTTCAAAGCATGTTGGCCGATTATTTGTCTTGGCAAACAAGTTGACACTCGAGTGCGTATTTCTTTGACACCAAGATTGCGCACGACACGACACTGCGTGGGCTATTCTCTCTGGAGAAATATACAAGCGCCAAAGTTACATTTGCACATGAAAAGGCAATGTTGTTAGAGAATTGGCTGAGCTTAAATTTTACCGACCGCAAACGATATTTGTAGCATTGTTGTTGAGAAAAACAAACACGCCTGAGTGCTTTGAAAAATATAAAATTGGTTTTAAAAGTTTTATTTTCGCCTGTTAGCTTTTGATAGAAACCAAATACCACCAACCCTTGAATAAATTGCTATTGCTTCTAACTGGATAGGTACATAAACATATTTATTTATATTGGAGTAGCTTAGGGGTGGGTATATTTTCTAGTACAATAGGACCTCTATTAACCGAACTAATTGGGACCTAGAAGAGTTCGGATAATCGTAATTTGGGTTTATTGGGATGTGATCAAACAAAAACAACACCTGTTTATATAAAAAACAGTATAGTATATTAAAATTTGACGTACAAATTAACGTTAAAATATAAAACACCTCAAAAAAGTACGGATAAATGAGGATTTGAATAAATTAAGTCAGCATTCAGATAATTGAGGGTTCGATTCGAATTACTCGAGGATTGGATATCGATGTTCTATCTATACTGTGGTTCCATTGATCTAATCGGTTTCCTGTCCCAGCTTAATATCACTCTTCCCTGGGAGACCTGTGCCCAAGAGTGAAACGTACAGGAACATGGTATTGTTATGGTGGTATCATTACTCTAGTTTTATCTATGATAGACTCTAGGTTATCTATTGACATGTCATGGCTCATAAAAGATGTCTTGAATAAAGTCTCATATTTGTTATAATTAAAAGTCTATTCTTTACAATACGACATGGTGTCAGAAGTGATCTAAGAACTAAATAAAGTAATTTAGAATGACAGACGAAGTCGCGCCAGCGAAAATAAAAGGAAGACATGGAATCCTTGGGTGCGCTCCCATGTGCACGAACGGCAATATGGCGGAGAATTATAAAAAATGGATCCAATCTTTTAAATTATATCTACGTGCATCGTCGTTAGATGAAGAGTCGGAGCCGCGCAAAGTCGCACTATTCTTGCATTTAATTGGTGAACGTGGTGTCGAAATTTTCAACTCATTGGAAAAAGATGAAGAAAAAATCACATACGATGATCTGTTGAAGCTGTTCAATGATTATTTCATTCCAAAGAGCAACATAACCTATGAATGTCACAATTTCTTCACCTACAAGCAAGGCGAAGAAGAAACATTGGACGAATTTATGACTAACCTAAGAGCCAAGAGTAAAAATTGCAAATTTGGATCCTTACAAGATACCTTGATCAAGTCGATGTTTATATGTAATATGAACAGTAAATATAACTACGTACAAGAAAAGCTACTTATACAAGATGACTTAACGCTAGATAGAGCGCTGGAAGTAGCGAGAGGCCTAGTTGCAGCCAAAAAACATGCACAATCAATGCAAGAGCCAAGCGTCTTGTATATGGACAAGTCTAGGTCACGAACGCCAGCAAGATATACGTCTTCAGGTCAACGGTCACAGCGTTCACATTCACTACAAAGTCAGCACAGGTTGCAACAGTCAAGTCAGCGACAGCAAGTACAGTCAGGTCAACAACGCCAGCCATTGTGTGGTAAATGTGGTCAAGTTCATAGATATAAGTGTCCAGCCGCTACTGTAGAATGCCTGAATTGCCACAAAATAGGTCATTACAAAAGAATGTGCCGATCAGGCAATCGAGTACACTATGTTGAAACAATGGAAGAACCAGAAGTTGGTGCAACATCAGCAGATTTCTTCATTGGTCACATCAAGGCAAGCACGGAATCTGAAACAGAATGGTCAGTCAAGGTAACAATAAATGATGTGGATGTCAATTGTCTGATAGATACCGGAAGCGGTGCGGATGTAATGAATGTAGCAGATTACAACAGTCTTAACCTCAAGACAAAGTTAGACAAGTGTCAGGCCAGAATTACAGCATATGGTAGTCATAATATTGAAATTTTGGGAGAGCAAACATTTCTATGTAAATTGTCAGTAAATAATATGTGTGTAATAAGACCCATAACCTTCATAATTGCAAATGTAACTTCACCTACAGTCTTAGGAAGAATAACATGTCGCCAGCTAGGTCTAGTACAAAGGATATATTGTATTGAGTCTGAAGGAAGTCATAATGTACCTCTGGAATGTCAAAATAAGTCAGGTCAATCTAATCTATTAGAATCAGGTATCATGTCAAATGAAACCAACATATCCTGTAATGAAATGTCACAGTCAAATAGTCAAAGCAAAATGTCTATGTCAAAGTCACAAATTGAAATGTCAAACACACAGTCAAATGATAAGTTTATAAAAAACATACTGTCAAAATATGATAATGTTTTTGTCGGTTTAGGCTGTTTACCAGGTGAGTGTAACATAACTGTCAATCCAGATGTGCCGCCAAGGATAGATGCTCCAAGGAAGGTGCCATTTGCACTTTATCCCAAACTTCAGAAGGAATTGGAAAAGATGGAGCAAATGGATGTCATTGCCAAAGTCACTGAGCCAACTAAATGGGTAAGTTCTTTAATTCTTGTAGAAAAGAAGAATGGTCAACTAAGGGTATGTCTTGACCCTAGAAATTTAAATCAGGCCATTTGTCGTAGTCACTATCCTATACCAACTGTTGATATGGTACGCTCGAAAGTGGTTGGAGCTAAATATTACTCCACTTTGGATGCTAGCAGTGGTTTTTGGATGTGTCGTCTTAATGAAGAAAGCTCATATCTGACAACGTTCAATACCCCTTTCGGTAGGTACAGGTTTAAACGTTTGCCGTTTGGAGTAAGCTGTGCTCCAGAGTATTTTCACAGAGTGATGACTGAAGCTTTTAGTGATATACCTGGTGTCACAGTGTATAGTGATGACATATTAGTATCTGGCAAGTCAATAAATGAGCACAATGAGCATTTGACTATGGTCTTTGAGAGAGCACAACAACTAAATATAAAATTTAATAAAACTAGAGTAATGATACCACCATAACATCCCCCTTATTTTATACAAAACTGACCCCTAGCCTCTTATACAAAAAAATTTACCACTGAATGGGACATAAAACATACCACTTCTAGTCCATATTTAGCCAGATCAAATGGTCTAGCCGAATCTGGAGTGAAAATATGTAAAAAAATATTTATTAAATGTGATGAGTCAGGTGCAGACCCTTACCTTGCTCTTCTCCAATACAGGAACACTCCACGAGGCAACTTAGCTTCTCCAGCTCAATTGCTGATGTCACGTAGTCTTAGAACTCAGTTACCTACCATAGTAGAAAAGTTAAGGCCTAAAACAGTTAGGTTTGAGGAATATTTAACTTCTAAGCAACAAAATCAAGCCACTTCAGGAAAATATTATAATAAAAATACAAAAACTTTGCCAGAGCTTAAAAAAGGAGATGGAGTGTACTATAAGAAAAGTCCAGATAGTGTATGGGTGCCAGGAGTAATAGTAGATGTCGGTCCGGAACCAAGGTCTTATATTGTTAGCAGTCCAGATGGATTTGTTGGTAGACGCAACAGACAGCACATTCTGCTACCAAAATCAAGGTCAGTATCACCATCAATTAAGCAGGTACCCCAACACCAGGAGACACCTAAGCAGGAACCTCAAAGAGGAGAGACAGCTAAGCAGGAATCCCAATCCCAGGACGAGGAGTCAGCAACAGGTCAGGCAGAATGTACAACTACGCCGACTCCAGCATCGCAGGCTACTGCATCTAAATGTTCTAGATTTGGTCGATTAATTAAACCACCTAGAAGACTAAACTTATAATTTGACTGGCAATTAACTTTGTATAATTAACCTTAAATGCATATATTGTATAAGAGGCTAGGGGTCAGTTTTGTATAAAATAAGGGGGATGTTATGGTGGTATCATTACTCTAGTTTTATCTATGATAGACTCTAGGTTATCTATTGACATGTCATGGCTCATAAAAGATGTCTTGAATAAAGTCTCATATTTGTTATAATTAAAAGTCTATTCTTTACAATACGACAGGTATCTACTTAACATACATTTAAATCTAAGTACATACATAAGTATAATCAGTGAGTGAACGTCAAAGTTGACCTCTCCAATTATTTGGAATTTTCTTTCAGGTAGCACAGCTTAACAATAACAGACATAACAGTTCCACCTGACAAAATATTTTGGGAAGCATTAATTCTAAAAAACTAAAAACTTATATTTAGTTACATTTACACTTTAAAAATTGTGACTTGTAGTTTACAAAACCGGGAAAGGGTTAAGTCTTTGCCGGTTACACATATACTCTTACGAGACGACACTGTTTGAAACTTTCATGCTCTAATCACAATAGTCAAAAATTGCATATCAAGCGCGGACTAACATAACAATCTCTATTTGCCAATTCACTCATCTTCGAGACTGACTTTGTTAGCCTTCGTCTTCGCCTTCTTTTCAACTTTCTTCCGATATTCATACTTCATTTTCTTGCTCGAAATTCTACTGTAACCAACACCCCGCCTGAGCTTATATTGCGTGATATGGACCATCGTTTCTCCACCCACTTTAACGACCACACGACCTCGTGGTAGAGGTATCCTACTTGTGAATACCACTTCACCGTTCCCACAATATACCTCCACAGCGCAATAATCCATAAAGATACGCCAATAGACGATTCCTTTTGGAGACCAGTCTGCGCGCCTCACTCCATCCTCTCTTCCTCTATCAACAGTTACATATCGATGTTCAGAAGAATACCCGACTTTAAACTGACTGCCGTCACCCCATTCGAAAGTGATACTTACATCTCTAGTGGCAGTTGTAGTATTTAAAATCAGCTCGAAATATTTAGTGTCGGACGTGAAAGCGCCTCCAGGAGAATACCAAGCACGCTCAAGGATTTCTCTGCGAAGCTGTTTGGCTTCTCTGACGGGCATCATGAGGATTTCTCCCTTTTTGTTAAGCTGTATCTCCCGCACTAGGGTAAGCATGTTCGCCCAGCCGTGCCGGGATTCTGCTAAGCTCGACATTCCCAATCCAGCTATTAAAAGCCTCCTCCCATCAGGAGCTATTGCAGTCTTTACGCCATAGAAGTCATGACCATGGTCTAGTTCGTTGAAAGTCGCTGTCGATAATTCCATGTTCTCGAAAGCCAGTTTATCGTATTCGAAGTGCCCAACAATATAGCCAGTCTGATACATGTTTTTAAATCTAAAGCAGTCTGCCTGGATACCCTGAACGGATAATATCAATACGTCCATGCCGTCCATTTCGACCATGTCCGGGTTCTCCCACATAAAACCCATATCTCCGTAGGACTCTGCTAAGGTTTTATTAAAGGTCCACATGTTCATGTCCACGGAAGTGTAAAGTTCTAGTCTGCCGAGTTGTTCTCTAGATGTAGTCCCAAGCATCATGTAGGTGTTGTTCCTATGTCTCCACACCTTAGGGTTTCTGAAGTTGCCGACGCCATGCAAGTCTTCCCTTATAACCGGATTGTAAAGGTATTTCTGAAAGATGATTCCATCTGTGCTGATAGCAACGTTTTGAGTCTGCCAGCTTTTGGAGTTCCTTAGCGCGTAGCCAGTGTAGAATAGAGTGAGATAGCGATCGTGAATAATGGCACTCCCGGCGAGGCAGCCTTGTTTCTCATAATAGTCTTTCGGCACAAGGGCTGGAGGGTAATGCGCCCAATCGACCAGGTTAGAACTGACCACATGGCCCCAGTTCACAGCCCCCCACGCGCCGTTGTTAGGATGATATTCGTAGAAAATATGATATTGGTTTTTGAAATAAATGAACGCTGCTGGATCCCGAAGCCAGCCAACTGGAGATGATATATGAAAAAGTGGTCCATTCTTCGTCTTCTGGGCCGATTTTCTTTCTTTCAAGAAAGCTTCTATGTGCCCGTAGTCCAAGCTATACTCGGCCGAGGCTAGGCCTAGTCCGAAGAGCAATATAAACAATTCCATTTGGTGCGGCGTTTGAAAAAATACTGATATTATCTTTGACATCGGACTCTAAGGGAAGCGAGTGTTTGTAAACAGTGACGCGGTAGAGACACTAGAGACTGAACAGCAAGTATTGAATAGCACTGTAAACACAACAGACATATATCTAAATGAGTAGATAATATCACAGCATTATTTGGAACTCATTTGGAGCTATTTGAACTAAAATACTTTTGAAGTCCGATTATTTTATGATTTTCATAAATGTAGCCAAACACCTAACCTACATAAAATAGGAGCTATTTGGAAAGTCCCGTGAAATACGTATGTACTTATTGTACTCATAAGAGTCATACGTTTTGAGACGAATGTAAACTCAAATCCTAGTTCAATTACTGAAATGTTATACAATTACTTTAATATTTTTATTTAACAACCATACAAGAAGTAATTAAAATAAATTGAATTTATTTAAAATGACCTTCTGTGTTTTTCATTATAGTCCGTGTTAGCATTTAGGGAGTGTCGGCACGCTGTCGAAAATATAACGTTTACTGGCGGGGAAGTGTCGGAAGTAGAAGCAAACTGTAATAGATAAAATATCACATTATACGCCAATATATTGAGAAATATTTCGTATAATATGCTGAATAACCAATATTTAATTACCATGCCTGTATTGCAGTGGGGAGGATGTTTCCATAAGGAGACAGTATTTTGTTCTTCGAAAATGAGCCAAATTGAAGGTCAAGCCAAATCGGACAGACTTCTTAGACTAAAATCAGCCTGAAAATACTTTTTTTTTTTCAACTTGAACATGTATTGTTGTAAAAAAAATCGCACTATAAACGTCAATAGGTGATGTGAAAAGCAGTATGTGTCACATAGTAGCAAAATTATTTCCTTGTTCGGTAACACTTGAATCCCTCACTACGCTCGAGACTATCATAGAATCCCTCGCTTCAAACGCTTCATTCAGGATTCAATGTACGCCCTCGGCGTAAATATGTCATTTTCCTCCCTTGTGACACAATCTACTATTCGATTTTTAGTTCCGAGTAGTGTCTTTATCGAACCCTAGCCCAAATCTTCCAAATTGTTATTTGGGGACACATTTACCTTTTTTCGAGCAGGCGAGAGAGGCCTAAACCTGACGTAAATTTAATCCAAACCTTGCCGCGATTAAATGGACCACTATAAAAGAAACAAAATAATTCCGTTAAATAAGTTGCGTGCCAGAACCGGCACTTTGTCAGACGACCTAACGAAAACCTATAAAAAAACCGGTCAAGTGCGAGTTCGTTTACCTCGCGCACCGAGGGTTCCGTACAAACTTTCAATTTTCTCATGAAAGACTTTTGACCAGAAGTATACTATTAGTGTACAGCGCCATCTATGGGCGAATTGGCTAATTTGAGCGACCTGTATGTATGTTGGTTTTTTAGGGATAATTCTTTATCATGTGAACCGATTTCAATCATTTTTATTTTATTTGAAAGATGGTGCCTTTAGTGTAATCTCATAGGAATTTCAACTATAATAAACACCCGCAAACGTGATTAAATTGCAAATTAAATTACGAAATGTTTTTTGTTAATTAAAAAAAGTTATGATACAGGTCTGATTTTATTTTTCCTGTAATCTTTATAATAATCTTATTATTACGTAAAAAATTCATAATTGTTCATTCATAAACTTCGGAGATAAGGGGGGAATGGTAATTTTTTTTCACATTTTCCTTCATAAGTCAATTTTTTTTTCACTATGAAAAAAAAAATAGTTTTGTAATGTTCAATTTGAGCTCTTTCAAATGATTTGACCTAGTAACTAGACTTTGAAATTTTGCCCCCTCTTTATATTGGGAATTTTCCATAATTAATACAAATGAAATAAAAAAATTACAATATGTTTGGGTTAGCGTTATTTATTACTATTCCAAATTTCAAATCGATAGCTTAAGTACTTCTCGGGACGGACGGACGGACAGAGTCGCACCATAAGGGTTCCTGTTGTACCTTTTTGGTACAGAACCCTAAAAACACTCTGTTATCAAAAACTCTCTGTTATGGGTGTTGATCAAAAGCAATAATATAAAAATTTTACCTTCCAATAAAATTGTTATTATGTTTCATGGTACGTTATGATTTTCGAACAAGCGAGGGAAGCGAAGTGAAGTTCTTACATTCGATCGATTAGCACACATACCTAAATCACTTAAATAGTAATAATTTAATAGCACTCTTTGCATATATAAATAGATGCCCGGTGTAGCGCGACATACGCGACGTCTAATTGAATATGTCTGTGGTCAAGAGATCTATTGTTGTGTTGGAATATACGTATTGTTATAGACACACGTAATTTCTAGTTGTGTAGATGAAAAAGATGCATTGTTTGGTCGCGCAATACAGTTGATGTCATTTGTAAAGCGAGTGGGAGGGGTGCTTGGATACACACTAACACAATAATTATGTCAAAGTAACCTCTCTCCATAAAGGCCAGTTCAGACGGGATTTTCGAATGGACCAATTTTATCAGAAAATAAATTGGTACAAATTTCCAATTTAATCACTTATTTTAGATTTATGGTGGTATTTGAGAACTATAAATTTAAAAAAATGCTCCCAAACGTGAATAGCGTCACAAATTGGTATTCTTGCGTCGCCATCTCCATTTTATTGGTAATATCACTAATATCTGTCATAATCGGCGGTCGAAATCGGCGAGACAAATCGGTTTTTGCATCCACACCACCTGATTTGAACCGACAATTTAATCAGATTGGCGAAAAACTGTTCCAGTCTGGACTGGCCTTAAGGCTAATTTTATGAAAACATTGGTCGCATTTTATAAAAGACGTGTATCCACTTGATGATTAGAAGAAATGATACACTGAAATTGTAACTTTTTACATACTTTCATTAAATGCGATCATAATATATAAAAAAATCCACACATGCTGGTAAAGGCTCTCTCAATACTTCAAAAACTGATGAGGAAGTTGCATTTTATCCACAAGAGTGACAAACTAACTAGATGCAAATTTTGAGTTGTTCCCCCATTTTGGCTGGTGGAATTGACTTTCGAGTGATGGTTTTGAATGATAAATATTTGTTTGAATGTCATTTTTGTTTGATGTTTTACAGTTAAGTCTTTTCCTCGCGATGCTGTGGTGAATACATTGTTTTTCACTCGGTGGCAAAGTTTGTTTAACCCTCGTGCCTTGAAACGCTCCCAACGCTCACTATTCAATTTTCGAACCAGTTGGAATATTTCGCTTGGTCGGGTGTCAATATGAGCGTGACATGAGAGATTAAACAATACCTTAGCCCCCTTGTAATACAAATAACTATTTATTATTATTATTTTCTTACGGGTTTCCGAAATATATGCTATTACTACTAATTATATTGATTGATAAATATAGGATCTTCGTAAGTAAAAATTCATGGATAAATAATTTATAATAATAATATATTTCGTCTAAAAAGTACTTAGTATTAATATACAGAAACTTCAACAAAACATAATAACATAACTCTCATATTAATAAAGTAATCATATCTACATATAGTTTAATATGAATACAGCAACGATTATTTTCAACATATTTGAAGCCATTTTCTTAGACACAATAATAGAAACAATGACAAAAGATATGGGTACACAATATCACAGATAAATAATTTTGGTCCATTTTCACTTCAAATCATTTTCGATAAATGTAACAATAATATCCTATTATAATCTTGCATTAAGAACACACTTTGCTCACTTATTTATTTAGGTAAATGTACTTTATAATAAAACCCCAAAACCCTATTATGCTTAAAATGTACATAGGATTAATTATTATTTTTAAATACTATTTTCATATAATATTATCGTTTTGGAAGACACTTGATTTCATTGGATTTAGGTATTTACAATAAATGTTATTTAATTGTCAACAATGGTATTTACATGTCATATACAGAATCTTTATTTAATTGATATATACCTGCATAAAATATATGTGTAATGGTAAAGTTTAAAAAATAACAATTTATGTTTTACGTCCTACACCGTCAGCGTTCAATTTTCAACATTTTAGGTTATACAATAAAATGCATTTTGGATTGGCACTTATGGTCAATGAGATATGGTTTTTTTTTGGATTAGCTGCAATTAAGAGTAGTTTACAGAGCTGTAATCAGTGTTAGAGATTCCACATCGTTGTGCAGCACGTAAGCATTCAAATAACAACAGTAATTCTACCAAGGTAATTTGTGTGAATAATAATATGTTTTACGTATACCTCCCAACGGAAAAAAACTCCATTATTCAAAGTTTCACAGGCACGGAAAAGATTCTTCAAGCGCTAATTAGAGTTATACCTTGCGATACGAGGGTCATGCCAAAAGAAGTTAGATACTCTATGGTCATTTGATCGATACTGGCCAGTTATACACCATTGTAAAGGTAGGTTATTTGCTAATAAATTCAAATATGGAACACTCGGAAAATGTTAGGATTCCTTTTTTAATTATTTTTTTTCTGGGTAATTTTGGAGGGAAATTTTCGCAACAATGGAGCTCACTCGACGTGATTTTCGTGTTATGATTTATTATGATTTTAAAAAAGGTTTAAAACCTCAAGAGTGTTTTGAACTTTTAGTTTCAACTTTTGGCGAGTCTGCTTGTTCACGTGCAACTGTTTTTAATTGGTTTGCTGAATTTAAAAGGGGACGAGAGACCTTTGAAGATGAGGCGAAGACCGGACGGCCGCCAACCGCAGTCACTCAAGAAAACGTACAGGCTGTGGAAAAAAATGTTCGTGCGAACCGACGAATTACATATGCAGAGCTCGAGCGTGAGCTGGGTATTGGATCAGCAGCATTGCAAACTATAATTCATTATCATCTGGCCCTTCATAAGCGTTGTTCAAGATGGGTGCCGCACAAACTCACCGATTTGCAAAAAGACCGCCGCGTAGATTGGTGCAAATTTATGATAGATAAATTCGACGCTGGCGAGAAAAAAAATGTATATGATATACTTACAGGTGACGAAACATGGCTATATAACTACGACCCCGAAACAAAGCGGCAGTCCACAGTATGGTGTTTTGAAGATGAGCCGACGCCAACAAAATGTCGCCGAACCCGAAGTACACAAAAACAAATGATTGCCTCATTTTTCTGCAAGACGGGACATATTGCTACGATAGTGCTAGAAGATCAAAGGACAGTCAACTCTGAATGGTATGTGACAGTTTGTGCCCCCAGAGTACTGTCAGCTTGGTGTGACAAGCGGCCGAAATCGGGAACTCAGCACCTGCTCTGGCACCATGACAACGCTGCCCCTCACACTTCTGCTAGAACACTTGACTATTTCAGCTCAAAAAACGTGACTATCTTGCCCCACCCGCCATATTCCCCCGACCTAGCCCCTTGCGATTTTTACTTATTTCCCAAAATTAAAGAAAAATTAAAAGGAAGGCGATTTGAGAACAAAGAAGATGCCCTGGCTGCGTATAATTATGAAATTTCTGAGGTATCTAAAGAAGAGTGGTCATCGGTATTTTCTAAGTGGTTTAGACGGATGGAAAAGTGTATACGTGTTCACGGTGACTACTTCGAAAAAATAGATAGCTGTAATAAAGAATAAAGTCGGTAACTTTTGAGTATCTAATTTCTTTTGGCATGACCCTCGTAAAGGCGAACTAGTATATTTTCGAAGGGAACGTACTCAGGGACGGGTACAAAGCGGGGATGGTCGTGTCGGAAATCAGTTATATTATTTTCATCACACTTGCTAAAAAAAATCTTATTTCATGCAGGTGAGCTGAAGGACAAAGGCCTACATTGTTCCCGCGGGAGTTATGGATTGCGACAAAAAAGCTATAACTCCCTAGGGAGTTAACTTTTTTTTAAATATGTCACGAATTCATAGAAACCACGTAGTGTAAATGAGTTTTACTTTAAAAATACTGCCATTAATAATTTAATATGTTTGTTTGTTTAAAAATATTTAATTTGATTAATTTATTAGCAGTTACAAATATTTTTACATAATTTTCAATCGTGGCTGAATGCCGAATAGGTCTGTGCCTTCGATGCCTAACCTATCAAGAAATGACAATATGGCGGACGAATGTTTGAAATGTCACCGTATTTAAGAATGATTTCGCTTAAAATTTAGTTTTTTCTTCTCAAGTGTGATGAAAAACATTGTGTGTAACTCGGGGGGTAAGAACCACCCTCGCAACCTCGGGTCTTCAAAAATTCACTTACCCCCCTCGTTGCACAATGTACTATTGTGACACCTGTGAAACAATTTGTTGCTTTTCATGTTTACTACGCCTTCTGGTATATGTTGTATGGCGTCATGTACGATATAAAATAAACATCACTTTTTAACACCGCACGACTGAAAGAGATTGCAACACGCCACGTAGACAAGTACGAAGTATGATCATTAAATCTGATTGCTATGCTCAACGGACTTAAGATTCTAATTATTATCTTCGAGATAGCATTCTAATTTTTGAGTGTATACCTTTGTGTCAAGGTTTATTTCGGTTTGGCGGCGTGTCGGAGCGCTGTATGCAAATCCGCCCAAAGAGTGGCGACGCGCGCGTGCGTCGCGCCTTGCGTGCGGAAGAGAGACGGAAGAGATTCGACAGCAGCCAGTGCGTAGGCACGAGACAGGAGCGCTTCCTGTCAAAAAAAATGAGTAAATAATTTAACATTACATCATATTATAATACTTTTATTTTTTAAATGATTTTGTTTATATCCAAAAAAATATACTTTTATCATTTCAAAAGGAAGTATTTAAATACTCGAATATCAGGGTTTTACATTTGTTTGTTTTCAAATCCTCGATCCTCCCAGCCGCTCTGCTTCCAAAGCTCTATCACACACCACCTTATTAAAACTTCCGAGCTTCAAGCCAAAGTTATTTAATTAGAACGCGATACGAACAGTTCAGTGTGATTAATCCTAAATCTTTTAAGTTGCTGTACTATCACCAACCTTACGAATACAGATGTGCAAGAAGCGGAAATTTTACAAAAACTCAGGAATTTCTGAAAAAAATAATTAGAAATAAAGGAAATAACACATTCGCATGTTGGCAATTATGTCCAACTGTTTCTTTTTTGAGGAGTGCAATAATGCCAATAATAGTACATTATTGCAGAGATTGCGCTCGGCGTGCAGGCCCGCGTCAGGCGGCCGCATAGCTCCCTGACAATATTCTATCTATGCTCTGTGTACCTGCGTGGCGCAGCACAGCGCGTACCGGTGCCGCTCGCGCAGGAGCTGGCTGGCGGCCGAGTGCCGGTGCTGCGCGGCCGCCGCGGCGCGCTCGGCGTGCAGCCCCCGCGTCAGGCGGCCGCATAGCTCCCTGACAATATTCTATCTATGCTCTGTGTACCTGCGTGGCGCAGCACAGCGCGTACCGGTGCCGCTCGCGCAGGAGCTGGCTGGCGGCCGAGTGCCGGTGCTGCGCGGCCGCCGCGGCGCGCTCGGCGTGCAGCCCCCGCGTCAGGCGGCCGCATAGCTCCCTGACAATATTCTATCTATGCTCTGTGTACCTGCGTGGCGCAGCACAGCGCGTACCGGTGCCGCTCGCGCAGGAGCTGGCTGGCGGCCGAGTGCCGGTGCTGCGCGGCCGCCGCGGCGCGCTCGGCGTGCAGCCCCCGCGTCAGGCGGCCGCATAGCTCCCTGACAATATTCTATCTATGCTCTGTGTACCTGCGTGGCGCAGCACAGCGCGTACCGGTGCCGCTCGCGCAGGAGCTGGCTGGCGGCCGAGTGCCGGTGCTGCGCGGCCGCCGCGGCGCGCTCGGCGTGCAGCCCCCGCGTCAGGCGGCCGCATAGCTCCCTGACAATATTCTATCTATGCTCTGTGTACCTGCGTGGCGCAGCACAGCGCGTACCGGTGCCGCTCGCGCAGGAGCTGGCTGGCGGCCGAGTGCCGGTGCTGCGCGGCCGCCGCGGCGCGCTCGGCGTGCAGCCCCCGCGTCAGGCGGCCGCATAGCTCCCTGACAATATTCTATCTATGCTCTGTGTACCTGCGTGGCGCAGCACAGCGCGTACCGGTGCCGCTCGCGCAGGAGCTGGCTGGCGGCCGAGTGCCGGTGCTGCGCGGCCGCCGCGGCGCGCTCGGCGTGCAGCCCCCGCGTCAGGCGGCCGCATAGCTCCCTGACAATATTCTATCTATGCTCTGTGTACCTGCGTGGCGCAGCACAGCGCGTACCGGTGCCGCTCGCGCAGGAGCTGGCTGGCGGCCGAGTGCCGGTGCTGCGCGGCCGCCGCGGCGCGCTCGGCGTGCAGCCCCCGCGTCAGGCGGCCGCATAGCTCCCTGACAATATTCTATCTATGCTCTGTGTACCTGCGTGGCGCAGCACAGCGCGTACCGGTGCCGCTCGCGCAGGAGCTGGCTGGCGGCCGAGTGCCGGTGCTGCGCGGCCGCCGCGGCGCGCTCGGCGTGCAGCCCCCGCGTCAGGCGGCCGCATAGCTCCCTGACAATATTCTATCTATGCTCTGTGTACCTGCGTGGCGCAGCACAGCGCGTACCGGTGCCGCTCGCGCAGGAGCTGGCTGGCGGCCGAGTGCCGGTGCTGCGCGGCCGCCGCGGCGCGCTCGGCGTGCAGCCCCCGCGTCAGGCGGCCGCATAGCTCCCTGACAATAATGGACATTTTACATACTGTGAGGTTAGACATTAAAGGAAACAACTAGGTTCGAGTTTAGACGTGTCAAATATCACGTACATGGTCTTAAACACTTTTAGTCACCTATGCGCGTGTGTTTGTGGGTGAGATGTAGTACACTACACACACACTCTACAATACATGGGTAAACTCAGTAAGTTAATACAATCCAAATGGACAAAAGGTAAGGTGAGAGACATAGAGATATAACCCGAACATTTTTTCAAAACTGAATCATTTAAAAAACCATGTAATTATTCTCGAACCTACTCAAAATCGGTTGAAAAATGCAGCCTGTAGAGGAACATATCCGGACTTACAAAATTATTTCTTCCAAGACGAAAGTGTCTCAGCGCTCCGCGCTCGTTCGATGACAACTAAAGATTAATACTTTTTTTATTATTTCCCAGTTTCATAAGTCAGATTGAACATTTATTTATTTATTTATTTAATCTTTATTGCACATAAGAAAACACACTGTACAATAGGCGAACTTAATGCCGTAAGGCATTCTCTACCAGTCAACCTGTAGGCAAAGCAGATAAGTTGTAGGCGGTGCAAAAACATAGGTATAGGTGATACAATTGATACATGTACGAACACAATACATTCATAAAAAATACACATACATAAACATACATATATATTAATAATATTGATACAAATACATATACTTACATATACATACCTATATATATATATATATATATGAAATCAGATGAACTTACAAAGCAGAAACATTAAGATTTTCCAGTACTGCCAGCAAAGTGCTCACTTAAGGATTTTTTAAAAGCAAACCTGTTCGGACACTGTCTAATTTTGACAGGGAGACTATTCCAAAGGCGAGCTGCCTGAATAGAGAAAGAATCGGACATGTAACCAGTTCGGTGAGATGGTATAGACAGAGATAGATTGCCAGAAGAGCGAAGCTGACGGACACGAGAGACACCATAGTAGTGGAAGAAAGATTTTAGATATTCGGGGGACTGAGGGTCGTTAAGAACAGAAAAGAGGGTGCAGAGCATGCGAATGTTGCGCCGAATACGAATGGGAAACCAGCCAAGTTTTGAGCGGAATGAGGAGACATGATCGTATTTGCGGAGACAGAAAACAAAACGGATACAATTATTCATTAAACGATCTAATTTGTCCAAGAGCTCCTCATTTAAGTCCGGATAACACACATCGCCATAGTCGACACCTGTAGGCAACATTCGTACCTGTAGGCTCCTAAAGCATCTAAAGCCAACAAGAGCCTCCCTCCAATGCCATCTTCTGTAAAATCTGTGTTTTCAGTGGTATTTTCACCCATTTCAACAGCCAGTCTGCGGAAAAAATATAAAAATACTTTATAATATAAATAAACATACAAGTAGACTAAACATACACTACACTTAACAGCAATTTGAAATGTATAGGTACCCCTCTTGCGCCACCAACCACCACCAAATTGTATCCTTCAAGTAGCAGTTATAGAGAAACTATATTGTATGGCATAAGATTGAAAATCACTCGGCAGCGATTTTAAACGCTTCCCGCACGGACGACAAGCGGGCGACATCGCACACGTGCGAAAAGCGCGTTCAGTCCAGCTCAGTTTTCTTATATTCCGTCTTTTCGGTTTAAGCTCTATGGTGTATGACATAAGGTTAAAACTCACTCGGCAGCGACCTCAAGCGCTTCCCGCACGAGCGACCAACGGGCGGCGTCAGACACGTTGGTAGCGGAAAGGGAGTTTAAACCATTTCCGAATTCTCTTACATCTGCACTTTTGGTTTAAATTCTATGATGTATGACATAAGGTTGAAAGTCACTCAGCAGCGACTTTTAGCGCTTCCCTTACGGGCGACCAGCGGTCGGCTTCGGACACGTTGGTCGCGGAAAGCGCGTTCAACACAGGTCCGAGTTCTCTAATGGGCGAGTATAAGAGCTTATCTGCTTAAACTCCATAATGTATAACATAAGGTTAAAACTCACTCGGCAGCGACTTTAAGCGCTTCGCGCACGGGCGACCAGCGGGCGGTGTCGGAGACATTGGTAGCGGAAAGGGCGTTCAATCCAGCTCCGAGTTCTCTTATATCCGCTTTCTCTGCTTCACAGCGACTCTCCGCTGAAAAAAATACGTAGTATTATGAATGTGATAAAACAGGTATATGCCCAGTTCGCTCAATACATATTACGTAAGTAAATCTCTCGTGTGTGTATTGGTATATTCAAAGTATTTAAACCACTGATCAATTAGCCAATAGATGCAGCAAATAAGACTCGGTTGGCGCTCTTTTTTTAATAAATTACAAATTGGTGATGCGTGGATTAACTCTCGAAATCTTCGCATAATGAACAATTTACGAAGATAAGCGCTCACAAGCCGGCTCTCTTTTACTCGTTAAATACTACGGCGCAAACCTACTTACTACGATGTATGCGGTTAGAAGGACCAACCTCTCTCGAAGATTTGGAAGAGCCTGTCCAAGCCCAGCTGAACAAGCCGCAGTTGCTCCTGGCTCGACACGAATGCTGCCTGCATCTCTTCTGTGGTCATGTCTCTCTGGAGCAATTCACAATATAGACTTTGAGATTGTGTTCAAATAATAGTCACAGTAACCTAGAGACCCTTCGCGTTGGAAGGTCGGCCAACTTCTAGTCTAGATCGGAAACTTAAACTTGACTTAATTTATAGTTTGCGCTAATAATCAGGAGGCTTACTTAACTTTAGACTACAATCAGTAACAAATAAGGTTCAGTTTACAGCACTGTTTTTTTTAATACCACGTCGGTGGCAAACAGGCATACGGCCCACCTGATGGTAAGTAGTCACCATACTATATGGACGCCTGTAGCACCAGAGATATTACAGATATGAGAGATATTATTATTGCTTTCTTGTATTCCTGCCAACATAAACTCGGCAAGATTCAACTTACAGAACTGCTTTCTTGTGTTCCAGCCAACGTAAACTCGTCATGTTTCGGTTTCTCGAGTCTCGAGTTTGCCTCGCACAGAAACGTTCTTAAGTCGGCATCGTGGGCCAATACGGGGTGTCTTGCCATGAGTGTCAGCCATCGTTGGAGGGCGGCGCGGCGTCGTTGGAGAAAAAGGGGGCTGCCCCCATTGACGACCACGCGTTTTGGGGGCAAGCGGCATACGGCTCTGTAAAAAAAATGTTATCTCTGCAGTTTGATATTATGAAACGCAGCTGAATCAGCTTTATCGCAAACTGAGACGCCCCCTAACGGCTATGGGCACATTAGTTTTTTGATGGTTCACATATTTAGGTATTATATGCCTCGATGTGCCAAGCTGCCAAGTCGTCCTTCACACCTCCTATTACTTATAATTGTATTCCATACTAATAAATGTACTTCGACGACCGGTTTGGCCTAGTGGGTAGTGACCCTGCCTACGAAGCTGATGGTCCCGGGTTCAAATCCTGGTAAGGGCATATATTCGTGTGATGAGCATGGTTATTTTGTTCCTGAGTCATGGGTGTTTTCTATGTATTTAAGTATTTATAAATATTTATATATTATATATATCGTTGTCTATATACCCTCAACACAAGCCTTATTGAGCTTACTGTGGGACTTGTCAATTTGTGTAATAATGTCCTATAATATTTATTTATTTATTTATAAATATAGATGTTTGTATGCTTGGTTTTAATATTTGTTCCTCGATCGCGCCAAACGCCAGAACGGATTTCGATGAATAATCTATCTATTCTGTGTGTCATATTTTTGTTAATGTGTGTGTGGGTGTGTTTATAAAAAGATACATTGTAATTATTATCATCATAAGAATATTCGCAATGACAACCATGATTATGAAGCATCACATTATTATACAATACTAATGGAACAAAACGAGTCGCGATTGAATTTATATCTCGAGGCCAACGAGGTTGACATAGCTTACCTACATTTAGCTTTATTACGGTGTAAAGAAAAGCGTTAAGCGATTAAAAACTCAGAAAAAAAAGACTAAAGGGGGTTTCAAATCGTTTGTCTGCCGTGAAGGACTATTCCGAAATTCGTCGAACTTTGAGGTTGAAACATGTTACTTATGTAAAAGTAAAATTAAAATGTAAGATTAAAATGTCACGAGTTTTGCACATTATTAATTATAACACGGGACGTAATCGCGTATAACTACTTATATTATTACATATTACATTAACATAAGTCGATTTCTGATATTCCATTTCAACTTTTGGGCATTTTTGCCTGGAGATTTTGGCAAGCGATCTTTCAACCATGGTAGGGCGTCATACTCATACACAACAAACTTCAGCGTCGATTCGCAATCGTTTCCTTTTTATTACCAAGCTCCAAGTGTAAAAGAGATATTTTCCACGTCCATTCCGCTGTCGTTTATCGGTTACGCCAATGTCACGAATCCTGCCATAAAACGCGAGGAAGCTGATAATGAACTCTTATCGCATTTCCTCCCACGCGATAAACTGACCACATAATCCACTTAACGCTGTAACGGTCAGGAAGGTCGCAAAAATTACGAAATGTGACCATTTAAAATAAAGTTCAAAATTGGAAATAGTATCTGCCTAAGATTAGTATTCCACCTGTACAATTTCTTGGTCCAATGTACATTGCGTCTCACTCTCTCTTCAAGCAAAATGTGAGACGCAAACATTATTTGCCAAATATGAATAAGAATGAGTTTCTTAATAGCTGTTACGGCTATTACACATATGTATTAGGTTGTCTGGAATAGATCGCTTTTTAGCGATAAGACCGCCTGTTGTCTGCCTCTAAATTTAATCAATGGTTTATTTTTCTTGTATATTTTTACTGAGGTGTGCCAATAAAGAGTATTCTATCTATCTATCTATCTATCTATTAGGGTAGTAATAACTACTAATGTTACTATTAAATAAGTGACATTTAATTTTTTAATTATATTGGTAACTTGTGGAATATGAGTTTTACATAAGTACAAACCTTTTCTTCTTAATTATGTAATAATGTATTCAAATTTAGATAACTAGATAAGGATTAGATAAAAAATATGCTAAATCAGTCATGTACAAATTACACACTGATAGGCTATGAAATTTACGATACTTAAGGTCAATTTCTGCCTGACAACTCTGACAAGCTCAAGGAGACCTTACGACGATTACAATAGAGTTCAAAATGAAACAACAACTGTTACTCTATTTATGGAATTATATGAGGAATTTGCTCATTACTCTGGGTTTTTGCCCGTGACTAAGTCTGATTCGAAACTTTGAATCATATTATCCCATTTATGCATTTGAATAAATAGGAAGAAATTTAAACAATTCGATTTTTCACCCTGTACTTTCCCTAATTTGGTAATTTTAATCACTTCTCTATCATAAAACAGTAATCATCCCTTTCCTCTTCAGAGTGCCCCTGACATTGTGAACTATTATGGATGTCACGAATATTCGCCTTCGCATTCGTATATACGAAAATTCGCATCGACATTCGCATTTGCATCAATTGAAGCTAATGTTTTGCGAATACGAATGTGTATCCTGTCTCGTTGGCTCAAATTGTTTTCAAGTAATGCATTTTGATAAATAGTCAGCATTTTTCAAACTAGGGCCTATGCCAATCCTACGGATTAGTTGCCAAGCGCAGTCCGGGCTCCCATGAGCCGTGGCAAAGATTTTGGGACAATGCGAGGAAAAAGAAGAAGTCAGCATTTTTCGACACTTTATAACATCCCATTCTGAGTTGACATATGTTTTATGTACTAAGATTAGATAGACTAGTTTATTTTTTCTAATTAGGAATGATAATAACAACTACATATTTCCTAACATTCGTACTCACATTTGGACATTCGCATCCTGGACATTCGCATTCAATGAAATGTAAAGAATGCAACATTTGTGACATCCCTATGACCTGTAATGTCTCTCAGATCAAATTTTGGAGTTTGAAATGTAGAAAAAAACAGTACAATTTTTTTTTTTCGACAGTGTTCTTGACTTTCGAGGACAGAAATAACACATTCCATTCCAACCAAGATCTGTGTAGGGGCATTCCATGAGAATTTCGCACATTTTTTTTTTAATACTTCTGGAAATGCTTAGTAAGCGAAATTGACTGATTGATTGAGGTAGCTGCCAGACAAGGCAGAAGCATTTCATAAGCAACATTCTTATGGAATGCTTCTGTAGGACCCATTCAGCAGGATCTTTCATATGTAGACTATAAAGTATGTTAATGACAAAAAAAATCAAGTGTAGTAATGTACATTATACTATTACATATTAAGACTTACCGGTATGGATATTTGGCATAGAGCACATCATACAGCTGAACAAACTCATTGTATCTCCTCGTCACAGTGGTGCCGTGTCTCCGGGAGCTGACATAGTATTCACAGTGCTTCAGAATGAGACCTTTACGTTCGGGAACCAACTCAACACTGATCACATCTGTCGCCTCTAGGTCTTCAAATGTTATTATTTCAGTGTTTGACATTATTGTTGCTGAAAAATTTAAAGAATTGTAAATAAGTATAGAGTGTGTCATTCATGAAGATGCATGCCTTAACCCATATTGTTATGTTATTAAAGGGTAGATTCGGAAAACTGCCTATCAACGTAGTTTTGTAAGGAACAAAAATTCCCTAAAATTAAAAATCAAATATCATACAACCAAGTTTGTGGTGCCTTTAAAAACCTACCTATTAAGATTTTATTGTCAAATTATTATAAATGTCATATTTTCAAAGAAATTTGAATATCTAATGATGACATTTCCACACTTTGTCATTGTAAATCCTATGCAGACTTAGATTGGTACAACTCTAAGACTCTTTCCAATAAACACAATAGTAGAAAAAAGATTTAGATTAATCATTATTTTTTGCAATCAGCCACAATGGCAATATGTACAGTGTAAACTTATAACACCACTCAATATAATGATTCACATACTCAATATAATGTTGACATTTGTTTAATATTCATTTCTCTCTATAGCGTCGAAAAACGTCCAGCCCCTTGAGTATAGAGTTTACACTGTTTATAATAACACTTTATCAACTGTTGGATAAGTAAGCTGATATTTATATGCAATGAATATGGGCCATCTGTTTAAACATTCATGTATAAATTAAATATCATTATCATGAATCAACTAGTGCATAGATAGACTAGAGCAATATCAAAGACATTGTTACATATATTTATTTTGTTCTTGGATAGTATTCTTTATCTTTTATTTCGTTTTCTAAAATATTTGTGTAATTAGAGAGCAATATATATTGAATATTCTGAAAGTATACAAGGAGAGATAATAAGGTAGATCCCTATCCAACTATTAATCAAAGATATACCTTAACGTTTAGAGATTTACTAAAAGTTTTTAGTACGAAAGTAATAAATAATAACTCAACAATGATTATTCCAATTAATTCTTAATGTATATTAGAAAGACATAACTAGGGTTAGACAGGCCAATGTTAAATAAATAAAAAACTAATCTTACCTGTGAGTACTGATCAAAAGTTTAGGCTAAGTTAGAACTAAGTAAGGCATTCGCTACTTGAAGATCGTGATAGGAATCCACTTCGAAACTTTCCGCTGTTGACACTTCCCACACCGTGCAACTGCGAAACGTCGGTAGAAAGTTGTATTGAAGTAAATTATATGTTACACGTAAACAACGTGACTAGTTCACTACCAAACTAATAATTATGCATAGCGAGAAAACTTAAAGTGACGTCAAACATGAATTCCCACGGTACTTTATTTGAAGGCTGCATTCCAATTGCACTTACTTTAGATAAAATCTCTTTACTGTATTTTTTCCATTTTTTCATGTGAACATCACTAATAAAAGAAAGAGAAAAAGTATGTATTATGTACTGACTTAGAAAATAATACATCTCCATTGTAACATGTCACTTCAAGATAATTTCGAAAAGATTTTGGTATTTATTTTTAAGAAAAGTGGAACGCAACATGAAAATTACTATCTTGACATTTCGCGTTTTGTTGCTGCATGGTACACCACACGTTAATAAGATTAATAATTTCATACGAATAAAAGAAAACAACAACAACGGATATAAGTAATGAAATGGTATGCATATGAAATACGAATTACTTATGGTTTTGAAATGATCCGCTCATAACAACATTTCTTCGAGTCATATAAAATGCTCCAGTTTCTAATAATTCTCCACTCCAGTCCTGCCTTCGAGGTCTAGCGTTAGGGTCAAAATTGATTGGGGTTACTCCAATACTCACAGGTTTCCAACGGAGCTTATAACTTCTGTAACGAAGTATTTTAAAATAAGACTAAGTAAAACTTTAAAATAAGATTAAACGTCCATTTCTAATTTCCATAAACATTTTTCACCTTGTAGCAGAAAAGATACAATCAAAAGGAATTGGAAAGGTTAACTTTCGCAAAGCACCTATCAAATTAGTTGGCTCTACGAAAGGCGAAGTCGCTTGGAGTAGTATAAGTATCTCGACATGAGGTTTGCTGCTTAAAAACTCAAGTGTTCCCCAAATGGATGGGGCCCAATCAGTTGCTGTGATTGGACTTCTGTGAAAAACTCTAGCTCCACCTGTTAAATTAAAAATGATATCTAAGTGGTACGTAAATAAAATAAAATAAGCATGTACAAATAAAAGCACTGGTTATTTATTTCTACTTACTTTTGATGCTTTCTAGAGCAATAAGTGGATGATCCGTTGATACAGTCACATCCCGAATTCCAGCAATCTTAGCCGTGCGGATTGCGCGATTTAGTAAGCTTAACCCACCTACTGCTTGCAGATTCTTTAAACGTATGCCTTTTGATCCACCTCTGGCGAGGATAAGAACTGCTGTTTTCTCTTCAATTACTTCTGCAAAACTAATTAGCACTCTTAATAAATTTGTTAAGTTGGTTCCCGCTCTTACTCCACACAAATAGAACTTACACAATTAAACCAAAGGAAATGAGAAAGAAAACTTGCATGTTTACTAAACCGCTAACAAATTCAAGTGCCGCGTATGGGATAGCAGGACCCGTAGGTAATTGACACTTCCTCTTTATTTATTGATAGGATAATCATATGCTACGTAATTTTCTTAAGTTCCCGTCAGTCGTTGCATCCTCTTATAGCCAGATTATGTTTATTCATGATAAACTATTTAAATATGTGGCTTTACGCCTTACTTGATTACATTAAAATCATTAAATATTACAATATCAAACGGCGTATTTTATACGTGTATTGTATTACTAGTAATAATAATTATGTTACCTGGGTTTATGTATGTTACGTAATTTTCTTCCCATTTTTCATATTTATAAATTTTAATATTTCGTATTTTTCGTTAAGTTCTACAGTACATATTCCTGGTACATACCTACTTAGTTTAAATCAATTTACATGATCAAAACGCAAAGAGCATGGCAATGGCATATCATTATCAAGTCAAATCTGTCAATTCTGTCATCACACACGACCGTATACCGAAGAAGAAAAATTCGCATATTGTTGCGATATTTTCAATTTAACTATGAAGACGGTAGATGAATTAGAGAAAGAAGTAAAAAATGTGGACAGAGAACTCTCCAAAGTTGAATCTGAAATAGCAAAACTGAAAAATCAACAACGACAACTGCACGAAAAGAAAACTACGCTCAAGAATTCAATAAACAAAATTAAATCTGAGAGTTTGGCGAGCGTCGACTGGGCTGGGAAGAGCTATGAATGGTCAGAAGATGTAAAGGACACTCTACACAATATTTTCAAGCTGAAATCATTTAGATCGAATCAGTTGAGTGCGATAAATTGCACTCTTTCGGGGCAGCATGCAATCGTCGTCATGCCGACGGGAGCCGGCAAAAGTTTATGCTATCAGCTGCCGGCGCTAGTCAAGCCCGGCATTACCATAGTCTGCTCCCCTCTAGTATCCTTGATGGAAGACCAGGTAAGATCTTTAACCAAAAAAGATATACCTGCAAAACTTATTACAAGCACCTCTTCCAAAGAAGAATCAAACGCAGCTTTGAACATACTAAAATAAAAATTCGCCTATTAAACTGCTCTATGTGACACCAGAAAGGTTTGCCAAAAGCAAAAGATTTATGGCAAATTTGCAGAAATGCTTTGCAGATGGAAGATTGCAGAGGATAGCAATAGATGAGGTACATTGCTGTTCCCAGTGGGGACATGATTTTAGGCCAGACTACAAATTCCTTGGGATATTGTCTAACATGTTCCCTAAAGTTCCCATATTAGGTTTAACAGCTACTGCAACTGCCCATGTTCTAACTGATGTCCAAAAAATCCTCAACATTCCTGGTTGCCTGGTTATCAAGTCCACTTTTAACAGGCCTAACTTGTTCTACAAAATTTTAGAAAAACCAACATCACAGGAGGAGTGCTTGAATATCCTAGAAAAACTCATCAAATACAGGTATAAAGGAGAAAGTGGTATAGTGTACACACACAGTATCAAAGATTGTGAAGAAATTGCCATGGGATTAAGAAAGAGAGGTTTGAAAGTTGCCTGTTACCATGCTAACTTAGAGGCAGACACCAGATCTAAAGTCCACACAAAATGGCATGACAAGCACTACCAAGCTATAGTAGCTACAGTAGCTTTTGGAATGGGGATAGATAAGCCAGATGTCAGATTTGTAATTCACCACACAATAAGCAAATCCATGGAGAATTATTACCAAGAGAGTGGAAGGGCAGGTAGAGACAGCACTAGAGCTGAGTGTGTGACTTTGTATAGATTGCAGGATGTTTTCAAAGTTAGCACAATGGTATTCTCATCAGTTGGAAGCTTAGATCACCTCTATGGCATGGTAAAATATTGCCTTAATGGAATATTATGCAGAAGGCAGTTGATCGCTGAACATTTTGATGAAGACTGGGGCAATGCAGACTGCAACAAAATGTGTGATGTTTGTGCAAATCCCAATTCTAATGTCAAAGAAATAAATCTTGAACTGCATTGCAGAACTTTGGCTAGCATTATTGACAATGCTGATAAGCAAGACACAAAATTGACTGCCCAAAAGTTGCTTGATGCCTGGTTTTTGAAAGGACCAGTAAATTTAAGGCATAAGGGTAAGGAACCCAACTTATCCCGTAACTTAGGAGAAGATGTTATTGCTTATTTGTTGGTAGAAAACTACCTTGTGGAAGACTTCCATTTCACAGCATATTCTACAATCAGCTACTTAAAGAAAGGTCCTAACATTGATCTCGTGCAGGACCCAGAATTTGTTATAAAAATGCCTGTTAGAAAGTATTCTAGCTTTGAATTAGACAGGCCAGCTCCAAGTGAATTTGAAAATAATGGCACAGAACTAAAAGAAAAAGAGGTGCACAAGAAAAGGAAATCACACTCAAATGATGCATCACACTCAAAGAAAACAAAGACAATTTTAATAGATGATGATGATGATTAGATAGGTGTGATAATGATTAAAATAAGTATTGTTTTATAAGATGCTTTTTATTAATTTTGACTTTCAATGCCTTAGTCATCATAATGTTAATGTAAAAACCAAAATAATAACTAAATCAAGAAATTTGCACCTTACCTACATATAAAGTAACATTATTAATTAGGCGGTTCCACACAGACCGAGCATACGCGCGAGGCAATTTCCTCGCGCATAAAACGGCCAGTGTAGACGTGCCTTGGCCGAGGCGGCGCGCGCATTTTCCTCGCCTGAGAGCACCTCCGAAATTACCTCGCTCGTATGCTCGCTCTGTGTGTGTCTGTCGCCTAATGTTGAATTATTGGCCTAATACAAAATGTAATTCTGGACTTGGCGGAAGCACTGCCGAGTCCTCAGCGAATAATTTATCAATTTCCAGTACAGCTCACAATAAAACTACTGGTGCTGACTGTAAAAAACATTTAAATAAAATCAAAAACTCAAACTCTCCTCCTTGGTGAGTACTGCAAGGGCGGAATATTGTTGTAAGCCAAAATATTCTCTTCCATCTTTGGATGACGTTTGGCTGAGCTTCTTGAAGATTTTTGCTTCTCCTGGGATTTTGTTGAGCGATTCGAATGTACTGAAAAATACGAATAATATTATATAGTTTTATTTTGTACTACTTACTTATACCGTGTGACATAACCAGTGGTCTTGTAGGAAGGAAAACTGAGAAACGCATGTTCCGCAGGGGAATCAGCCAAACTTAGGTACTCACCAGATTTGGCGCTCTCCTTAGAGCGCGCACTATCCTTTACGTATTGTTCCTTAATGCTGAACCCGGAGCCTTTGGAACGCGCAGAGGATCGTGCTGACGAGAGCGCGCTGTCGATGCCCAAGCTATCAAGCGCGCGCAGCCGCTCCGCGATCTGGTCGCGAACTATTTCCCGGTGGGGGGCTGCGTGGCCGAGGTCTTCCATTTCTGCGAGCCACTCGGCGCGCTCGCGGATTTGAGTAAGCACTGGAAAATAATTATGTACGTGTGAATAAAATAATCATTACTTATTAACTGGTGACGCTGTTATTCGTTAAAGGTGGCCATTAATCGCATATGCTGAACCAAAATCCTTGTTATTAGTGAAAGCCATGAAACTGGCTAAGCTATATGCTCCGGTGGCAATGGTGTGGCCTCGTCTGCTCCGATTGGTCTCTCTGCTCCATGGCTTTCTCTATCCTGTCCTTTAAGGCCTCGAGATTCTGTCACAATTTATAGTAGATAATATACTTTAATGTTACCGACGGAACCAAGTTGTTTTGTAGGACCCACTTACGTTCATTCCTCTTATCCTTGACCGTGGGTAGATAAGGCTTGAGCTTGGCTATACGCGGCGCTCCACGCTCCATATTTATCGCCAACCTGGCCTTACTTTTTCGCGCATTAATGGCCGACTATCCTTAACCTTTAAACCGCCGTAGTCTGATATAAGACATACAATATGACAATATCCAGCTCATTTCGCCGCAGTCTGATAAGTGATAAATTAAACAAAAGTTCGTGTAACTTTGTCCCGGCGGCGACACGAGCATGCTTGATGAAAAATTCTAAGCTAATTAAAACGTTAACAGACTAAAGGTTAAGTAATTTCCAGAAGGCCTTACGTTCATTCCTCTTATCCTTGACCGTGGGCAGCTGAGGCTTCGGCTTGGCTATACGCGGTGGCGGCGGAGGCACCTGTTCCGGTGTGTCTCCGTGTTCCATGCTCATGGCAAGCTTGGCTTTCAATGCCTCGCGGTCTTCGCCCCGCTTTAGTGGGATATATCTAAGGACATAAAGGATAGAAGATGATTAGGCCTTTGTTACCTGTTTAACAGGAGATTATGCTCACTCGTAATGCTTTTGGAATGAGCTGATTATGACTCTATTTAGTGTTGTGGTGTCGAGTAAAACTAGTAAAAATAGAAGAAATATGAGGGTATGTGTTGAATGTTGATGGATGATGGCGAGAAAGCTACATTTGTTCCTTTCGCTGTCAACACAGTGAATCCACACGAACTTACAGGATTGCGGAAGGACAATGGACCACCCTTTGCAGACATCAGAGATACTATGTACAACTAACAGTCGAACGCTTCTTCACACGTGATAGAAAAAAATATTCAGTTATAGACATATTTAGAAGACCGTCTAATTTATAATTATATAGTGTTATGATTGATTATTTTATTGCCCAATGTAGATATATAATATGTAGGCAATAGCCTAAATTAACATAGCTCTACTAACTCTTCCATTTCAAACACGCCTGACTCTCTGATGGCAGACAGCGATCGGCGACGCGAGGTGCTCGGCCGAATCATGGGCACTTGCCGTCTGAGACATCGTGGTTCCTTAGGCTCGTCCTCCTGCCGTAAAGCCCACGCCTGCTTCTGGCGTTGGGCGATGCTCAATTTTGATTCTTCGAGAAGAACTGTAGAAAAGAAAAAGTCTGGTATAAAACATCGTCGTCATCGCTCTCATATCACGCCAGTCAGTGTTAATGTTAAAAGGTTACCTACAGGCTACATCACATTCACATCCCTATATACTAATTTTCACAAGCCTCATGCAGTTAAGAGGTGAATAAATGCGCAGACCCTATACATTCTGTAGTCTGTACTTATTATAATTCCTGAGTATATAGAAATAGAAAAACATCCATACCTTTCAGAAATTGTTGTTGTGCTACAGAAGGTTCTACGGTACGCGTATGAAATATACCGCCATGTGGGATACTTTTACTAGGCCACTGTACGTGGACATAACCGTTCGCGTCTGGCGTCTGCATAATAGTATTAAGCCAATTATGATATAAAATTATATCGCAACAATTTTCTCCGATTTTTATTACATATCATTTGTAGCAAAGTGTCACTTTATCGGTGTTTTTGTTTTCAAATTACCCGGGTAACGGTCGCGAATCGACCAAATGTTCCATTTCACGGTGACAAACAAGTTTCAGATGTTTCCTCGTTAAAGCGCCAATTACATCCAAACTTCCCGATTTCGGGCCCGAAATCAGTCCCAATTTAGGGCCGGATAATCGTTTTCGTTTCATGGAATATCAGCACATCGTTAACAATATTTGAAATGTAAAAAATACTTTGTCTCTAATTGCCAAAAATGTTCAATGTTCGATATTTTTTCATATGAACCATTTTTTTATATTTCAAATATTGTAAACGATGTGCTGATATTTGGTGAAATGGAAAAATAATCGGTGGGAAATGGTCTTTATTATCAGGGGGCCTACCGCGAAAACCGAAATTCGCCAATAGCGGGGATCTTTCTCTTTTACTCTCACTAAGACGTAATTAGAGTGACAGAGAAAAATGCCCGCAATTGACGAACTTCGATTTTCGCGGTAGGCCCCCAGGCCTGATAAAGTGTGGGTGTGTGGGTGTTGTTTTCAATTTTTACATTAAATTTTATCTTACATACTTTATGTTAAGCAAATCAAAAATATTTTTTTGTGTCTTAAACCCACTGATTAAACCAAACCACCATAAAACAAATATAAATATTATAATATTGTAGGATGGCTGAAAATGTAGGAAGTAAAATGTTGGAAATGAATCATAACGTATAAAAAAAATAGATTCAGATTGGCGGGAAACATCTAAAAAAAGAGAAATTTGAATCGTTGTGCAAACGTGAATTTTGAAATTTTCGTGTGAAAATGGAAAATAATGTAGGCACTGCCATAGAAAAAATTAAGTTGCAGGAGCAGGATAAAGAAGCCAAACTGCGGGAAAAACGAGAATGTGGGTAATTCGCTGCTTCGTAATACATATTTGTTTAGAACATACTAACAAATAAATAGGAATTTGTCTTATATTGTCATTTAACAGATGAAGCAGCTGTGAACTCGTTGAATCGTTCTATTCGTGAAGCAGTATTCCAAATAGAAAAACATCAAGAAGAAATTAAAGAGTTAACTAAGGGAAACGATCTACTAAAAGCTCAGTTAGAAGTGGAGCGCATTAAACGTAGTGCAGTTGTGGCGCAGATAGAGGCTCTTAATAAAGAAATAGAAGTTTTAAGAGCTCAGTCCGTAAGAATTAAACTTGGCTACTTTACTTAAATATCTCAAAGTCGTTTGCGAGGGGTTCAATTTGTACCTACTTCATTACAGGGAAAGAGTTACAGGAGGATGGAGGGGTAGATTATAGAGGGTTTGTAAGTGTAAAGGTACCTATTTCCAGCGTATAGCATAGTTTTCCTAGTTAGCTAAGTTATTTTCATATGGGGTTATTGCACACTTTGTCATTTTTTATAATCTTTATTTTATAGGATAAAGGTATATCAGATGTATGGTCTCTGCGGTCTTCCTTATGCAAAGCAGTTCAGAATGTCTCCGACGAGTGTGACGTATGGGGTCTTTTGGTGAAGCCCATAAACACTGATGCAATACATAGGGTAGTGAAGAAACCTACTGAGAATAATGAGGAGGCGGATTTTGAGGAACGTTTCAAACTGGCTAAACAAAGACACGAAAGGGCTGTGGCGGAGCGTGAGCGTTTGTTGGCTGAACCTGAGAAGGGTGAAGAATTTATAAGGTTACACATTATAATTAAATAAAAAAAAGCTAGAGTTTGACCAAGCTAACTCGGCAGCGATTTTGATAGGACAGCCTGTGCAAGTGTTATTCTAAAGGTCAAATGAAATTATGGCATTTAAAATAACACTTGCACAGGTTGTGCTATCTAAGTCGCACGCTGCCAACTTAGCTTGATCTGACTCCAGTAGGTATTTTACCATGATCCTATAGATGTGCTAGAGTCTGTGCGGAAAGAGAGAAATGTATGGGGCCCAATACATTCCACGACTCTTCTCTTTCCGAATAGACTCTATACGCGAGCGCCCATGAGGACAGAACATACGCGATACGACGAAATTAAAAACACGTTCTAACATTCCTACATACCCTACATACCAAAAACGACTTACGTAATTTGGTCGGGTTATTTGTTGCCCACCATAAACCATCCTAAATTTACGGTGCGGGATAAAATATGAGAATGTGACAAGGACAAACAATAATAGCGCTTTCTCTGCTACTCCTACTGAAAGTTCCATAACTGCATCTCGTTCGGTCATCTGCCGGCTCTACCATTTCATCTCTATGCTTATTGTACCTCTATGGATCCTATCATATGTGAGTAGCACCCAAAAAATAAAAGAGTAGAGTAGTTTTTTTTTCTTCTCCAGGCTATAAAAATCGTTATCTATTTTTTAGGTACAGTATATAAATCAGATAGAACAAGGCTAGGCCAGGGACAAACGTGATTAAATTTCCCGTTCACCTCCCCACATGTCCCTATTTGGTCCCCATCACCTCAAGAATACCCCCAGAATCAAAATTTCAAGTATAAACCGCTAATTACATCCACCCTTCCCGATTTCGGGCCTGTTCAAAATTGAAACTGAACCGACATTCGCAAATTGCGAGGATCTTTCGCTTTTACTCTCACTAAGACGTAACTAGAGTGACAGAGAAAAATACCCGCAATTGACGAACTTCGATTTTCACGGTTATAGCCTCATCTCATAATAGTTTTCCGTTTCATGGAAAATCAGATGTGCTGATGTTTGGTGAAACGGAAAAATATTCTTTCGCGGGCCCGAAATCGGGTTTGATATCAGGGGGTCTACCGCAAAAACCGAAATTCGCAAATTACGGGTATCTTTCTTTTTTACGCTCACTAAGACGTAATTAGAGTGACAGAGAAAAATAACAGCAACTGACGAACTTCGATTTTCGCGGTTATGGCTCTGATATAGTGTGGATGTAATTAGCACTTATATCTTATATGATTCTATTGTAGTCTTTATTAGCAACTATGGTGTCGATTTTCATTATAATGGTTGACATCTTTATTTTACAGAATAAAAAATGCGCTTCGTTATTCGTTAGAAATGACTGCAAATTTGCGAAAAGAGTAAAAAAGACATTAAATTAGTACTTACACTTAAATCTGTACATTGTTCAAGAATCCACACCAAAAAAAACATGAAATGACATCTGTCAATCAATCCACAAAAAGTCGCATGGTTTTTCTTTATTTATTTACAAGGATTGTTTAAATTTATTATTGAAAATGATTCGATATTTTCGTCTTTTAAGGTAAATAACCCCATTTTATATCTCCGTAATGTTCCTGTTATTATTCTATTGTTTAATGTTATGCAACTTTGATCAGTATAAGTTTTATGTTAACTGTTCCTTTTCAAGATTTTGTATTTATCTTCTATTATGATGATAATTTGTGTAATGCATAGCTTTTACTTAATTTTTTTGAGTTTGTATTGCTGTTTACTCCTATAGATATTCTCACTCATAGTACTAGTTACATTACAAAAATAAATATACTTGCAGACCTTTCATCAATATATTGTATTATTCCAGAGGCTGCATCCAGCAGCAGCGATCAAATAGGAACTTTAGTTCTAAAATAGAAGCTAGTGAAAATGAACCCATCAAATTCACCACAAGTGCTGCCGCTCGTAAGAAGACCATTAGACCAGTTGCAGTAAAATATAAACCATCAGACATGCCATGGTACCAACCCTATTCCGTACTGGCCAGCGTTACAGTGTTCCTTATCTACTTCTGTGTGTTGAGAGAAGAGAGTGATGTAGATTTAGAATTTAATAAAACCCTATATGAAAGGATTAAAGGATTGGAAAAGGAACAGTTGTTGCAGTCATATAAATATAATAAAGAAAATGGTCTAAGTGTTGAAGCGATAGAGGAGAGACTTAAACAGCTTGAGCTTGAGGAGGCCAAGACGGTAGCATAAGTTAAGTTTTAATTGTTGTATAAATTATTTAATAGACTTAGTTTTTTGTTGAAAGTAAATGTAATCAAATACCTTATGTTTTATTTGTGTATTTAGAGTCAGACCAAGATAAATTGGCATCGATTTTGGCAGCCCGGCTGTTAGTGTTATTTTAAACATCAAACTTCTATGAAATGATAATGCACGCCTGCACTGCACACTTAACGCTTGCACAGCCTGGGCTTTCAAAATTGTTATCTTGGTCTGACTCTATTGTTGTTTGCTGAGTGTATAAATGAAGTGAAAAAGAAATGTATGAATCAGAGGTGGCAGGTTTTTAAAAGCTTATTAAATGTTTCATTAAAAGTAACAAAACAAATGCAACTCTTCAGAATGATTTTAATCTTATTTATACCTTTGAAGAAGCAATTTTTAGGGTTCCGTAGCCAAATGGCAAAAAACGGAACCCTTATAGATTCGTCATGTCCGTCTGTCTGTCCGATTCTGTCACAGCCACTTTTTTCCAAAACTATAAGAGCTGTACTGTTCAAACTTGGTAAGTAGATGTATTCTATGAACCGCATTAGGATGTTTATACAAAAATAGAAAAAAAACAATAAATTTTGGGGGTTCCCCGTACTTAGAACTGAAACTCAAAAAATCTTTTTTCATCAAACCCATACGTGTGGGGTATCTATGGATCGGTCTTCAAAAATGATATTGAGGTTTCTAATATCATTTTTTTCTAAAATGAATAGTTTGCGCGAGAGACACTTCCAAAGTGGTAAAATGTGTGTCCCCCCCCCCGTAACTTCTAAAATAACAGAATGAAAAATCTAAAAAAAATATATGATATACATTGCCATGTAAACTTCCACCGAAAATTGGTTCGAACGAGATCTAGTAAGTAGTTTTTTTTTAATACGTCATGAAATAAAAAAAAAATTTTTTTTTCATCATACCCATACGTGTGGGGTATCTATGGATAGGTCTTCAAAAATGATATTAATGTTTCTAATATCATTTTTTTCTAAACTGAATAGTTTGCGCGAGAGAACCTTCCAAAGTGAAAAAAAGTGTGTCCCCCCCCTGTAACTTCTAAAATAACAGAATGAAAAATCTAAAAAAAATATATGATATACATTACCATGCAAAATTCCACCGAAAATTGTTTTGAACGAGATCTAGTGAGTAGTTTTTTTTTTAATACGTCATAAAATTTTTAAAAAATTTTTTTCATCAAACATATACGTGTAAGGTATCTATGGATAGGTCTTCAAAAATGATAGTTAGGTTCCTAATATCATTTTTTTCTAAACTGAATAGTTTGCGCGAGAGACACTTCCAAAGTGGTAAAATGTGTGTCCAAAGTGGTAAAATGTTGAACAAGATCTAGTAAGAAGATTTTTTTTTAATACGTCTTAAATTGTACGGAACCCTTCATGCGCGAGTCCGACTCGCACTTGGCCGCTTTTTCTATATATGTATATTTATTTATATATTTTGGGGATCTCGAAAATGGATCTAAGGATTTTGATAAAATTTGCTATTTAAACAAGCAATTCTTGTATTTTTATATATTTCGAGGATATCTGAAACGGCTCTAACAATTTCGATGAAATCTGCTATATGAGGATTTTTGTGGGCGAAAAAAAATCTAGCTAGATCTTATCTCTGGAAAAATGTTCGGAGCAATGCGCGTTATCCCAGATATTTTATTAATAGTAGAAGTTTAGAACCATGGGCAATAGGCTACATACCACATAACTGTCTAGTCCACCATTTATCAAAATGGTTTTCTGGTATGAATAATTGAGATACTTATATTAAAAAAGAAAAATTATGGCTCGTTTAGAACTTTAGCATTATAACCAGCTTTTAGGGAAGTTGAAAATACAAAATATTTTAGGTTTAAAATGCTAAAGAATCAAACTTTATATCCAACACTTTGGTTTTATGTAAGCTGGCAAATAAGTTACCTAACTATAAAGTTAGTTAATAAGGAAAAAGGGGGTTGTGAAATTTGTTCTAATAAATAAAATAAAATAGCCTTTTATTTCTTGCGAAATTTTAACATTGTTGTTTAGAGTTAAGTTAAAATAATTTTAGAACCAACATCAAAAAAACTATAAACAAACTTAATTACTTATAGCTTCCTAATGGCAGTTCTAAAATTATTTTAAAATGAATTTTAATATGTAGCAAGAACTCCGTTTTCACAGGGATAACACAAATTTGTTCTAATATCAGATGTCAGTAACTAATTACGTAGGTAAGTAGTTGTAATTACTGTAGGTACTTAGTAGGTGAGCTTTAGGCTACGTACGCACTAAGCGGCTAGCCGCGTGCGGACAGCCGCATGACGGTTAAGAATGTATGAAACCGCAACCATAAATACTGAACGCACTAAGCGGTCCGCCGCAACCGCACGCGGCTGGCCGCATAGTGCGTATGGGGCCTAAGTCTTGAAGCCTTTTTCCTTATTCTGACCACTATATTGTAATAAAATTCAATAAAAGTAGTTGTGCTAGGATACATTCATTTTATAGTAAAACCTAACCAGCTGCGCAACCGCTGTCAATGCAATTTGCACCTGGCCAATTTCTATTGTTGCCTACAAGAGTTGCAAAAAATGGTCAGCAATTGTTGCGCATGAGGATCTGGGTAATCCCTGGTTTTATCAATTAGGAAATTAATTTATGTAAGCCCTATTTAATCGATTCCAAGTTAGCTGGATTGTACTTATTATGTAATGCTCATTGTTTATTATTGTCCAGGGTTCAAATCCTGGTAAGGACATTTATTCGTGTGATGAGCAATGGATATTTGTTCCTGAGTCATGGATGTTTTCTATGTATTTAAATATTATATATATCGTTGTCTAAGTACCCTCAACACAAGCCTTATTGAGCTTACTGTGAGACTTAGTCAATTTGTGTAATAATATCCTATAATATTTATATATTTTATTATTGAAGGTAGGTAAGGTAATAACTAGTAAAATAAATCACTCTAGCAAGGACATGTTATTTACCTACATCATTTAGCATAATTCACTTGAACATAAGAGTAAATAAATTTGGTTTGTATAACTCTAGAAGTTAGCATTTAATTAGACTTGCCTGTTGAAACTTATATAGGATAGGTTAGTGGGTGGAGGGAGACAGAACTATTCATGTAGTAGGTTGGCGTGGCTTGCCGCCATTTGTAAAAGCAATAGTAATGATCAAATGACAAAGAATAAGACAATGGCTAACTTTATACTCATCAATCGTCATGCATAGGTTAAGGTTAGGTAAATATATAATGAAGTCAACAAATTAATAGATTCTAATTATATTTAATCAACACCAAGTTTTCTCATTACACATACATTAAGTGCATCAAATTACTGCTATGAATTCTCATACTGTCTCAGCAACGACATTGCCTTTTACACTAATTAGAACTACAGTCACTAAAAATAAAACTACGACCTCGCACATGATACTGTAACCGTATCTCACATCAAAATTATTACGAAAAAATTACAATCAATTGTAAACTCATTGTCGCCTAACATTACCCCAGTATCTAATGCGAACACATAGTAAACTTACACAATAAGAATGTATGTATAAAAAAATTCAGTTCTGCAACTTACAAATATAGTTATGAATGTTAATAAGACAAGTTACATGTGAGATGTTATAGAAAAATGTTATGGAATTTAATATTAATTGAATTACATATAATTTATAGTAAAGTACACTAGGACTAAATTAAGCGCGTTCTCCACGGATTCGTCGGGCCAGCTGGATGTCTTTAGGCATGATGGTCACACGTTTGGCATGGATGGCGCACAAGTTGGTATCTTCAAATAAACCGACGAGGTAAGCCTCACTTGCTTCCTGTTAAAGATATTGACACTTATTAGTAAATTGTGCAATACAAATGAAATATGACCACGTATTAGTCATACAGAGGAAATAAATCATTAGGCGCGTATGCTCACTGTGTAGACCGACCCGCCTAATAAAAAAATAATTTTGAAATTTTATTGGTGTGTTTTCAGTTTATAATATTATTATTGAGACAAAAATAGTTTTATAATATTAAAAATACCACGTTGTAAAGCTATTTATAATAGGAAACCCACCTGAAGAGCGCCAATGGCAGCAGACTGGAAACGCAGATCAGTCTTGAAATCCTGAGCAATTTCTCTCACGAGACGCTGGAAAGGCAGCTTGCGGATCAGCAACTCGGTAGATTTCTGGTAACGACGAATTTCACGAAGAGCCACCGTACCAGGGCGGTAACGATGGGGCTTCTTTACTCCCCCAGTGCTTGGCGCCGATTTACGAGCGGCTTTGGTGGCCAATTGTTTGCGAGGGGCCTTTCCTCCTGTGGATTTACGCGCAGTCTGCTTGGTACGTGCCATTTTTAACTAGAAAGAAAATAGACGATGTTTGAGACATCACAATTTAATAATGGCATTATTGCATTGAGATAGGGCACTTTTAGAGATCGGAAAATATCCCCAAAATGAACTTTTAGCGGATTAATTTTTTTGTTAAACCAATAATTGCAAAGTAATGAACTATTTAACTTACCTTTTAAGATAATTTGCAAGGTTTCAACGAAATTAAACACAATTTACACACGGAGCTTCACAACAATGATCATATGCTTAAAATGGCGCCGAGAGAATGGCGGGTTAACGTTCAGTGACGCTAGTTCAATGATCGTTGATTGGTTGCCCTCGCAACGATTCTGCGCCTGTGATTTGTTGAAATGTAAGCTCTCTGATTGGCTAGCCTTAAAGCTGCTTGTGTAATAATTTATTATTGGTTTATCCTGATCATGATGTTAACAGCTTAGAAAAATATATGTTTTTGTGTATTATTTTGGTTGTTTTTTGCTTTTCATTTGTAAAATGACTTTGATTAAATTATGCTTTGTAACGATATATTGAAGCCAGAAATTTAATTTTAACATATTCTTTGTTACATTTCATTCAATTGTTTTTTCCGAATTATCAGTGTTTTAATTTCTTGGTATTTCTGTAGAAATCAACCGAAATATGAAAAAAAAATACCTGTTTTGAGTTCACAAAACAAATACTTTTCTGATTTGTAAGGAGTTTATGTCCATGAAAAGTATTCGTAACAAAATTATGGTAAACTTTTTTGGGTCTACACAAACAACACTGGCCTATTTTTTATTTCGGTCTAACTAGTACATAAAAGTTGTAGACAAAAAGAGATGTACATAGAAAACATTTGCTGTGACAGTTCATTTAGCTGTCAAAAATAGTTTGCGTTTAGTTTATTAATTTTCTTTTGTTCGATGTTCGGCTCGGCTTTCCTTTGACTTATTGTAGATCAGATTTTTAAGTTCAAGGCCATTAAAAACTAATGGCGTGTATCTTTCCTAATAATAATTATATTAGATTATTCCTATGTTTACAATTAGTGCCTTTCCAAAATATTGTGCATCACGTGATCTTATTGAATTTTAATTGGTTGTCGGTGAGCGTGCCCTGCGCGACGCGAGAGGCGCAACGCAATAATAGTTTTCCAAAATGCCGTCGGAATCGAAGCCTTTGTTGACAGCTCAAACAGAAAAACCAAATCATTATAAGTAAGTTCCGTAATAAAATGATAGTTTTTGTGAAGTGAAAGTGCGATAAACGTAGATTTTAGTGGTGTGCCATTCACTCAGCTCCGTGGTCTATTCTTGCAGATATCTAAAGGAATTCCGAGTGGAGCAGTGTCCGTCTTTCTTACAACACAAATGTACACAACATAGGCCTTTCACATGTTTTCATTGGCATTTCAATAACCAGAGAAGAAGAAGACCCGTTAGAAAAAGAGATGGATCCTTCAATTATAGCGCAGATAACTACTGTACCAAATATAATGAGACATCGGGTATTTGCGAGGATGGGGACGAGTGAGTATTGCTGTCATTGCTTTGTTTTCGACGGCCGCCTTGCTTTCGTGGCATCATATAACTCACAGCTACGTAAACTTAAGGAAAATGCGATTTTAAATCTAAATTACATGTCAGTGTAAGTGAAAATGTCGTAAATTGCGATAAAAAACTTGTTTACCAATAGTAAATTATAATGCTACCTGTTTTAGAGTGTGGCGATGCGTCATACTTGTAAGTTGTTGCGGTTACATCTAGTTTTGGCTGGGTTATGCAAGCCCATTGTTCAATATAAAAGCTGTTTTCACTTATTCCTTGACATTTTGGTGTTTTTGCCAATGAAATGAGGTTTTATTTGTATTACACAATATAAACATTTTATTTGCTTGTTTATTTGCCCTGAAAAAGTACTATATATGATGTTATGAAAAAGATTATTGACCTTTTTGATGGTTTTCTTTGTTGTTATTGAGAGGAAATGTGAAAGTTACTTTGGAGTTAATAATTCCAATTGGATGTAAGAACCTTGATTACAGAGTACACAAAACATGACAATTAGCTGGTTACTGATGCTGGTTTTAGCTGGTTTGTTCAAGTGCTAGCAATTAAACAGTCAACATAGCCTGTACAACAGCTTTATTGATACACCAGATATATTGTAATGTAATCTCATTTGCTATAATCACATTCTACTATAATCTCACATTTTTTTTTTGCAGTCCGAACAAAAAATCAAAAAGCATATTATCAGATATGTTTTATGCAAACTAAAATGTGTGGCAAATTCGGAATAGGTAGATGTGGAAAGTTCATCAATAGAAATTCTGAATCCAATGCCTTTTTAGGGTACCATACTCTATACCAAAAACCCATGGTATGACACACTATTGATTTGAAATAGTCATGAATAGAGGCCGGAATTCTCGTGGCATTTTTTAATTCTTCTAGCCTAGGGACTTCTCATTTATCGACTACCAATACAGTATAATCTCACTAATCCGGCACTTCAATAGATCGGCACGTCCAATAATCCAGCACCCTCGCCCCTCTACACCTGTGCACTTTGGTTGCTGCGTAAAATGCTTTATTTTATTAATTACCTGGCACTTCAATAGATCGGCACGTCAAATGCTTTATTTTATTAATTACCTATGACTTTTTCACTATAATCCACCAATAATTTTTAATAGTGCTGGATTGTGAGATTACATTGTATACATATATTGATACAAAGTAGAACACAACATTAAAGAAGATTTAAATTAGAGGTAAAGAACAGGCATTCTTATCGCTAAAGAGTGATTTCTTCCAGAATCCTTCTGAGTAGTTGAAAATATGATAAAACAATGAAAACTGAATAGTTAATAATTTCACATTTAATTACTTCAAAGGCTGTTTTCGTGTTAACAAGGGTTGCATTAGTTTCTTAAAAAAAGAAATAGATTGTCATATTTTTTCTATATTATCTTATTAAATTACTTCTTTTACAGTCCACTATCCACTAACTTTTAACATTTTAATATGTTGTGTTCTTATATTGTATAGATATATGTATATTGGAACTTGATAAATGAGAAGTCCCTATGACAGTTCAAAAATGCCATCCGGGCCTCTGGTCATGAACAATGGTAATCTAAATACATTGAAAGTATTTTTGTCATTAACTTTGGAAAATTACTAATATTTAAAGGCCCGGGAAAAAAATTCAAAGTCTAGAACTAAGTCAAGTGGGGTAACATTTGAAAGAGCTCAAATTGAAGTAGAATTCAAATATTCAAAAGAAATATTTATTTGCCAGTGATGGTATCATGGTCGCATTTTTATTACTTGTCATATCATGTGTCACTTTCGCACTTACATACTTATTAGAATGTGACAGGCATGATGACATGATAAAAAACCAACCATCTTAGTCTTACAGAATATGTTACAATTAAGTTTTAGAATCGTAGAATAGTAGACGTGCCTCGGCCCGTTTGTGCGCGACGAAATTGTCACGCTCTGTGTGGATCCTCTTATTCAGTCGACATTAAGCCAACTTGCGAAATGTTTGTAAATTACATTTAGTAGTAGGGTACATCAGGTACATGCATAACATTTTAATAATCCTAATAAAATTATACCAAAAACAAACAAAATTATAAATAGCAATACTTTTAAATGAACGTAACGTAAAAATTGAAAAAAAAAAAAACATGGGGGACTTCCTATCTCTGAAGTTTACCAACGAAAAATTAGGAATTTTGTTCATAACATTAACATAATTTTAAATATAATCACAATTTCCCAATTTAAATTCCAATTTAACCCCCTTTTTGGGTGTTCATTATACTTGAATTTTCTATGTGATTACCTTCTTCCTACTAAAAATGTTGAAATCGGTTCACATGATGAATAAGGACTGATTTAGACGGTATGCGAAAACTGGCATGCAATTTTAGTTACATTGCGGTCTATTGAGAATACAACCAATTCGGCCGACCAATGTGAGTTCTTGCACTCTGAGCCCTTATCCTTGAAATATCGACATACATAAAGGTCGCACAAATTAGTTAGGCAGTTCGATAAATGGCGCTGTACACAATTATTTTAAAGATGGAAATAGTGGGCCAGACTATAGTATACATATTTGTATGATATCTGCAAATTTGCTGCCCTATAAATATGTACATTTATTTGAGAACTCTTCTTGTGAACAATGTCTTAAGAGAGTGTAACTGCTCCTTTTAGTTAGGTCCTCATTGACAAGGATTTCTATAGAACCTAATGACTTATCTTGTGGTGTAGCATAGTATTTTATGAGTGTGTGGAAAGGAAACCTCTTGGTCTTCATAAACACCTCACAAATGGGAGCTTGTCTATGACTTTCTGTGATTGTGATCCATAGTGTACCATAGATTTGCCAGTAACGCATTTGTCTTGGGCTATTGACTGTAAGAGCGTTTCCACATTATCCGATGCGATTATTCGATCCTTGAAGAAAAGCAGCTGCTAGAGAGTGCCCTATGGCATCTAGTACTTCTTTTTTGATTTTAGGTTATCTTTTGAACAATAAACATTTACACAATGAATAAATAAGCATTAAAAAGCGGCCAAGTGCGAGTCGGACTCGCGCATGAAGGGTTCCGTACCATTTAAGACGTATTAAAAAAAAATCTACTTGCTAGATCTTGTTCAACATTTTACCACTTTGGACACACATTTTACCACTTTGGAACTGTCTCTCGCGCAAACTATTCAGTTTAGAAAAAAATGATGTTAGGAACCTAAATATCATTTTTGAAGACCTATCCATAGATACCCCACACGTATGGGTTTGATGAAAAAATTTTTTTTTTTTTAATTTTTATGACGTATTAAAAAAAAACTACTTACTAGATCTCGTTCGAACCAATTTTCGGTGGAAGTTTGCATGGCAATGTATATCATATATTTTTTTTAGATTTTTCATTCTGTTATTTTAGAAGTTACAGGGGGGGGGACACACATTTTTTCACTTTGGAAGTGTCTCTCGCGCAAACTATTCAGTTTAGAAAAAAATGATATTAGAAACCTAAATATCATTTTTGAAGACCTATCCATAGATACCCCACACGTATGGGTTTGATGAAAAAAATTTTTTTTTTAAATTTTTATGACGTATTAAAAAAAAACTACTTACTAGATCTCGTTCGAACCAATTTTCGGTGGAAGTTTGCATGGCAATGTATATCATATATTTTTTTTAGATTTTTCATTCTGTTATTTTAGAAGTTACGGGGGGGGGGGACACACTTTTTACCACTTTGGAAGTGTCTCTCGCGCAAACTTTTCAGTTTAGAAAAAAATGATATTAGAAACCTCAATATCATTTTTAAAGACCTATCCATAGATACCCCACACGTATGAGTTTGATGAAAAAAGATTTTTTGAGTTTCAGTTCTAAGTATGGGGAACCCCCAAAATTTATTGTTTTTTTTCTATTTTTGTGTGAACATCATAATGCGGTTCATAGAATACATCTACTTACCAAGTTTGAACAGTATAGCTTTTATAGTTTCGGAAAAAAGTGGCTGTGACAGAATCGGACAGACAGACGGACATGACGAATCTATAAGGGTTCCGTTTTTTGCCATTTGGCTACGGAACCCTAAAAAGGGCTTTTTACATTTTGTACTTCCTTATGGTCGTATCTGAAAACGCTCTAAGGAAATATTCTTGGTGACTAGCATTTAACTACTGGTTTGGAGACGTAAATGATTATAATATTCGCACAACCCATGTTGATATAATTTTTCATTGATTTATCCAAATTTATCTGAAACAGATAAGCAGGAACTGGGTGTCTTATGAAACTGATTCCCACAGATGTCCCTACCTCCACCGCACCGCAGGCGACACCGAACGCCGCTACCACCTGCGGTACTACAAAACGTGCATGTGCGTGCACGATACGGACGCGCGCGGGCTCTGTACGAAGAACGGCGCGCACTGCGCCTTCGCGCACGGCGCGCCGGACCTGCGGCCGCCGGTCCTCGATGTTAGGGAACTCCAAGCTATGGAGAACCCGGACCAGGCGGATGGGGACGCCGCCGCGCCTAACGCTTTAGATAGGGAACGGAATTTGATGAATGAAGATCCTAAATGGCAAGGTAATTTGTTGTTAAGTAGTCTATGGCTGGTTGGTAGTCGTTAAACTTACCCCCTTGATTAAATTGTACTTTATATTTGTAATATTTTGTAAAAACTCTGAAATCCTCCCACCATTATAACATAGAACTTTATTGCGTTGATTTTTAATGAAATTATAACAAATACATTTCCATGTAATTAGAAACTACATTAAACCTTGTCAATGAATACATTTAGTCTACCTGGAAGAACAATTATTGATACAATTAATCATAATCTTGGTTCTCATATTTGTCATCATGAATTCATGATTATTCATTTAAATGAAACAATTGGGAGGAATGATTAATTTATGTATTTAGTAAAATAATTTGTTTAAATCCCTTTGCCCGCCAAAGACGTCAACTGACGCGCGCGGCTGAAGCCCAATATCAACATTCGTGCAATCCGACAAGGTTCACGATGGCGCGCCGCATACGAAAGGCGTGGCGTTCAAAGAGTTAAGGTATTAAATTAATTAACACTTGGTGCCGGGCGCCCCGTTTCCAGTTCAAAATGAACACGCATACGTGTTCTTGGCAGTGAATGTGTTAAACCTGTTTATTTCTATTTTTAATTATAATTATAACAAAATAATTATTGTTTCAGATACGAATTACGTGTTATCATCATATAAAACGGAGCCATGTAAAAGACCTCCTAGGTTATGTAGACAAGGGTATGCCTGCCCACAATATCACAATAGTAAGGTAAATGAAACTAAAAGTATACAGCCAGAAGATGTGGTACATGGGCGAACGGTTTACAATCATTTAAATGCTCTTGCTGTTTGATAGTCCTGTGTGGTTGAGAGTTTTCTCTGCAAGTACTTCTGTGGCTGAAAAACGCGGCATATGTATAATTTAATAGACTTCGTCCACATAGAAGTCGTTAAAGTACTTTAACAAATTGCAACCCCCTTTGTAGATGACAGCCTTTAGAAAATTGGAATAAAAGTCGCCTAACATGTTATTTTACAAGATATAAACTATCTGTGTAGTGTGTATCTAATTATGAAATCGAAATTCGTTTTGCCGTTTTAGCGTGATGTAGATTTGGAGATACAGACAGCCACATATACAAGCTTTCAAGTTTAAAATTCAGACAGATATGAATAATATTGACTGTCTTTACTAAAAATAACCAATATCTTGTCTCCTTCACTTTTGATAATGTTTGCTAGTAATATCCTTATGCTCTGTTTTTCTTATTTATCTTTTCCTCATACATTTTCATTATTAGTATATTAATGGGTAATAATTGTAATTATTAGAATGACTGAGGAAGCTTTGTACACTAATACGAGTATCTTAGTGTGTTTTATATTCATCCAACATAAGTAAATAATATACGAAATGCCTCAGCATCAGAACTTATTTTTCAGAAGATAACAAATCGCATAATTTTGCCACTAAGGCGTGTACCGAAAAAAAAAGTGAATTTCAAGCGGTAGTAGTTTTGTTACTAAGCAAGATGCCTACGACTTTTTTACCGCGATAATAGTTTAATTTAATTATTATATTATATTTTACAGTATAAATACTTCCATTTTTTCCCTTAACATAAAATTTGCGGTATCGCTCGCAGAGGTATTTGCTAGTAAAAAAATTACTTGAGCATATTAATTACAATCTTACAATATTTTCCAGGATAAACGCCGGTCACCCCGCAAGTACAAATACCGTAGCACACCGTGCCCCAACGTGAAACACGGCGAGGAGTGGGGCGAGCCGAGCAACTGCGAGGCCGGCGAGGCGTGCGGGTACTGCCATACCCGCACCGAGCAACAGTTCCACCCTGAGATATACAAGAGCACCAAGTGCAATGACGTGCAGCAGGCCGGCTACTGTCCTAGGGGACTGTTCTGTGCCTTTGCGCATGTTGAACGTGAGTACATCATCTTATGCTAGTTGCTATTCGTATCACGGTTGCGCTCTCAGAGAACCCAAGGTGCTACTGCCGCACCCGCACCAAGCAGCAGTTCTACTCTGAAATAGCATGTAGCATTTGACCTCTGACCTGACATAGATTTATAAAGTCCTTATTGGGAGAAGTCTGGTTTATGTTTTTCTTCACCGTAGACTACAGTGTAGAGCGACACAACTTTTAATAAATTCTTTTGTACAAGTCGGGGTTAGCGAGCTTAGACGAAGTTTTTTCAGGACACGTGTAACTCACATTGGTTCGCAATTTGCAGCGGAAGATCTGACAGCGGCGCGTGAACTGGCCGCTCCACTAGAGTGCGGCACCAACCTGGCGGAGCTCCTCTCGTCCGCGCTGCCCGACGCCAAGCCCGACCTGCTGCTGCCCGCGTCGCCGCCCGCGCCGGCGCCGCACACCAACGGCAGCGGCGACTCCGAGTGCGCCAGCACGTCCAGCGGCGGCTCCAGCCAGGGCCGCGCCGTCGGCCCCAGGCCCGCGGACCCCAAACCGCCCCAGCATAACGTCTGGGCTCAACGGAGCGCGTTTGACGCGACAGTTTTACAGGAAGTCGTCGGTAACGCCCTCGACGATTTGCATCTAGACGATCCGCTGTCGCTGGTTGCCGCTTTAGATAGAGATTTAGCCGATGGCGAATCGATGCTGGCTCCGTCGGCGCCGGTTAATATTCCACGCGGCGCGCAACCTTCTCTACGCGCCTTCAGTCCGCCCTCCGCTGGCTCCCCGCTGCCGCCTTTCCTCCGCTACGCGCACGATACAGAGCGCCTCTTCAACTCGCACGCGACTTTAAAAACTGGAAGCTACGGTGGGAGCGGCTTCGAGTTCGCGGCGACCTCGCCGAGCGCACCCGGGGAGATATCTCGCCTGAGGGAGGAGGTGGTGGCCTCGCGGGCTGCCGCTCTACGTTGGGACGAGCGTATAGCGCAGGCGAGGTCGGCGTGCGGCGCTTGGCAGAGGGAGGCCGACGAGGCAGTCCGGGCGGCACAACTTGCCGAACGACAAAGGGATGAAGCGGTCGCTCGGGCTCATAATTTGCGTAGGGAGCTGGAGGCCGCTCGCGCCGCCGGCGCCGCCGGAGGCGCCTCGCGCGCTCGGGAGCTTCGCACTCTCCCTCTAGGAACTCTAAAACAACTTCAAGCGGCCGCTAGAGCGGAGTTAGAAGAGATCGAAAAGGTTCTATACCTAGAAACGGCGACCAAATGTATGGCGTGCGAGGAGCGGCCGCGCGCGGTGACGCTGGCGCCGTGCAACCACTACGTGCTGTGCGACAACTGCGCGCGCGCCGCCGACGAGTGCCCCTACTGCCAGACGCCCGTGCAGCGTCATCAGTAGTTTCACTACTTGAATCGCATTGTTCTATCATGAAGCATGTAAGTAATTTCCGTTAACAGCTAGGCGCCATACAAGTACCTACACAGAACAAAACAGAAAGCATACTTTAAGCATTTTGTATTGCATAAGCAATAACAACGGCACACAATCGTTCTTGATTGAGAGCTCGCGACAACTTTAGGTGTTGATGATGTTTGAAGAAAATAAAATAAAATCTTTTTTTGTTATAAACGTTAGGCGTACGATTTTTAAACAAGTACCAAATAATAAATTCACGTTATTGTTGTTTCTTTGTGTGATATAATATAGCAAGATGTTTTTTTTATATAAAGAAGCTCAAGTATTTTGATAGTTCATTGCGATTCAATTATAAATTTGGGCCGATATTACTATACCATATATTACGAGAACGTATGTATTCATTTGATACGTCAAATATATTCTTTACATCTGACTTAACAAATTGATATAGACATTTCAGTAGCTGTACTAAAAATCAAGTTTTACTACCAATTTTTTATCCGTATATAAATTATAATAGCTATATTATGGCAACATAATATCGGCCCCTAGTTGACGGCCGAGCTCTACCTATGAAATTGACTTGGCTATTATCATAACATGATTGTCTAAATTATGAGATGCATATTTTGAAGTTGATATAAGTATATATATATATATATAGAGGTAGACCACGGCCGTTGACTGAGTGCTCTCTACTCGTGTAGTCTTTCGAATAACACCCGTCGGTGCGACAGATACTTTCCTTGATATTTTTATATATGGGTAGATTGGGGTGTAACGTGTTATATCACTTGATAATAATGATAGAATATTTAATTTTAGTAAAGAGCAAGACTTATTCTAATAAATTTATCGAATGAATTTATAATACATGGACTAGGGTTTCTCAAATTAACTGCCAACGTCATTTCATAGTATATTTTCTATCCCCGGAGAGTGGAGTTTCCTTAGTACCTATTACTACTGGAATCGTTCCACTGTCCTCTTCTTAGTAACTACAGATTATGCGCATTGTCAGAATATGAGGTATCGAACATGATGCGATGATTGTTTGAATGTCTAGAACGGGGTCTTTACCCGTTGCCTCTCAAAATAGTCGCCCGTTTTAATCTATCGGTTATCTGATCGCGACTGTGTCGTTTGAAAAAGTCGTTGTGTTCTAACTGACCTTCACGAATCAGACGGCAGAGCACGTTCCATGAACACCTATTTCTTATTCTCATTCGTATAACAATTCTTCAAACATCTTGAGAAAGTCAAGATATTTTTCAACATATATAGACATTATTTAGTGCATGGTTTACACAGTAGAGATTTATAATGTTACAAGATAAAATAATATGCTTTTGATGTTATTTCGTTTAGATCATTACTAGTGGAGTTATTGCTTTTACTGAACATACACATATTATAGGCATTTAACGAGGTTTTATAGGTCGACGCCTGGCCATGCTTTCACCAAATATCGGATGGTAATGGATAAAATTATAGTATATTGCAAAATTTAAGGTTTGACTCTGAAAAATAAAGATATTGGTGGAAGCACGCCCAAGACAACTAGAATTTATATAATAATTGAAGAATATTAAAAGTAGTTTTTAGTTTTATAACGATATTCAAACATCATTTTGCATGTTCATTAGGATATCTAGTAGTAATAAAATCATCAACAATCTGAGAGTTGTTAATTTTTTCTACATTTTTAAAAATCGTATATATTATGTAAGTGACTAAAGTGTGACTGCAATTTGCTTCCTGGAGGTTCTCGGCACAATTGTTTGCGCGCTGGCGGACCAATCTTAGATCGTACACCGGCCAATGGTCGGCGAATTGGCGTTCTAGTAGCGATATTAAAGCGACATATGTACTACGCATACTTTGAAAATAATTTCAATTATGGCAAGATATTTTGGGGTACATGAATGTTAGAAACTTGTGCTAGAAAAATCACTATTACAACGCTAGTTCGGTCGACCTACTGCTCTCTGCGTCCCGTTGTCTGCACAGGCTGGCTCCGTATTTGTAATTCACCTTTTAAATTGATCGCCAAGTTGAAACTTTTCAATACATTTCATATATTTATAACCCGATTTTTTTAAGTTTATCCTGAGTTTGGAAGTATGTTAGTTTGAATGTACAATTACCGAGCCGTCCGAACAGCTTTCTGACGCAAAGGAGGGTACTAGCGAGTTTAATGCCCGGGCCTTCCCGCGTGCATTATTTGCAAATAGTATAGTGCATTTTATGTTAACATTCCTAATTAACTGTTAGAAGTTACGTTTTTATTTCTCTATCGGTGTGGGTACGCATTTAGTTTTAATTATTGTGTTTAACAAGTAAATAATAAAAGCTGTTAGTCTCCATAGAGTTGCGTTCCCCAACTTTGCTATAGGTGTCACCTCTTGGACCAGGTCTCACTCTCCAGTCTCACTAGGTGACAGCATAGGCATCAAAGATGAGAAGTGCCACTTTGTTTATAAATTACCAGTCTTCGTTATTTATTCGTCGCTGGTTTTAGTGTTAGATTTCAAGTTTCGAGTACCGTCTTTTGGGTCAAACGATTCAGCAGATATGTATTTGGCTGCGAACGGTACGGGCATGTACGCTAACGATTTACTACGCTATACTACATTATACAAACGCATTTTATATAAAAGTTTATTTCGATTTTAGTACATTATAAAATATTTATATATTTTGAAAATCTTGAAAGTTTTGTATCGGTATATTATAACAAATTTAACCTAGGCGTATGGATTAGATGTAAGTAGTGTTTTCAAATTGTAATGGACATTATTTTTAAGTGTGTAGTTGCGAGCCGTCGTGTATCTTAAGCAATATGACCACAGCCGCCTTTACTCAAATATATAACATATATATAAACATATAGTATGTCGACACGGTACATTTTGGTGTGGAGTGTTCAAGTAAAGGGTTGTCGTGATTTTCTATAAATTGGTGTGTTATAAATGTCAAAGGCCGCTATGCGCATATCGGCCGCACGCGGGCGACACGCGACAACAAATACTCAGACAGATGTTTGTGCGCGGCAGGCCTAAATCGTCACAAATAAATTGTTCATTGGTTGAGTCTCAAAATTCGTGTGAAATCACACTGGTGTCGTAATTGTCGGTACAGAATGTCCTGTGTGGCCATAGATTATAGTATTCTAGCTTACTAGCTATTTGTATTTCTAATGATTTAAAAATTTAGATAGTATTAGAGTCACACTTATTTTTATATAGAGTCTTTATCACATGGAGAGAGTACTTTTCATTATGGAAATTTGAATATTTATATGGAACAATTGGTTTAAAAGAAATATCCAGTAAATAACAGTATTTGAAGAGACACAGCGTCTCTGCCGACATGCAAAGCACAAAACGTGGTCAGTAAGAGTGTCTATATTAATTGAATTGTCATCTAAATTGTTATGGACGTTCCACTAAGAGAGACCCCACACTAGCGTCTCCCAAGTGTCGGCGTCTAGTCGACTCTGTGACTGCTGCTGGAAGTAACGTTGGCGCAACTGCGCAGCGACATCATTTTCCATAGCGCTAATTATACGCTCAAAAGACGCTAGTGTGAGGTCTCTGTAAATACATGACTTGTAGAGGTTACTGTCAACAATAGAACAAACTGAGAACGAAATTCTCAAATTTTGCACATAACTTATGTTCAAAGAAAGTGTTGGGAATCAGATCATGTTTTTCTGTTGTTATTCTAGTGCTACCTATAATTAAACTTCGTTTTTTGAAAAACCTAGGTAGCTCCATCTTTGTCACTCGTATTTTGAAAGAGCGAAAGAAGCAGATTTTACAGTTATAGCCATTATGACCTTTTCAGAGAGTAGACATTATTTTTTCAGTTCGCATAGTGATTGTTTGATGTATACAGACTGTCTGGAAAAATGTCGGCACAACGTAGCGTCATTCTCGAATAACGTGCAATATATTCGAAATTGTGGCCGAAATATAAAGCATCGCCTGTGTGTGTCGATGCGCGGCGTGGTTGTTGTGTTATCCATTATATTCGTTTGTAAGCATTATTTTTACGTTCATAAGAGTAAACAAACTGAACAGAATGACAGTTTCGCACAATTCTTCTATATAAGAGACTATCTACTAGACTAGAGAATGATGGCTTCATGCGTTTTCTCTAGCCATTCATTACGTAGACGTGCGGTGACGGCCGGTAACTCCGCGGTTGTATGGAACTGCCACTCTGTTCCGTTTCCTTACTCCTGTGCTTATATTCCGTTTTTACTGCATTTTGCATTAGTTAACTATTTAGATCCAATTCTTGTTTAAATCTAGCTTGCAATTATGTCGCGTACGCATAATAACAACCCCTTTTTATAAGTTCTTATTAATATAATATTTTTTTCAATTATTTTATCTTTAGGTAGGTAGCTCCAACAAATTCTTTAAAATTATTATTGTTAAATTAGAAATAGCTAATATTGTAGTAGAAAACAAATTGCGATTCTCACGCTGAAGAAGATCAAATGAATTATGTTTTCATTTTTATATATTTATTATTCTAACTGCGGAACATGCATTCAGGCTTCGTCATAGTATTTTATAATCAAATAATTTTCAAATCCATGTGATACATATGTGTAACAGAGATGTGAAGATTATAATTATTATTACTAGGTAGGTAGGTTTAATAAATTTTCAATTCCATTCAATAAAATTGTGTTTTATTTGTTAAACTCCTTAATATAATCCTCGATTAGGTTCGTTCTTTAATTCTATTGCAAATTGTTTGTATGTATTGGTATTCTTCTTCTTCTCGGGTTGAGGTTCAGAAAAATGCGCCATGGTTTGGTATTGAACCGTAGAGAGCATGATGATGATTGATAAAAACTGTCATGCCCTTCCACGAGTCAAAACAAACTATCTCCATTAATACATGGAAATCGTACCAAAAAACCTGTTTGTAAACGAAAAGAAACAAATCAAATTGAACTCTTGTTCCAACTGAATATGATTTTAATTTTATCGCACTGAATAAGTCGTATAGGTAGGACCTTGGGCCGAAGGAGGATAAAATAATTGTTAGTTTGAGATTGCATATTTACGGCCAAGTTTGATTATTTGCAATACACCTGTTTGTAAAGGCGTTCTTCAAAAACTGAATAGAAAGTTTCATTTATTTTTTATTTTAATTTATTTAAAGGTACATTAAACAGACAACATTCAAATTTGTTTTACAATATATAGAAAAATAGGAATTATATAAGAATCCAAAATAAGCATGCACAGCGAGATAAAATTAAAACGAGCAATAACATCCTAAAATTATAAAAAAAATATGTAAATCCTAAAACTACACTAAATTACAGAATAACATAAATAATTTTAACATGTCAAATTGCTTAATATTATTGTGAAGTATGATGGCCGAGTACCCTAACAAGCTGCCTCTTGAATACTGCCAGCCGTGAATCGACAATGTCAATTTCTCTATTTTTGTATACCAAATCATTGTACTCACGGCAAAGAGGTATTATTTCTGTAGACTAGAAGGGAGAAAGTCTTAGGAGCACGGGATCTAAATCGAGGAGTATGGAATGTGACTAGGGATAGTAAGCTAGGTGAGTCAATTTTTATGATGTAGAAGTTTTTTCCTACAAGAGTTGCAAAGAAATTCCATGAAAATTTTAAGTTGTTTCCTCATGTTGGCTGGTTGATTTGACTTTTGAGTGATAAATATTGAATAGCGTTCATTTGGATTTGACTTGTAATGTTTTATAGTTAGTATTTCCTTCGCATTGGTGTGGTAAAAAAAATGTTTTTGCTCAGTAGCAGTTTGTTTAATCCTAGCAACGCTCAAGATTTCACTTAGCGAACAACTCGCTACCTCTTAGTAAATTTTTGGAACCTTTCAAGTCCTCGAATATCAATATTAGCATGAGGGGTTTGCCCCTTGTAAAACAAATAATTCGATTCTGTGCGGAAAGAGGAGAGTCGTGAAATGTATGGGATCCAACACTTTCTACAAAGCTTCTCTCTCCGCACAGACTCTACCTAGCTATACTTAAGAGCCACGCTCACTACCGTCTTCCGAGCGTCTGCGTCTAGTCAACTCTATTATGGCTGCTGCTCGACGCAACGTCGGCGCAGCGACGTCATTTTCCATAGCGCTGACGCCGACGCTCAAAATACGGTAGTGTGGGTAGCCCTAATATTGAAGGTGAGTAGGTTTTTTATCGTATTATTTTTATTTTTTACACTGAAATAAAACGATACACATTTTCTCAACGCTTTATTAAATAAAAATCTCACAACATTGCATTTATAAAACAAAGAATGCCACAAGGGCATAACACCAGCACTTATCACCCACACACCCGTCTCTTTTATACTATACAAGGATGACTGAGAGAGATTATAGTTGTGTCAGTGATAAAAGTTAGTGTACTTCGTACAGCGATAGCGTAATTGTAAAAAAGTAGGCTTTCATGAAAAAATACTGAAAAGTTCGGGGGAACGGTTTGTTAAACAAAATTGAGTGTTAAACCAAATGTCCCAAATGAGATGGCCCAGGGTACAAATTAACAAAAAATGATAACTTTAATGTTCGACTTGACGTGGGTCTGTAACAATTTAACCACCAACTTCAGGTTTTCAATCGGAAACGGCGGTAAAAGCTATTTTTAGATGGCGTGTCAAGCGCTCGGCCATTCCCAATTAGAAACTCCGGTAGTTATGCATTGACATATATCTAAGGACGGGCCTTACGGGCAATAAGAATGGGGCCAGTACAGCCGTGTCACGCACACGAATTCGAGCCAATCGTGCAGTCTAACGCCACAACGCGATTGGTTGGTGAATTCGCATCACTCGCGCGATTGGTTGGTTAGGGCAAAGTTATGTAAATGTTGTTATGGATATGTTATAGTTTATATGTAGTCAAACCCCGTTATCTATGTTGGAATTCATTGAAAAGAAGGGACCCCTAACTTCACCGTTGGTGCCCAACTTCGCCCCAGTAAAATAATAAGTAATAATTTTACCAGGAAATAGCTATACATTCACATCTCAATACAAAGACCTGTATAATAATTAAAAAATAAAATTTTACCAAAACTTTGCCTTATCTCTTTTTTACTCTAAAAATGACATTAAGTAACCCTTATTCCCAATCCTAAATATTGGGGTAGCACGCCCATGAATCTCGTGATTCAATTTATAGTGGAATACTAGGTAAGGTAAAGTTATGTATTAAAGGCGAATTTAGGGTAGATACGTATTTTTGCCTACCCTAATTTTCAATGAACTGCAGCATTAATAACGGGTGTGATTAAAGTTGTTTTTCCTTCCAACCAATTGGTGGTGAAATTCTTACTTCAGTAAGTTCCATAAGTAAGTGCTTCCTCTGCAATCGAAGCATATTTCGATAGTTATAGGGTACTGTATAACACAATCATTTGAATGCTAGTAACCTAACTAAAGCTCCAGAGTGGCTTAACTCAGGGGTTCCCAACAGTGGCAGGGCAAGTATTTGGTGTAGGCAAGTTACATTTAGCGAGGCCCTCTGGTGTCGCAAGAAATAACAAAAAAAAAAACGTTACGCCGAGTTATACGTTTTTGGAGCGCGAGGCCTCTCGGACCGCGAGGCCGTAGGCGGTCGCCCACACCTAGCGCAGCCTCTGGTTCTCAAACTGTGCACTGCGGCGCCCTGTTGTGCCGTAGACATTAAAGAGGGGCGCCGTGAGGCAATCCTCCTCAATATGTTACCTATCTATTTCCAATAGCCTATAGGTAGCTAGGTTAGGGCGCCGAAATTACAGTTTTAAACTTGCAAGGGCGCCGCGTACCGAAAAGGATTGGGAGCCCCTAGTCTTAACCCCTTAACTTATATGCTAACACACTAAAGCCATTCCACAATTTTGTTATTTTTATAAACATGCTTTGTGACAAAACGTAGGCACATCCAGTTAAAATTACGTAATTTTATAAGAGTATCATTATCACGATTATTTCATAAAATGAACATGGTGTGCTGTCTTAGAACTAACATATGAAGAGGAGACTTAAGACTAGGTGTAAATTAATGAGCAAAATCGAGTGGGCTAAGGCCATCGTAAGTAAGGGAGATGGGAGAACTTGGCTGTCCCTTTCTTACCAGTGTTTCGCGTGTTGTGGGAACCAGTATAGGGTTGAGTTTCCATTATTTGGTCATACAGGGTGAATGATGTGATGGTTATGGTTTCATTACCTTTTTCCAGGCATAGTACGATTTATCAACCACATACGCGCCAGTAAAATTTCAACTTTAGTAGGTATTACGATTTAAAGTTCAAATTAGATTGCACTATCGGGCCTTAAAATGAATCATAAAAGCTGGATTAATAGGGAATATTACGCAAAACCCTGCGTAGGGGACGCCACTAGCACAGAGGGCCTACCACGAAACACGGAAATCGTTATCTGTCTCTCTATCACTCCTGCATATTCGAGCGAAAGAGAGGCAGATAACGAAATTTCGTGTTTCGCGGTAGGCCCTCTGTAACCAAACCTTGATGCATAAATGTATTCGTAACAAATTATCTGTGAAAACTAGTCAAAAACTGTTTACAATATGTGCTAGTGATGCACTCTAGCGGCAGAACATGCAGTATTACCCCCTATTGGAATATGATTGGATTTTTTGGGAAAACCTTGTAGATTGGTGCAGTTAAGGTAACACATTCGGCAGTGTTTGGGAAATAATTGCCTGACAGTACAGCAAATTAAAGTTACTCATAGTTGCTCCCTTTATTCATGGACTAGGTATTTTGTGAAAAATGATAGTATAACAATAATAATATGGTTATAATGATTAGCCCTGTTAGTATTATGCTATGTTTTACTTAATTGTTGCGAAGAATGTTAAAAACAAATTCATTTATAATTATTGACTTGTTGTTAATATTGCTTTCTCGGCAGTATTTAGACTTAGAATGTTGTAAAGTCTATCCTCAAAATAAACAACAAATAAAACATTCTGGCTTAAAATTACCAATGACTCCATTTGTGTATAATAAATAACATAATTATACCTATATATTAATTTCAATCCATACCTATTTGGCTTTATAATCTAAGAGAGAGCGTTAAAGTTCAATAATTACAATATATTTCTTACAATAGGTTGAGAACTCCTGACTAGAATTCACGTTACTCAATCGCCAATCAAATATCTGCTGTAAAGTGTAAATCAATAAACGATTTTGATAAGTTCAGTGACGTTGAATAGATGTAGAACAGGAGTTGTCAACCTAAAATTGTACTTTATACTACAATAAATATAATCCCTAGCCTAATGTAACCTAACTAAAGCTTACTGTCATGGTCACTTAAAATATTGCAACGTTTAAACTCTACTCTAGCAAATGCTTTATAATTGATCTGTTCTTTCGGTAATTTTAGGACTCTGCCCGGTTTTACCGGGAACTTTTTACAGATATATTAGACCAAATATCAGGTATTTCTGTCAACTAGTAATAGTATTTTTAATATGTTACAAAGTCAAACACTACTCAAAAGAAGTAACGTTTGTTTGTTTGTAATATGGATTGCAGGGTATATCTACGACTGTAAAACTAAGACAATAAATCACTTCATTTTGGAAATAAATATAATTATTACGTAAAAAAGATAGTATATATACTTTTCCTAAGAAAGGATATAATGATTTGGACGTTAAAAAGACATTTCATTTAAGATTTATTTTAGAATTATATACGTTTGAGCGTGCCAAGCGTAAACACTTAGCCTAAAGGCATAGGAACGCCTCTATCACTACAACTAAAGTCAGTGCACACACTCAATGATAATCGGTCGAAAATATTAATGTTGCGAAACTAATCAATAAAAAATAATAAGTTGTCCAACTAAAAAAAATGGTTTAGACTCGTCAACATTGAATCCTTATCCCTAGTTAGGAAATCTATCGTAATGATAAATAATTTCAAACGTAACTTATGTTAATGAACAGAAATCACATAAAAAATTGCAATTCTTCAAGTTTCAGCCTAGCATTAGATATATGAGGGATATAATGAGTAGTTTTTCTTGGATCAAAACAAAAAAATGATTAACCATTAAGCATGGTCACCAACGTGCGATATCTAGTGGTCAGACCGTGAACTACAAGTGTCTACACTTAAGCTGCCAACTTTTTTGTTCGATGATTTTATATTTGGACTTTATTATGTACTAGATAAAGTCCAATATGCAGTAACCGACTAAAAAAATTACAGTTAAGGTTAGACAGAACTACGTGCGTCTAACACAAGGCAAAGTGCTACAACTATGAGTAGACCCCAACGCTGGCACTATATAGGTGGACCCTTCATGAAAAAACGCTCTGCACACAATGGGTCAACGTTAACCAAGTTATGCGAGACTGTTAGAAGGAGCCAGCGTTATTGCGATCTCGTTTCAATGCATACGTCGCAGAGTTTGGCCGATGTTAGCCCAATGTGTACAGAGGCCTAAAGCTGCCAACATTGCGACCAACTCTTGGACGTACCTATACTACCGTCCCAATCGTCTCGTTACAGGGATGCAGACGATGCAGTTATATGTTATAGAAATTAAAGAAGGTGCAGTTTTAAAATTCTCTCTTAATTTTGATCGGTATTTTGAGGTCAGGTTTCAAAAGTCAACTTCACTAGACGCCCTTATTTTAGGTTTAAATTATATGTATATTACTTGAATTTAATAGTAAATTCCAAACAAAATAAAGACATGTAAAAAGTCACCCGAATATAACTATTTTTATATTCGGGTAACGGTAACGACTATCTCTCGGTCTCGGGATCTTATTTATACCTACAAATACGTTGAAAAAAAATGATAAGTGTGTCTGTCTATGATGGTTTCCCTAGCTGCCATTAAAAGTAATATATAAATGCATCCCTATAACTTTTACAAATATCGATTGGTAAAAATTGCGGGCTTAAATACTTATTGGACCAAACGTCTGGCCTTCCGCTTTTTTACAATATAATGAAAAACCGAATTATTTCAGTACAGAGTTAGTTAAATGTATGAATTATATGTTTTCAATTTTTTTGTGTGATGAACTAGCGGCGACGCAATGTTCGCTATCAATAATGTAAAATTTAAAAGATCTATCTAAAATAGTACCTAAGTTGTGGTTAACATTATTGCACTTTAAAAGTCTTAACTTGGTTGAGTGAATATAAAATTGCTTTATTTTGAATAAAAAGGCCATTAGGTGAATTATCATAGCTTAAAAATACAACCTTTTAATACCACGATGGTGCCATAAAAGCATACAATCCGGCTGATGGCAAGATCAGAGCCATACATACAGTAAATGGGAATTCACGACATATATGCTCCATCGTCAAAACATCTTCACAGAAGCATAGTCCTGGATTAAAGATATTAAGATGCTCTTCTTCTTTTCCTAAGCCTTATCCCATTATCTGGGGACTCCTTGTCCACTTTTTAGGGTTCCGTACCCAAAGGGTCAAACGGGACCCTATTACTGAGACTTCGCTGTCCGTCCGTCCGTCCGTCTGTCAACAGGCTGTATCTCATGAATCGTGATAGCTAGACAGTTGAAATTTTCACAGGTGATGTATTTCTGTTGCCGCTATAACAACAAATACTAATAACAGAATAAAAAAATATATTTAAGGGGGGTCCCATACAACAAACATATTTTATTTGCCGTTTTTATATATAATGGTACGGAACCCTTCGTGCGCGATTCCGACTCGCACTTGCCCCGTTTTTTATTCCATTGTTCCCGGTTTTGGATTAAGATGCTTTGTATATTATAAATGAATAAAGCAATTTGCTATCCACTTTCAACTCGTCACAAGGTACAGTCGGGTTCCCAAACATCTTTACAAGCCAATGTTTCAAAAAAGTACATTAAGCAACGAGGGGGATAAGAGAAATTTTGGAGACGAGGGTGTTAATTCACGACAGTCGCAGGCTGGAGTGAATAAAAGAATAGAGTTTGCAATCTTCTTACCCTCGGAGTTACACACAATGTTTATCATCATCATGACACTGGCGAAGAAAAAGCGAAATAATTCTTAAATACATTCAAACGTCCAGTCGTCAAAAATTTGCAAAGTGGCAAATTTTTAACAAGCTAGTCAATGAAGGCACATAAGGCAGACCTATCAGGCATCCAACCAGGTTTGGAAATTGTGTAAAAATATTTTATGGCTATTAAAATAAAACGCCAACAATAAGGTCATGTACGAGTCTGTATATTAAGATCGTTACCTTGTAAAGATGTTTGTGAAGCCGTACATACTATCCAAATATATATTTTGGAAGAAGATATTTATTTCATTCAAGTCAACTCCACTAAATCATGAGGTATTTTTCTTTGTATGTTTCATATAGGCCGATACCGCATTCTTTTATAAAGTTTATAACGAATAGCTTGTTAAATACATGATTCCTACCATGTCAGTAAAATTTTGATACTCCATGGCAAGGAAAAATGGCACGAAATAATTTCGAAACTTAAATAACTACAAAATTTGTAAAACTATCATGAAGTTCTTTGTAAGAGTAAATGCCACAATTTGAAAGAATAAACACTAAATTTGTGCTGCTAAGTAAAAAAATAAGAGAGTAAACAAGAGATCGAAATAAATGCGTTAAATTAATGCCTCCTGATTAAAACGTGTAAATAAGTAAATAGTAAAATCTCAAGCTAACACTACGAGTGTCAAACGCAAATAACTAACTAACTTAATTAACTAACCCTGAAATTTTTAGTATGGCATCAAGAAATAAAGTAGTGTAGATTTTCCAATTAACACGGTAATTATAAGCGGAAAATAATTTCTTTGTAATCGTGATCGATTCGATTAGTATAGTCAAAGAGAATTTGAAATAGAGTTGTATTGTCAAAAAAACTTTATAGCGACGTAAATTTACTGCCATCTTTCGACACGTAATTGAAACTTTTCGAACGCCGTTTGACATTGATCCTTATTCTTTCACTGATATGTGTTCAATTTGTTAATATCAGCAAGTGGCGCCATCTAATAGATCAAAGGCCAAAGGTATAGCAGCATCGTTTCGAGCGATGGCGTCATAACCTTTAGGTAGTGCCCGGTAACGGCGCCACTTTTTGATATTTAACAAATTGAACACATATCTGTGAAAGAATAAGGGTCAAAGTCAAATGGCATTCTAAAAGTTTCCATTATGTGTCGAAAGATGGCAGTAAATTTACTTCACTACAAAGTTTTCTTCGACAATATACCTCTATTTAAAATTCTCTTTGGTACAGTACACGAACACCATTTGATTCTTAAAAATGATGCCGTTGCCTCTACTAGAGACCATAAATGCAGTATTTTTCATTTCGTATGAGTGTTTTCTTTTCATACATCATGCATATAGACACGGCATATAATTGTTATTAAAAAAATTGCCTTATTCTGCTTAGAAAAAAAGTAAAAATTCCAGTGTTAGTAATTTAGTGTAGCCCATACCCCATTGCTATCGTTGTCCTATACAAGTGCACTTCAAAGTCTTCCTAGCGTCATCCCATTCAATCATACGGCCCCTTTAAGATACGTAAAAAAAATCGTTGGATATGTCATTGTCAAAAGTAACGTTTTTGTTTCAATAAAAGCCACTGTTGACATCAGGGATCGGTACCGGTATTTGGAAAAAACTTCGAAATAACCATATATTTCGTTTTATTTTACTCCAAATGTAAGACTCAGTTGTGTATTATGTAGATAACGACTTCGTATTATCAGATTGCCCAATTGAAATTAAATAATTAACAATGAACGAAAAAATACCGTTTTCGTTCGCATCCAAAAAATACCGGTTTCCGATCCTTGGTTGACATTGACATATCTAAGCCATATCGTATCTGTAGCAAGTATCTAATCGGGCCGATACACCTAAAAACTATGCTTAAAATACGTCCTCAGGATGGCGTACACACAGATTATAAATAAACGTAATGCGACCTAATCTACACAACTTTCCATTAAAAAAAGTTTAACATGCAAGCATAAAACGCGCGAAGAAGTCTTAAGTTAAGAGAAGAACATTGGAAAATCAACCTAAAATATAAGTCCTAAGAGTCGAAATTAATCTAGAGGTACTTAAGCCAAAACGGCTCACTACAATATTTGAACTAAGACTAAAGTATCACGTATTATTCCCACAAACGAAATAAAACGTTATGTTTAAAGCCGTAGAGTTGAATATTGAGTTATTTAGGCCTCCAGACCTGAGGGCCTGCCGCTAACCACGTTCGACATGGTGCCTTCCTGTCACACGTACGTAAGAATTTACGAGTGCGACAGAGAGGCAACACGTCGAACGTGGTCTGATGCAAGTGTGATCTAAGGTAAATAAAACAATTATCTGTTACGCTAAGGATTTCAAAAAAATTCAAAGGTTCAAATTACATGGATTGAAAAAGTTTGATGGAATCAAAGTATACAAGAAATATTTTGACGTAGTTTTTTTTAAGTAGGTATGTGTTTACATGAAATACACACCTCTTTTTCATCCCTTTTGTGTCACACCCAATGACTGATGAATCTTTATACCGCAAATCGTTTCAGTAACGTATTTCTACCAACTTAGTAGCATATACAACCAAAACATGCACACACACACACACACATATATTCCCAATCATCAGCTGCCAATTGACAATACCAATTTTAATCAATTTTAAGTCTTACTGCATCGATTATAGCGTTTACATTACGATAGCATTCCACTTTAAGCTTAGGGCACACTTTTATCACTATTATGAAAGTAAACTGACTATAATGGTCGGACCATTGAGTTAAATTTAAATGTTTACGTAATCAATATGTTTTTGATTTTTAATGTATAAGCTGCCAGTTCCGTATACAATAACTTACTCTTATAAAAAAAAATAGTCTTGAGAAATACAGATGAAGACCTTATTGCGTTACAATAGGATTCAAGAACAAAATAATTCCAGTTAAGCTGCAATTCTCATTTTAACTTCAACCTATCTATATTAGAATAATCGATTAATATGGTACAGTACAAAACGAAGCTACTTTGTCATTATTTTTAAAGCGTATTAAGAGAGCCTATCGCCCTACAATCGACTTTCTATCTTCGGTATCGTAAGCTTCAATCTCGAGCGTTCTCAGGTTCTTAGTGTCATTACTAACATCAATCATCCCCAAAACTATACCGGCGCAAGCGATCGCCCTTACTATCGAATATACCTATCGGTGGTTATAAGGTACAGAGGCTTTAAAGGCGTATGCGCCGGACGCCTTACAAACAAATGTGTATTTTATGTAGTTGCCGTAAGGTTCAGAATGAAATGCTGGCGTAGAGAGCCCGGTGAATATCTGAAGCGAAAGCGTCGGAAACGCCCGTCGCGTTAACTTCGATTGTGAACTTTCTGTAGTGGTAATTGGGTTCAAACCGAAGTGCCAACATGCGAGCGGTCGGTGTCGAGCGAGACGTCCTCAGGGCTGGCGAGGTCGGCGCGGAGGCGCACGCCGCGCCCGGTCAGCGTCCAGCGGCAGGCGGCGCGCTCGGCGCTCGGCGCCGCTCTGCAAGTACAGCGGCTGTCACACGGGGGCATGTATGGGAGTACAAAATGGGGTACCGGAAATATGCCAGACATATAGTTTACTTAGGGGTCATCCAGTAATTACGTCATACGAATTTCGAGGTTTTTTGACCCCCCCCCCCCCCCCTCCTTGTCATACTTGGCAAACCCTTGGTGTGACGTCACATTTATTGGAAATTTTGTTTTCAACGAAATAGGCATTATTAATTATGATCAAAATATTTTTGACAAAAGAAATATTAGTAATTTTATAATAGAAAACAGATTGGAAAAGAAAAATAACCGAATAAAAACGATTACCGTTTCAAAAACTCGTTTAACTGTCTAGCGAATAAAAAAAAAAATCAGTGACCGATGAAGTTACAGTGACGTCACAAAGTTTGTGACTCCCCCCCTCCGCCTTGTCACAACATGTCACATTTTCTTGACCCCTCCCACCCCCTAAACGTGTGATGTAATGAATGGATGACCCCTTACAATAGACAAAGAGTTAGCCGTAAGGGCCAGCTTGAAAACTAACGACTATACCTGCAGAGCGCCCCGTCGGTTTCTCTAGTGTGGTTTGAACTGGCGTCGTCGTCGAGCGTTCCTTCGCTCGCGCCGTCGCTGCCGCCTTCGTCGCTACCACCGCCTCTGTATCGCTCGACACCGTCTGAAAAATTTAGATAATCCCCGCTCGATAAAGGAAGGATAATTTTTCAAACAACTTGGGTGGGTACGGTGAAAGATGGCATTCAATACAATTTTTGTCTATCACCGTACACAAGCCGTTTGAAAAATACTATATAGCAATTCTTGGGATTAGATGCCAAGCGAACCCCAGGCTTCCATCAGCAGTGGCAAAAAGACCGGACAATTCTAAGAAGACAACGGACAGTTATTTAATATATTCTTTCTATTTAGTACATTCTTATTGGTTGTTTTTTTTTTAGTTGAAGCTTGTTTTCACAGATGATTTTATGTGTTAATTGCTAAGTTTTGCAAATAAACAGTAGTTTATTTTACCTTTTTGTTCATTATCTAGCGTAGAAATGACATCTCACCTCTCTAGCGATAAATTGTAATTATATGTCCTTATCATTCTGTGCACATATGTTTAGTTAGTCTAGATCTGAACTGTAAATTAATACTGTAATTTTCGCTATTGTCTATAACTTGTTTTGTGAGCCAAAGAAATAAGATAAAATAAACAAATTAAGTACCATTGTTTACTGGTTTGTATCCGTAAATATACAAAACATACCTCTCCTATCATCACAGTCGGGCGCATCCTCTAAACTTCTCAGAATTTCGGCGCAAAGGTCCGAGTCTAGTGGGACGGGGTTATCTGATTCCCTGCAAGATAAATTAGAGTTAGAAACGTGAGGAATTTGTCATAAGGTTTTGAAACTTGATGGGAATGAGTGTTTGATCAAGTACAAATTATCTCTTAATGATCACGATCCTCATTTCCCCAGCTACAAGCTGGTACTGAAAAGCTGCAAGCAGGACGTGAGTAGTGCGCGACGCAAGTACGGCGTGGCTGGGCGAACATTGGGTGCGCGGTATGCTAGGTTCAACCGCGTGAAGCGTGGCGAAACCTTATTAAGACATAATCCTACAAATGGAAATGGTAGTTTTGTTAAAAACCTGTTGTGCAACACCAGCGCCACTACGGGTGGCGGCGGCACGGGCGGCATCGAGGGCACGCGGGGACTGAAGGCGCTCAGCTCCAGCGTCGGCGGCGGCACTCGCGGCGCGGGTGTTCCGCCCCATTCTGCCCACATGCCTGTCGAACAGAAGTTCCAAATTAAATATTGCAAACAATTTCAAACTAATGCCAGAGTTATTGATAATAGGACTAAGATAACGTTTATTGATAGATAACTTTGTCACGTCAACGCAAAGTCCGTATAGAGTTAGCTTAGATGGACTGTAAAGTTAAATCAGTCCCATTGGCGCGCTCTCAACGTTCTTTAGCGGCAACCGGACTCCGCTCTTTAGCAGTAGCTTACCACAGTAGATCGGGCTGACAATAGCCCGGGTCATGTAAGGCTTGTATACACAAGCACGCGCTCCCGACCCGCTCTCTAGCCACTGTCCGGGCCGAGTAAGGCTGTGTCAACACTGACCGTGCGCGCGCCGCCAGTCGTCCCGCTCGGCGAGCACGTCGGGCGGCGCCTCGTCGCGGCCGCAGCGCGCCGCCCACAGGCGCGCTCCCGACCCGCTCTCTAGCGGGAGCCGAGCTTCGCTCTCTAGCTACTGTCCGGGCCGAGTAAGGCTGTGTCAACACTGACCGTGCGCGCGCCGCCAGTCGTCCCGCTCGGCGAGCACGTCGGGCGGCGCCTCGTCGCGGCCGCAGCGCGCCGCCCACAGGCGCGCTCCCGACCCGCTCTCTAGCGGGAGCCGAGCTTCGCTCTCTAGCTACTGTCCGGGCCGAGTAAGGCTGTGTCAACACTGACCGTGCGCGCGCCGCCAGTCGTCCCGCTCGGCGAGCACGTCGGGCGGCGCCTCGTCGCGGCCGCAGCGCGCCGCCCACAGGCGCGCTCCCGACCCGCTCTCTAGCGGGAGCCGAGCTTCGCTCTCTAGCTACTGTCCGGGCCGAGTAAGGCTGTGTCAACACTGACCGTGCGCGCGCCGCCAGTCGTCCCGCTCGGCGAGCACGTCGGGCGGCGCCTCGTCGCGGCCGCAGCGCGCCGCCCACAGGCGCGCTCCCGACCCGCTCTCTAGCGGGAGCCGAGCTTCGCTCTCTAGCTACTGTCCGGGCCGAGTAAGGCTGTGTCAACACTGACCGTGCGCGCGCCGCCAGTCGTCCCGCTCGGCGAGCACGTCGGGCGGCGCCTCGTCGCGGCCGCAGCGCGCCGCCCACAGGCGCGCTCCCGACCCGCTCTCTAGCGGGAGCCGAGCTTCGCTCTCTAGCTACTGTCCGGGCCGAGTAAGGCTGTGTCAACACTGACCGTGCGCGCGCCGCCAGTCGTCCCGCTCGGCGAGCACGTCGGGCGGCGCCTCGTCGCGGCCGCAGCGCGCCGCCCACAGGCGCGCTCCCGACCCGCTCTCTAGCGGGAGCCGAGCTTCGCTCTCTAGCTACTGTCCGGGCCGAGTAAGGCTGTGTCAACACTGACCGTGCGCGCGCCGCCAGTCGTCCCGCTCGGCGAGCACGTCGGGCGGCGCCTCGTCGCGGCCGCAGCGCGCCGCCCACAGGCGCGCTCCCGACCCGCTCTCTAGCGGGAGCCGAGCTTCGCTCTCTAGCTACTGTCCGGGCCGAGTAAGGCTGTGTCAACACTGACCGTGCGCGCGCCGTCAGTCGTCCCGCTCGGCGAGCACGTCGGGCGGCGCCTCGTCGCGGCCGCAGCGCGCCGCCCACAGGCGCGCTCCCGACCCGCTCTCTAGCGGGAGCCGAGCTTCGCTCTCTAGCTACTGTCCGGGCCGAGTAAGGCTGTGTCAACACTGACCGTGCGCGCGCCGCCAGTCGTCCCGCTCGGCGAGCACGTCGGGCGGCGCCTCGTCGCGGCCGCAGCGCGCCGCCCACAGGCGCGCTCCCGACCCGCTCTCTAGCGGGAGCCGAGCTTCGCTCTCTAGCTACTGTCCGGGCCGAGTAAGGCTGTGTCAACACTGACCGTGCGCGCGCCGTCAGTCGTCCCGCTCGGCGAGCACGTCGGGCGGCGCCTCGTCGCGGCCGCAGCGCGCCGCCCACAGGCGCGCTCCCGACCCGCTCTCTAGCGGGAGCCGAGCTTCGCTCTCTAGCTACTGTCCGGGCCGAGTAAGGCTGTGTCAACACTGACCGTGCGCGCGCCGTCAGTCGTCCCGCTCGGCGAGCACGTCGGGCGGCGCCTCGTCGCGGCCGCAGCGCGCCGCCCACAGGCGCGCTCCCGACCCGCTCTCTAGCGGGAGCCGAGCTTCGCTCTCTAGCTACTGTCCGGGCCGAGTAAGGCTGTGTCAACACTGACCGTGCGCGCGCCGTCAGTCGTCCCGCTCGGCGAGCACGTCGGGCGGCGCCTCGTCGCGGCCGCAGCGCGCCGCCCACAGGCGCGCTCCCGACCCGCTCTCTAGCGGGAGCCGAGCTTCGCTCTCTAGCTACTGTCCGGGCCGAGTAAGGCTGTGTCAACACTGACCGTGCGCGCGCCGCCAGTCGTCCCGCTCGGCGAGCACGTCGGGCGGCGCCTCGTCGCGGCCGCAGCGCGCCGCCCACAGGCGCGCTCCCGACCCGCTCTCTAGCGGGAGCCGAGCTTCGCTCTCTAGCTACTGTCCGGGCCGAGTAAGGCTGTGTCAACACTGACCGTGCGCGCGCCGCCAGTCGTCCCGCTCGGCGAGCACGTCGGGCGGCGCCTCGTCGCGGCCGCAGCGCGCCGCCCACAGGCGCGCTCCCGACCCGCTCTCTAGCGGGAGCCGAGCTTCGCTCTCTAGCTACTGTCCGGGCCGAGTAAGGCTGTGTCAACACTGACCGTGCGCGCGCCGCCAGTCGTCCCGCTCGGCGAGCACGTCGGGCGGCGCCTCGTCGCGGCCGCAGCGCGCCGCCCACAGGCGCGCTCCCGACCCGCTCTCTAGCGGGAGCCGAGCTTCGCTCTCTAGCTACTGTCCGGGCCGAGTAAGGCTGTGTCAACACTGACCGTGCGCGCGCCGCCAGTCGTCCCGCTCGGCGAGCACGTCGGGCGGCGCCTCGTCGCGGCCGCAGCGCGCCGCCCACAGGCGCGCTCCCGACCCGCTCTCTAGCGGGAGCCGAGCTTCGCTCTCTAGCTACTGTCCGGGCCGAGTAAGGCTGTGTCCACACTGACCGTGCGCGCGCCGCCAGTCGTCCCGCTCGGCGAGCACGTCGGGCGGCGCCTCGTCGCGGCCGCAGCGCGCCGCCCACAGGCGCGCTCCCGACCCGCTCTCTAGCGGGAGCCGAGCTTCGCTTTCTTCTAAGGCTACTAGGATTTCTGGGTCGAATACCTAGAAAGAAAGTTCAATACTGTGAAACTTGTTAAACATAGTTTAATTTTTACATGTCTAAATAAATTTTACAAACAATAGATAACCCCAGCCCCTGTGCGCTCACCTCGCCGAGCGTGTTGGCCGCGAGCGCGTGCCAGTCGCCGACGCTGAGCCCGCGCGCGCCCCACCACTCGTCCCCGCGCGCACAGTCGCCCCACAGCCGCGCTAGCTCTAGTGCCGCTGCCTGTATTGCTCTCTGAAAAACATACGTCCATTGACACTGACTTATATGTACTAGACAGGCTATTGAGAAAAAAGCGTGTCCGCCAATTTCGGAGTTTGACATCTGTCACTATATATGGGTTTTATTGTGTTTCTTGATATTATTAGAATACATTTTCATCAGTTCATCACGCACAAAGGCATTTTTAATTTATATATTTTTTTTTTTTTGTTACATGCGTGGCATCTCGCCAGTAGTAGGAAACGTACTACACGCAATGAAGTGCCGACACTTCATTGAGGTACGGAAAAAAATAGTTAGAGATGCTGCCTCTAGTATCATAGTATTGATATTTAGAATTACCCCTTGAAGTTGTTATACCTCGCGCGTCGAATGATGGTCCTTATCTGGACAATTTCTCCTATTGTCTTTTGGTTAGGCTTAAATTAAAAAAATAATTGAAAAAAATATGTTTTTTCCACATTTTTGTCACGGAAATATATCAAAAAATGTCTAAAACGTTTTACATACCACCATCGACCATCATTCGACGAACGAGGTATAAAAATTTTAGTCCGAACGGCATTCTTACCCATTCGAAATGCAGGTAGTCTCCACTTAATGGCTCGCGACTCTTCTAAGATCATTCGCAACCGTAACTACGAGATCGCTCGGGGAGCGTAGAAGCAACGTGCGGTTGATTACGTTTTGCAAGGTGCTCCGAAACATAATCAATAGTATGGAACTGCACAACATCCTGAACCGCAGTATTGTTCCTTCGAACAGATCTCGCCGGCGCCCCTACCTGCAGTTGTCAAACAGCGCAGGACCGCGTGCTACCGCCGCTCGCCGCCACTCACCATTGTGTGATATGATCAACACGTTGAACGGGCTTCTGGGTAACGGTCTACAAGTAGATATATTTACTGATCCCTGGTCTAAACTAGCGTCCAGGTGCCTCGCTTTCTGTGAGAGTATGAATGAGTGAAAAGTTGAAGAATAATTTCTATACTGTTACTTATATATTAGTGTGTTTATTAATATTCATAAATTGCAAGTGTAATTGGTGTAAACCGTTCCTGTAAAAACTATAAAGAAATAAAATCGTTATCAGCTTGTTACCCTCTTGCTCAACTCCTGGAAATCTAACGCAAGGAACTTAGAGTTAAAGATTTTTCAACTTCAACTTACTCTGAGATCATTGGCGCTCATCCGCACCCGTACCCGCGCGGCGTCGCTGAGGCCAACCGCCAGTTCACGCCGTCTCGCTTCAACTTTCTCCCGAAGCGACGTTATAAGCTCGCTGCACTCTTTTTCTAGTTGCGCGTACACTCCTCCTGTGTTCTGTAATATCAAAGAGTTATTCATTGTAAAAGGGAGTTGATGTCTTAAGAAGAAAACGGCTGGAAAATATGGCTCTGTACTGCACCACATGTTTGGTTGTCGCTGAATTGTCAAAAGTCAACTTATGACAATCACAGTTATCGCATAATCGGCATAATGTACGGAGCCATAAAGCGACATCTCACTTAGTTGTCAGATTCTAAAATAAAATTACATCTTAATCAACCTTTCGAAGAAGTTAATGAACAAGCTACTATTTTACTTAACGATTCGATTTTGAATCCTGTCTGATTAAAAGTCTTCTTTTAGTGTCACTTGCTTCTCGAACATATAACACTAAAATATTAACACTAAAAGCCATATGAAATATTCTATGACCGTAATTACGTTACAAAGATGATGCGATCGGTTAACATTTTATGTCCTTGGCATTAACATACAAAATTGGAATATGTACAGCAGTAGTTTAGAATCGAAGTGTTTGAGGCAAATAAATACCCTCAATTACGGCATATGATTTGAATCAGCTTAAAAATCCACTTCCAACTATAAAAGATTCGCGTTGTAATGATTTTTTTTATACTACAAACAAGCATACGGCCCGCCTGATGGTAAAAAGTCTCCGTAGCCTATGTATGCCTGTAACTCCAGAGGAGTTACATGCGCGTTGCCGACCCTAATCCCCCCTCCTTGAGCTCTGGCAACCTTACTCACCGGCAGGAACACAACACTATGAGTAGGGTCTAGTGTTATTTGGCTGCTGTTTTCTGTAAGGTGGAGGTACTTCCCCAGGGCTCTGCTCTAGATCTGGATCGACATCCACTGGCTGTGCCTTACCACACAAAGCGAGATGACATTCACAATGCCCATACCTCTCTTTTGGACGTAGTTTAAGGACGTACCCGGGCCCAAAATTAGTTTTTTCGCGACCAAAGCTGGTTACCTTAGCTATCTGCACGGAGAACGGGCCGAAGCAGGCGGTGACGAAGTGCTCGTAGTCGCGCAGAGGGCGCTCCACGGCGCGCTCGGCCGCGGCCGCCCACTCGCCCAGCACGTGCGCCTCTCCGCGCGCCGCCACTGCGGCTACGGCTTGGGCACATCTGTACAACAAACTTTGTGTCACGGATTTCATTTCAGATACAAGATTTGATCGGCGTTAGATATATAGTATGTTTATTTTATATCTAGCTGTTTCTAATTAAATATTAAATTCAATGCGGTTGCATTATTTTACCATAAATTCCTTCGGTTTCCATTAATGTAAAAAAGGCTCTTATAATGCATTACATTTTGGTGGCACGACTAGGATTATTAAGTCTAAAGCTAAGTAGCACAAGACTCGTGTGATCTGATAGGACGTGCGAGCCTTAGGGCCAGGCCCGTCAACGCGGCGACAGAAGTCCGGTAGGTTATTATGATGAGTTACATTTTCGTGCCCAGGATTGTCAAATCTAAACCTCCCCTTGCAACGCGACTCACGTGATCTGATAGTGCGTGCGGGTCCTGAGGCCGGGCCCGTCGACGCGGCGGCAGAAGGCGGAGTCGTGCGCGGGCACGCGCGCCGCGCGGCTGATCAGTACTCGCCACGCCACCATCTCCCATAGCGCGCGGACTGCCCACCAACTCACACCGCCTACGAACGAAAACAACATAGAAAATGCCAGACTATTAAAAAATAGTGCCTATAATAGTGGAATCGTTTTGAATTCTTCAGAATTTCATGATCAGATTTGAACCTGATAACAATGAGACCAACTATGAAGTTACCCTTAAAAAAAAGAATTTTCCAAATCAGCCTAGCCGTCTTCGAGATAGCGGGGTACATATGTCGGACAAGTGTATTGAGTCACACAAACAAATACGGTTAGCTATTAGAACGAATTTATTTATCAAGATGTTTTAAGAAGAATCATCTCTGAGTGAAACTTAATTTATACAATGCGTAATTAGAATATAGTTTAAGCAAAGAGAATTGGTTGTAAAACCGATGCCGGTAAACTTACCCACTAAAAGTAAGAAAGCGCTGACTGGGCACAAAACAACGGCAACCACAATGGCGGCTATGGGCTGCAGGATTCCCAGTATTGCGATGCGCCAGATTAATACCTCGAATAACACCATTATTCTGTAACAATAGAAACTTAAATTAAAATAATAATGATAACAATCCTATCCAATTCTTATACTTCGCTCGTTTAGGCCGTTTGGAAATTGTTTAAATCTCTCTCTCTCTCTCATCCAATGATATCCATACACCCCATAGGAACAACTACCCCTCATTTCACTTATACGATGACTTCTGAGCTCGGTTTAGGTCTTGGTGTACAGCTTTTAAGGTCGCGGTCAAGGGATTTGAGTAGCGTATATGGAGGCAAAGAGAATTTGAAATAGAGGTGGATTGTCAAAGAAAACTTTGTAGCCTTTGTAAATTTACTGCTATCTTTCGACACACTATTAAAACTTTTAGAACTCCATTTGACTTTGATCCTTATTCTTTCTCTGATATGTGTTAAGTTTAATAAATATCAAAAAATGGCGCCATCTAATAGAGCATAGGCCAAATGTTATGGCGTTCAAAAACTTTTAATAATGTGTCGAAAGATTGCAATAAATTTACTGTGGCTACAAAGTTTTCTTTGACAATCCACCTCTATTTCATAGTCTATTTGATGGAGGTCAGTCGTATGTTTTCATTTGTTTAACATGGACCCCATGTTGCTGCCGTTCGGGCATCTACTGTGTTTGCACCTCACCTCGGCCACGAAATGCACGTTCCGTGGCCGTCGCATTAACACCTGCCATCATTGACTGAAAACAGTGAGGGAGACAGAACAAAAACACTTGCCTATTGAGCCGCGGAGGATCAGGACAGTCCAAGTCATATAACAGCGCGTTGCCCGCGTACACACCCGCCGTCAGCGGCGGCATCCAAAGCGGCACCTGAAAATTCGCAATCAGCATCAATACAAATACAGTACGTAAAGTGGTAAAAGGCGTAAGATGGACCTATACTCGATTGTAATGACATTATTTTTACTTGCTCTTGAGCATATTTTGTAGCTTTATGTATTATAAATGATATATATCTTTAAATGTATTAATTTACTGTCTGTTTACGGATTTGTGCATTGTTGATATGTAACTAAGGGCAGCGAAGGGCCTAGCCAAAATAAAATTCGTTGATAGAAAACGCCTATTGAACCTTGAATAATGTATAGAAATAGTCACGTGACTTTTCGTAACAATAATGATGTATGAGTGTGTTGGCTATTGTCCGATTTATGTAATTTTGCGACCGCGGCAACGCGCGCACCCGACACCTCACGTGGCAGGATCGCCATGTGGAGCGGGAAGTTGGAGGAGCAAGTAAACAAAGAGAATGGTGATTAAAGACTAATTTTATTCAATAAAATAAATACGTAATTTATAGCTACAAAAACAACAAAGTTGCAGTATTACTTACTTATGAACTATACATCTAGACAAAACGATACATTTTTCTCTTCTTTGGCGTTTATCGATGTACAATTGACATCCTGGCTAGGCCCCCTGATCCATAAATAAGTTGTTATCGAATGATTGCCATAATTCCATATGCGGTTGGCTTGGGCTGTAAGCAGAAATCTAGCCCAGTGTACGTACCGTGGCGGCCGCCGCCAGCGCCAGCAGGCTGCCCAGCAGCGCGGCCAGCGGGAACAGCAGCAGCAGACAGAGGGAGCCCAGTCCGCCTACTACACCGTAGTTCCACAGGCGGTTGGCTTGCCGGCTTAGACCCTTGCCCAGAAGACCTGACAAAGTTATGTTCTGATTTTAGTGAATTCAGTAATATAACGAATATAAATGAATTCACTCAAGTTAGTCACAGTTCCTTGTTTCTGGTGAAATACCTTATTCTGTTTTATTCAAAATTGAATGAAAGTCACCTGTATCGGGCTCCGTTTCGAAGCGCGTCCTCTCTTTCGAGACATGTCGCCAGAGCTTGAGGAGGCGAGACCACATTGTCTGCGTTTCACTACTTCTTTTCGGGAAAAGCGTGCCGTTTACCTACAGAAAAAGGAAGAATTTATTTGGCAAATCACTGTAATTATTTAGTCAATTAAATAAATAAAAGAGTGAAGGATTTTTTTTGGGTTTGGGTCTCTATTCTAGCATAAACCTTGGGAAGATGTGACCCCTAAGAACAATTTACGTCTCTCCATTTCCTCTAGTTATATACCGTGTATAGTAATCAACAATATCTCAGTACACATATCAGTATAGTATTCTTTAGATCAGATTTCTAAGAAATTTATTCAATTATTTGGATTCAGTCGAGCTAAAACTAACTTTTTTATTCACTGCACCAGCCCTAGCCGAAAGGTTCACCTGATGTCTTTTACTACATAAGAACATGACCGTGAAACATTGATTAATAAATAATAATATTTGACCAATTTAAACCGCAGAATCGTCTCATGTTATACCTGTGACAGCTCAAGATCAGGCGCGAGCGGTTTAACTCGTATAAGCGTCCGCAGCGATATCGGGGAACTCCACGCCACCACCACGCCCAGGAGGAACATCATGTTCCAACTCCAGCTCCAACACCTGATGCCAAATGAGTGTCCACGTGAAACATACAACGACATGAGTTCGGAATTTGCACTGATATCCCTTGACTTTAAACGACGTTGGGTTCACGTTTTCGCTGTTTTCTTCAGGGTGATTCTCTTGAAAGTTGCTTAAGGGATGCTTTTAAGGAAATATTCTTAATGGATAATTTCAAGAGAATCATTCTGCAGAAATAGAATAAAAACAAGAGCTATAGCTATAGAAGTATGGAGTGTGGAATTAAAATGAGTAAAATCTCTTATGATAGAACTGTTGTAAAAGTGTCCAGCTGCCAGCTATAAATAATAGTTCCAAATCTCTCCAGAGTAGCGCTAGAGTAGCTGAGAACCTAGGCGTTATTGACGGAGTGAAGTGCGCTGTGTATGATTTGATTTTTTTTGTTCAAGTATTCTTGGTATCATAGCTATTTAAGGTTGTTCGATGACACTTTTTGGTACATAGAGATTCCATTCCTTACCTTCACCTTTCCTTAATTCAAAGGCACATACCTATTCGGCATTCAGTCACGATTGAAAATTATGTAAAAATATTATAAAAGGCTGTTAAATTAATCAAATTAAATAATTTTAACCATAACCAAAAACATTAAATTATAAACGTCAGTATTTTAACAGTAAAACTTATTCATGCTAGTTGGTTTGTATGAATGTGACATAATAAAAAAATAAAAAATATTGTTTAAATCTATAACTCCCGCGGAAACAAAATAGGCTTTGTCATTCAGTACAGCTGCATTAAAAAAGATCTTTACAGTACATATGGGGCTACTTTATAGCACTAGTGCGAGAAGTAGCATATTACGTTACTGTGTCGAACATTTAAAGGGCCATATGTACTGTAAAACGTTGTACGATACATGTGCGAATAGGTAATTCGCAACTCGTGTCGATTTAAAACACTCCCTTCGGTCGTGTTTTAATTTATCGCCACTCGTTTCGAATTTCCTATTTTTCGCACTTGTATCGTAATGTACTATTTCGAGCAAGTGTACATGAAATAGTGTATATGAAAATTAACTAACCTGTGCGCTAAATTGACGAGCCTCCAGCCCGGCCAGCGGGTGCTGGTCCTCCGCACCGTCTCCTTGTCCACCAGGAACACAGGCTGGCTGGGGTCGGAGCGCGGGGTCACTATAGAGGTCGCCCGAGTGCTGACAATACAATACTAATTGTTTATTTGATGTAAAATATTATTATCGAAAACGGGAAATAATCGCGTATAATAGGGTACTTCCTTTCTAGCCAAATCAGTTTCTTTTTTCGAACTGTCAAATAATTAGCCACTATGACATTTATATAAAAACAGAACAAGTGAAGTCACGGTGTCAGCTAGTTTTTTAGCTCTGTCTGATTTATTAAATGGTAATTGAGTCAAAAAATAACTGCTGTCTGCGTTTTTGTTTCGGTCGGACACTAACACACACACACACACACACACACACACACACACACACACACACGCACACATGAAAATCAGTCATTAATAAATGTAAGCGAAAACGAATATCACCGGTTGTAAATCCGAAAATCGTGAGTGTTGTGTGTCGACCGAGTGACATCCCTAGTATGCAAAATGTTCAAGTTGATAAACAAGACCAAAAGTATAGTTCGAAAAAATCGTGCAGCTAGAAGAGTTGATGTCAAGTCAGTCTTCTCTTCCTTAACCTCCTGGAATTGCGCAAACTCAGATTACACGCATTTAGGACCTCATGAAGGTATTGAAACGATTTGGAAGGAATCAATTCTTCAAAAATTCTAATTTAATTGGCCTAACGGGGCCAATGCCGTCTTCGAAATGTCGAAAGTAATTTTAAAACTTAATCATACGCGATTAAATGACTACATCTTATTCTAAGACGGTACCTGAGCACGGTCGGTATCCGCTCCGAGCGGCCTCTGAAGTGGCGGACGACGACCCAGTTCTGCGGCAGCCAGATTCGGGTCTCCCAGGTGAATTCGCGGGTTGGAGTTTTGGCGGCGCGTAGTTCCTGTAAAAATATACATTAAAAAAATGTGTATGGCCGCGCACCTACTGGCGCAGTATAGACAAAGCACGTCTTAAAATAAAGGTATAGTATTGTTTAAGTGCAAAGGTTTGGTAAAACAGTGGGACGTGTGACTATTTACGTATAACATATTCTATACTATACGAGTTGATTTGTCTAATTAATTTTATAATTGATCGATTTGGTGATTGGGGCGGGAACCGTGAGCACTTGATTCAAAGAGCGGTAGAATACACCAACCTTCGCGAGCAGCGGCTCCCGCTCCCTCAAGAACGCCAGCTCGCGCAGCAGGAAGTAGCGGTGCTGCTGCAGCGCGTGCGCCGCCATGGCGGCGGCGGCGTCCTCCAGCGCCGCCCAGCGCAGCTCCGCGCCGATGCGCTCGGCGGCGGCGTGGAGGCGCTCCTTGCGCCACGAGTCGGCGCGGGACAGGATGGGGTGCGACGCGCGCAGGCGCGCTTCGCCCGTCGCTAGGGCGGCTTCGATTTTGTTGCGGACGCCTTCTTCCGCTCTAAATAAACAGGAATCAGGTAAATAAGCTTGTTTCAATCAGGTAAATTCTGTTTCGAATTTATCCAATAACAAGTTTTAACGATGATGGATGCATTTTTTGAATAACGTAACTTCTGAAAATGTAAAAAAATAAAAATAAAATTTTAGTCTAGTTCAGCCAGACCAAAACATTGTTTCCTAGCTTAACAAACGAACCGACAAGCGTTCTTTCGTTCATGTTCCGTTACCTATTGATAACGTCGTGAGCTTTGAGTTGATCGTGTAAGAGCTCCGGAATACCGGGGCCCAGGGCGCGCAGCTGCTCGCTGGATAACACAGCGTTACACACTCGGTTAACGTATTCGCGCATTGACGCGGCTCGCACCTCCTAGAAAGAAACAATGATTTAAATGAAACCTGAAAAAAGAGGAACTATAAGCTAGAACCACCATAAAGGTGTACAAACACGGATGTCAACACCAGCGCCATCAAGACACTCCATTGTTTTTGTACCTGTTCGATGCCATGCCCCTAGATGGCACTTTCCGGCTGGGTAGGTGCGCGGCTATGCGCTGCCGAAATTGTAAGAACCAGCCCTTGGCTTCTCGAGAATCGTTTGGAGGGGCACCGCCGCTCTGCGAGTTATTTATCGCCGGTACGTCAAGAGCCAGAAGGAGATCGAGGTGTGAGGCCGAAGGCCGAGCTGCAGGGGAGTCGATATACTCTGGATCGGATACTAGTACTAGCGCTTACAAGATACTCCATTGCTTTTTTACCTGTTCGATGTCCCTCGGTGGCACTTTCTGGCTGGCCAAGTGGGCGGCCCTGCGCTCTCTAAAGTGTAAGAACCACCCTCTGGCTTCACGCTCAAGAATAGCTTGGAGCGGCGCAGCTGCACGACGAGTTATTTCTCGTCGGTATAATCGCAAGTCCACCTGGATAAATCAAAGTTTTATTCGTCATCAACTAAACCTTTGTAGAGAGCAAATTGCAGTTTTAACATCATTGGTTTAATTCTAGCTGCTACTAAAAATCAAGCTACTAACGGATGATGATCTATGTGCATAAGGAGTTTCCTCTTTTCAACGCGTTCACTAGCTGTCCGTGCCCCGTATGTGGATCACGGCAAGCCTCTATTACAAAGCCGTGAGGTTAAAAATTCAGATTGGGACAGTTAACTTGAAGCCTTCATTACATGAACTATTTTGACATAAAAAGTTGTAATAAATAGTGTTACCTCTGTGCGCTGCGGCGTGGTATACACACAAGGGACGCGCGGTGCAATTCTTGGAGGCTCGCGCGCATCGGTTTTCTCCGAGGCGGCCCTACGCATAGCTCGCGTCACCCACGCTGCTAGGGCCGCGATGTCTTCCTGATGTTCAGGCTATAAAAAATTGATGTTCACATTTAGACACAATAAACACACGCAACACACCAGCCGGGACCGGACCGGTGCAGGACCAGGACAAGTGGCGTACTAGAAGAGAGGCCTATGCTCAGCAGTGGGCGATAAAGGGCTGATATGATGATGATGATGAAACACACGCAATAACAAATAATAACACGCATAAAGATATAATAGCTTTATGATAAATTATATCTGCATTTCAAAACCCATTTCAGGGTTCCTATGTAGAACCATTCGAATTGGTTATAAAAGTAGTACGTTCAATGAATTATTTTTGCACGGGTATCTGATGAAACGGTATCCACTAGTCAAGTCCAAAATAGTAAAATACTTTGCTCCAACTGAGCGCGCAATTTCTGTCACAGAAATAAAACTGTTATTCAATAAATAATCGGGTTTCAAAAGGTCCCTTTCAGTGATTGTGAGCCCTTCATTCGCTCCCTGCTAACTGTACAAGGGCAAAAAAACACGTGTCAAATATTTACCATACAGATGAGCTCGGCTACTAAGTATCTGGAACGTTCTTCGCGGATCTTCTTCTCCAGGTCTTTGGCTTCTAGCGACGGCATTCCGATTATGAGATCCATCAGTCTGAAACAGAAAATATATATTACCAAAAATTTTAATAGGAGTATTTTACGATTCATTGTTTTATTTTGCAATGTTTCGTTGGCAACGAAGCAAAAATGTTAGTTAACTTAATAGTAAAGAGGCAAAGAGGTTGGAGGAGTATGACAAGAGAAAGCGTGAGGCGATGAAAGGAAAGAGAGGTGACGAGAAGGGATGGGATTGGGAACGGAAGAATAAGGATGCCTGCATTAAAGTGCACTAGGTCCAGCCTGCAGAGTGTCTGGAAAATCGTAGCGCTTTTTTAGATCACAATACGGCCTACGGTTGACAAAAATTTAATTAGAAATCTTAAAACCTTCCTCTAGTAACTTAATCGATGCGAAACCTGAATTCTTGACTATCGCTCGATAGAAAAAATCACGAACATATATCCAAAACGCATAATTTGTAACAACTTTGCATAAACACTAAAAATATGAAAATTGCTTCTAAAAATGCGCAATTACTGTTTATATGTTAAAACTTACAAAATATTAAAATTATATCGCGGGCACGCACAGACATAGCCATCACGCTCACGGCGCACAGTGAGAGTGAGATAAGAACCTGACCTGCACGCGCGCGGCGATGAAAACAATCAGAGACCCGCTGGACTTGGTGAACTTACCGATGAAGCCCGGCCAGCAGACTCTCGGCCCCCGCCAGCACGGACAGCGGCTCATTCTTCAACAACCGATCCCGTGCCACGACCACGACAAGTGAGCACGCACGCGCAACGTGCCCGTACAGCTCTTCGCGTGCTCGCGCGTGCCCGCGCTGCAGCCAACCGGAGACGCGCCAGACGTGCGTCTGGCCGGGGAAGTGGCGGGAGGGGACTTCGAACTCGCTGTGGGAATTTCATACTTATTAAATACAGTAGAGGGTACATTTTTTAATAAATGTAACTAGGCCAGTTTTTAGGATATTTTAGACTATTGTTGTAAGAATTGCAACATAACTAAACACCGAAGATTCGACATATGACTGTGCCAAAGAGTCACAACTTAAATAAAGCGTCTCGTCTGATATGATAGTTTGACAAATTAAACTGTTTCGGCAAAAGATATCAAATTGTCCGCAAAAGATATCATTTCATTTTGTGTCAGTGGCGACTCATTGACAATATCTATCTATCTATCTACCTTTTGCTTGGAAACGGCTCATTTGATGTTCATTCCAACTAAGTAATTTTGTGATACTATGGAGTCTTGAAGTAACAATTATATTTGTACTTTTAATAACCTATATACCTACAATTAACTCTTAGTCTAGAAACACAACACCGAGAGAAGTTGGAAGACAGGTATAGAAAATCGTTTTTTCAGAGATATTGAGAGAAAATAGATGATTTTAAGGTAACTGACAACAGCTGTAGAGTATTTTTTTTCATATAATTCATATGAAAATAGTATCATTTTAAAGAAGCCATTGCGTTTTTGTTTTACAATGGACGCGATGAAAATGAACATGCCAAATTATAGATAAAATAGCGACCCTGCTAAATAAGGAGGAAATTTATGAAGATATTTTATAAAAAATCATGCTTAATCTTTTATCGAGCTTAAATTTTTTATCGAGCAAACTTTAAATAATTAAGTATAAGTAGTTAGGAACGTCACTAGTTCTGAACTAGTGATATTGATAAATTGTACGCGACTAGTGTCACTAGCATAAGATTCGAACTAGCGAGATTGCTAAACACGATCACATAGTTTGATCGATAGAAAATTGAATTTCACACATCGCCTCGCCCCTCGAGGAGAACTTTATTGACCACAACTGTCTATATTACTTATACCATACGGAATAATGAAGGACAAGACAATGTTATGCGGTATATCGAAAGGGATGTATACATAATGAATAATGATACATATACAATACTTTATAAAGCGTCGCTAAGGAAAAATGGGGTCATGCTATGGATGAAACGTTGGCACCAATTTTCGATTGTTAAGATTGATTTTATCATGAAATTTAGCCAAGTCCAAATTCTTGTCACCTCGAAAAATATTATCTTTTGTTTACTACTGTTTTTAGCGTTGGTTATGCCTAAAGTAGTATAAACAATCTATCCCTAAGATGCATACTAAAACTACCAAAGTGACAACTAATTTCACTTTAAATTGAGAATTTATATCGCCATAACAGTCTTAATTTAAAGAGTACTTGGTTGGCATTTGTCTTGTTTCAGTATCAAACATTGATACTTCATACTTCTAAGGGTTAGGGCTTCTAAGCGACAGGAATAATAAACACTTTTAACATAGTCAAGCTTAAAACATTCATACCGAAGTAATGAATAAGGAACGTATATATTGAATATCCACTTTAATTTAATATTGCCACTTGACCTCACTTTGAACTATCCTTGAACAGCCCGCATAATATTTGCCAAACATTGGTGCCAACGCACGAATACATACACGTAAGTAACATACATATAAGTACATATACGACGTACCCCCATTCACGAATTGATTCCAACTGTTTACTATTTAGCTTCTTCGGCATTAGTCTGTCCTTGTGCAAGCTTAGGGAAAAAAACTATTTAAAATGGAAGAAGATTTGCAGAAAACATTCACCCACATCACTCAACTTATCAATACAAATAGACAGATACATTTTTTCAAATAAACTTAGTAAAGTGGATGCGCGGAAAATGTAAGTGGTTGGATGTGAGTGTCGTTTAACAATTAGCTTACATTATTCTAAACCTACAGCGTTCAGAGAGCGGAGTTTTTGAAAAATCATACCGCTTTTTTAGATAACAATACGGTTGCCAAAAATTTTATTAGCAATCTTGAAGATTTTCTCTAGCGACTTCCTCGATTCGCATCCTGATTTTTTTACTTTCGCTGGATAGAAAAAAATGACGATCTGTAACCGCTTTCAAATGGAAAGCTATACTGCTATACTTGCGTTCAGAGGGCCTACCGCAAAATTTCGATTTTTAATCTTCACGGTAGGCCCTAGGTCTAGACAATGCGCCGCGAATGAGCACGCACGTTTGCTGGACATTGCATAGATAAAGTATCTATAGTGTTTGCTACGTTGATAACATGAGGCGTGCCATCTAAAGGCGGGATTCCACCAGCGTGCGGCACAAACATCTTCGGAATGAATATTCTTGTGCCGTAGCCTCACAGTAGTCACAGTGCCGTGCCGTACAACTGGTGGAATCCCGCCTTTCTAATACTGGAGATAAACGGTGTGTGGAATGTTTTCTGCATAACGTCGTCCACCTACTCGTCGTACTTGCAAAGTATAAAGATGTTCAGTTATTCATTTGTGACAAATGGGTGCAAAATAACGATACTATAATTTATTAATTACTACAAAAATAGTATCGATGTGTAAGCGTCAATCACAGTCAATTGATTAAAAAAAATTTGGTGGATAATATTTATATGCAAGAAAAATTAAAAGTAAGTATCTTAAATTACGTGAATTACATGAATAAACGATGTATTCTTTTAATCGTCATGATGGGTGTTTGAAATTGAAACATATATATTCTGTAAAAAATATTTTTTAGAAAGGTTGAGGTACCAATAGAGTTTCATTAAATACATATAACATTTTATTTTCAGATTTTTTACTTAAATGGAATCGTAAACACCTGGCGACCTTTAACATATTCACTCCCAGCGACCCGCTAGACGGATTCTCTATTCGTAGGAGCTTTTCGCTACAAAACGCGAAAACAGTGTTATCAGCTAAGCTAGTAGCGCGATGCTCGCGCAGGCAGATACAGCTAATCAATTTGGTGTGGCTTATAAAATATCGAGCAAATAACGAAACCCCTATTTACTAATCGAAATTATAATTTTAGACTTACGTACTTTCTTATTTAGAATTACGTACATCGCCATAGCGGGATTGCCATAATACAATAGTGGGGTACAGTCGCCATCAGATATATCGGAGCGGCCAATGTGCTCACAAATATCTGAATACGCCTCTATTGGTTTTCAAAGCTCTTATAAATAAATAATAATAAATAAATAAATAAATATAAATAAATATTATAGGACATTATCACACAAATTGACTAAGTCCCACAGTAAGCTCAATAAGGCTTGTGTTGATGGTACTTAGACAACGATATATATAATATATAAATATTTAAATACATAGAAATCACCCATGACCCAGGAAAAAATATCAATGCTCATCACACGAATAAATGCCCTTACCAGGATTTGAACCCGGGACGATCAGCTTCGTAGGCAGGGTCACTACCCACTAGGCCAAACCGGTCATTTGAGTGCGTGATCAGAAATTTTTATCACCTCGGACGCTCCGACATAACTGAGGGCGACTGTACGTTTCCAGAAATACCGATGTATATCATAGTATTCATAGTACACGGACTTCTTTACTACATATAGGCACTGACAATATTGAGAAATATAGCATAAAATTCAAACAATCTCTCTTTGAACGATTTTCCCAATTGAAATCTTACTTGCACGTAACAGGGTCCACTTTCAACTGGGTACAAGAAAGATATCAGGCCTTGTAAAAGGTATCCAATGTATCCATGAATATTTCCATGCAGAATGGCGTCTAGCCATGGTTTAGAGCTCTATAAAGGGAGGCGATAAAACTCAGTTCCATAGTACTCTGCACGTTTGGGTTGAATGAATTGAATGGAATGGAACGGTTTCTATTGCACTATCAGAATAAGGGCCGGTTGTTACTGATGTTTGATGGGCGAAGGAAACCTTGTACTCTTGGTTTTCTTTTTTAAATAAGCTAATATATAACAATGCTGAAAATATTACGAAGTGAGTTAAAATTAACTAGGCAATGTCACTTGAAATTCACTCAGGATAAAGGTAAAATTATTTCAAGTCTGTGAGCGCGGTAGGTTTCTAGACGTAAGGTCGTGTGGTCCCTAGGCTCTGAAATCTGGATGCGTAAGCAGTTGCTAATACTACTATATTTATAGATATAATATTTGGGTAATTTTAAAACATAATTTTAATATGTATACAGCGCATTCAGCAAATATTTGGGTTTATCGACTTTTAGTTGGTTTGACTGGCAAGGCGTTCGACGTGTGTAATTTATCTCATGTAGTATCGATGTAACACTATCAATATCATAAGGAGAGTTAAGGTTGCATTTTAGTATCGATTACACGACAGACGTACTACATAGGTACATTTCTATTTTAACGAGCGTTACGATAACAGGCGTTTTAGAGACAACAAGCTCATACAAAACATTGGTTCCGACTTTTTTTAATACTACGTCCGTGGCAAACAAGCATACGGCCCGCCTGGTGGTAAGCAGTCTTCGTAGGCTATGTACGCCTGCAACTGAGCGTCAGTAAGAGACGCGTAAGCGTATCGTAAAAACGTCTAATTGTGTCATTGTTACACAAGTAAGTATTTGTACCTACAGTATATTTATGAACATATAACAAGACGCAGACAAAGAAAGTGTACCGGCTATCCATATCGCTGGCATTAATCAAGTTCAACTCGTGTTGCTACGGCGTCCCATTACCGTATGTATGTACGCCTCCTCAAACATACAGACACTCGTTAATTTACAGTAATTACGCCGTATCCCCTACTGTCGCGTTTTTATAAATGCACACTCATGTTTTAATTGTTATATAGGTACTATAGAAGCATACCCGTAGTTACATGAAAACGTTCATTTGATAACCTTGCGTTTTCGAGACAAAAACTGTGTAAGGTAATTTTATAGTTTAATCGACTTAAGGGATTTATTTTCGGACAAATGATAAAGTTGTATATTTTACGCTATGCCACAAAAATATGTCACCGAAAACAGATATACCTACGTATGTGAATCGTCTTTCGCTTGTTTGTTTTCTACGAAAAACTATAGATGCAATGCTGAAAAACTTAACCTTCGCTTCTATTTTAGCGCTATGAGACAAAGATGTGGGCTGTGTGCTATGCAATGCTAGGCGATCATACGAAAAGTTCAGACTCAGTATACTAGTATATTCGTTATTTAAAACAAACAAAACCCGGTCATCTTTGGTCAGAGTTAGTTTGTATTCATGGTACCATTGGTAGACCTCGACGAGGTCTTATTTGTTTACATTTCTTTGAGAACCTTTAAAGAACAGATTAGTATGTAGTTTCGCCGGTTTCGCGTGTAAATTGTGCAATTTTTAGCACCCTGCCTCTTTCGAATCGTTATGATTCTTCATTCCAATTAAAATTCCTTTTAATTTAAGTAAACTGTTCATGAACGCATTAGGAGTAAATAGTGTGTCGCACATCGATTCTGCTATCACATGGAGACAGATAGAGATTGTTTATCATGCTACAAATTTAAACGCACGCATTAAAGGCCCGCAGATATAACTCGGATGACGGAAGTCAAACTGCATCGAATATATCTTTTTCTAAGCATTTTCGTGAACAGTTTGTGTCTACCTTTGATTTCTATACAATTTAATGTGATATATGTAGGTGATTTTGTGTGGTATTTTTTATTGCATATTATGATGACTTGTTCTAGCGATACATGCAAATAAATACTTTAAACGTGTACAAAATAAAGTATATACCCAATTAACTATATTATAAATACTATTTTTTATGTAACAAGCCAGGTCTCATGAGTGTAATTAATGATGTGTAATTCTCTACAAAACTGTAGAATGTTTAAAAAATGCTGTTTTTGATTTGATTATAAGGAAATAGATTTCGTTCTAACTAAAGGACAATAATTACTTGAAATGAATGTTGTAGAGTCAGCATAAATAGCACATGTATTTTCTCGCTTTTCCTTCGGGTCGGTTCGGTTATATACGAAAACGATATGAACATATTTGTTCTCTTGGATCTTTTTCCATTTGTTTCAGTGTCTTTCTACATTATATACATTATACTTTATACGAAATGCACTCAGTCACACACCGCAGTGAATTTCTAAAGATACATCCAGATCTGGCAAATGCACCGCTAAACCAACGTTACATAATTTACACATTATACTTTTTAATGCACGCGAGGACTTAGCAAGCAACCCTCTCTCAAATAGGCGCGTTAGGCAGATCTGGATTATTCTGTATTAACCACCACTTAAACTTTTGTGCCAGCCATGTTGAACTCCCGCTTTATAGTTAACAATACAACTCCGCTCACCCTCTCTCCCTTATCTGGTGTAACTGTTTCGGCGAGAGCGGATGGGGCTCCAGGCCCGCGTCGAGGGCCGCGGCGTCGAGCTCGTCGCAGGGCGGCGCCACGATAATGTCCGAGGGCCGGTTGCCGGAGCCAGTGAAGCGAGACGATGGGAGGACTGGGACAAACAAATTTCACGTTTACTTTACATGTAATTGGTAATTTTAAGATTCCTTGCAATGAGAAATTATGGATTAGTTTTAGGAAAAGTTACCATAATGGTAATAACAAAATGTGGAAAAGTAAATAAATTTTAACATTGACCCCTGATTTTTAGGGTTCCGTACCCAAAGGGTCAAACGGGACCCTATTAATGAGACGCCGCTGTCCGTCCGTCAGTCACCAGGCTGTATCTCATGAACTGTGAAAGTTAGCCAGTTGAAATTTCTACAGATTATGTATTTCTGTTGCCGCTATAACAACAAATGCTAAAAACAGAATAAAATAAATATTTCTTTCCAATCTCGAGGTTCTCATCCAATCACCGAAGTTAAGCAACATCGGGCGGGGTCAGTACCTAGGGCTTGTGCACAAATCACGCGAGGTTCGATAGGAGGGGAGGGGGTCACGAAAAAATGACGACGGATAACAAAAATACACGTGAGGTTATGTGGGGGAGGGGGGGTTCGCCAAGAACTTCACTAAATATCACCAAGGGGGAGGGGGGGGGTTCGCCAAGAACCTCACAAATACCACTGGGGGTGGGGGGTAGGGTCAAAAAAATAGCCGAAAAAACCTCGCGTGATTTGTGCACAAGCCCTTAAATGGGTGACCGTTTTTATAGGTACGGAACCCTTCCTGTGCGAGTCCGACTCGCAGTTGGCCGAATTTTTATATATTTAAATAAGAAAATGTGAGTGAATCTTTCTAAACCGAAAAAAAAAACTTTGGGGCCAAACCGTCGGCGTGGGACATGCGTGGGACATACTTGTATGACGCTACACCAGCACCAAAATATAATTTGTTCATTTGAACCTTAGTATCATTACTTTAAAGGTTGACTGGTAGAGAATACCTTGTGGTATTAAGTCCGCCTTTTGTAACTGTATATTTTTTTCTGTACAATAAAGTTTAAATAAATAGAAAAAAAAGACTTAGGTAAGTTTTTTTTTTAATTTAATTTATTTATCACAAAAAAAACTGAAATGGTTTTTACATAATTATATTCCGCCAAACTGAAGACAGTTTGTTGGCGGATAAAGCGCTCTTTACCATGTTATGTTCTACCCATTTATAACCTACATACTAGTATAGTATATTGTTATTTTACAAACAATGGGAAGGGACTTCCCTTTTTCATAACACGTATGACTAATATTAACAGTGTCATGCAATCAATCCACATTGTTTCAGCTAGTGTATCAATAACAAACTTACATATGTGTTTCGCAGTAGGCTACGTAATTTCCATTGTTTTTAGCAAATATTTTCATTTGTGATCTAGGTAATTTCTTCTTCCTCTCTTTGTCCCAGCATTTTTGCCACGGGTCATGGTAGCCTGGGGTCCGCTTGTCAACTAATCCCTAGAATAGGCTCTAGTCACGAAAGCGACTGCCATCTGACCATCCAACCATGAGGGTAAACTAGGCCTTATTGGGATTATTTAGGTGTCATGACGATGTTTTCCTTCACCGAATCAACTGGTAAACTATTATCTTTATCTTATCTTAATATTGCAGTAAAGGGTTGGCAAGAATACATAGAAAATTAAATAAATTCGCCTTCAATACATAATTTACAAATTGGAAGCTTTTACTAAAATTTTCATGATAAAATAATAATTAGGCAAAGTTAGAGATGTGTGATCATTTTAGAATATCTTTTCTTTACTTTAAACAAATTTTATATATTGTGAATTCAATAGATACAGTATATATCAAATTTAAATAGTTTTGCCAACACTTATTTTCAATAAATTGCAACATTCGTAACGACTCGTATTCGTAATGACCTCCCTTCCGGGGTTGAGTATGCGGTTCTTCAAAAAAGGAGTGTACAGGTTTTTAATAGTACGGTCGCCAAATCTCAAAAGCCCTCTAGAAACACGATTTAATTGACTCGGCTCGGCCTTACCCACAACCGGTATCAATGTGTTCGGACAGTTCTCCTGATCACCGTACATGCGGTAGTAAAGCGGAAAAATGGTGGAGGGGATAGTAATGACGTCACAAAGATGGCGGCCGGACCTATTCTTTTTGGCGGTGTATCTCGAAAACCACTTAACCGATTTTAATCATCGAGGTGTCAAATAATAGCTTATATTATGGAGATTATTTCCTTTTCTACAAACATTTACGTGAAACCTATAGGAAAAAAAATAATCACAAAAAACAGTTTTTTTATAAAACTATTTTTTTTATTTTGTAAAAATCTCCGTAAATATTAGCATTTCGCAAATTTTGTTTAATATAAAACATATTGCTTCATTATCAAGGAATATAATGAGCCTTAAAACATACAGATCGAGTAATAAACAATGAAGCTACACTCATTTATTTGCGCATGGGTAACGATAACTGGCTTTTACCGGTCGAAACTGTGGTGACTGTTAGGGTCTCCCCAAACTAGTCGACGCCGTTTCGGCAAATCGCGTACGGAAAAAGCTTTATGTCAACGCAATAAGAGCGAATAAGTCGTAAATCGGCTCGGCCCACGCGAAACGACGTCTTTCGACGGGAAAACGGCGTTTTGCCGTAAAGCTGTTCGCACTCGTACGACGCTGTTTGCAGCCTACCGCACACGTTCGCATTCATAAATCTCCTTATACCGCCGTACGGTGCCGGAAAGAGTTGAACGGCTCCGATCACGGCCGAGTACCTACGATAAGGACCGGTCAGAGCTGGCGGAAGCCGTTCAGCGTCTTCGACGGCCGAACATAGCTGACGACGGCCGAACAGAGCCGATGACGGTAAAAATGCTGGTAAGCCTTTTTTTCCATGCCCGTCTACGTAAAATATCCATCATCACAGGTTATTATATAATGTGTAACAATTACCAAGGAAAATAATCTTACAGGTCTGTTCAATTTCAAACTCAGGTTGTTACTAACAACCAGTCTCCAAAAATGAGATTTACGATTGCCGATCACCCGCTGTCCTACATCTGTTGGTCGGACTGAACGGCTGTACGTGTGCTGTCTGACGTCTCGACGGCAGGACGGAGCACGGGAGAGCCGACCGTCGCTTTACAACTGTTGCGATAGCAAGTCGCAGGCGATCGGGCGTCTCTACGGCCGCAAGGAGGATGAGACTGCTAAACGCAGGTGTCCAACCGTGGAGACGGTCGATCGGCTAAATGCGAATAGTGTGGTGTAAAACACTCGGCGAAAGCCGACTCCGCGTCGACTGGTTTGGGGAGACCCTTACGATACGTATTGAATGGAATTTATAGAGTATCGGTTTTAATTACTGAAATTATAATGACAATTATAAAAACCAGACACAATAATGTTACCTTACTTCGACGTTTAGTCTCTTTTTTCGTCTTAATCATAGGTAGGTACATATTTCTTTTTACTTAAAAATTGTATACAGGGTGAACTTTTAACCACCAGTCATACTCTGTGCAGCGACTTTATAGGTCATACTGAACAACTTTTACTATTAGTAGTCCCCAAGCCGCTCCGAGGCCAGATTTAATTGACTCAGCTCGGCCTTACCCACAACCGGTATCAATGTGTTCGGGCGTTTCTCCTGATCACCGTACATGCGGTAGTAAAGCGGAAAAATGGTGGAGGGGATAGTAATGACGTCACAAAGATGGCGTCCGGACCTATTCTTTTTGGCGGTGTATCTCGAAAACCACTTAACCGATTGTATTCATCGAGGTGTCAACTAATAGCTTATATTATGGAGATTATTTTCTTTTTACAAACATTTACGTGAAACCTATAGGAAAATAATAATCACAAAAAACATTTTTTTTATACATTTGGTTGGTAGGTTTGTCTTATGTTTTAAAGCAGTAAAATCTTTCAAGTCGAAACACAGTATAAATATACATTTTGTTGTCTAATCTAAAAGTATGATGTTCATTGTTTAAGACTGATTAGTGATTACTGAATTAAATAACATGCTATTTGTTATTTTTGTTTTATTTTTTAAATCAGGTATTAATTTATTCACTATGTATCACTATACAGGCAAAATGTGTATCATAGTTGGTCTGTAAGTACTTACTACTTGTGTCGAATATAGGTATAAGATGAAATTTTAACCACCAGCCATACTCTGCGCAGTGACTTTACAGGTCATACTGAACAACTTTTATTATGGGACCAATGCCGAATCACGCAAGAAAATTTGGATCTGGAATGACACCCACTGGCTGTGCCCTACCACACAAAGCGAGATGACATTCACAATGCCCATACCTCTCTTTTGGACGTAGTTTAAGGACGTACCCGGGTCCATGACGCATGCTCGCCACACCGCTGCTTAAAATAAGCTGACGCACCGTAAATTGAACTGCGTAAAAATCGCAAAAAATATTACACGGAGATCTTATGGCAGACACCGTACCGGTGACGTAAAAGACGCAACTGTTTTGCGAACAAAAAAGATTCGCGTGAAGCACGTCACTGCGATTCCGTACCGTCACCGTTTTTTAAACAGCGATGTGGGGAGCATGCGTCAAAAACGGTACGCATACGACGCGTCACTGCGATTCCGTATCGTGACCGTTTTTTAAGCTGCGGTCTGGTCGCACCTTGTATTGTATTGTATTGTATTCGGGCGATTATTCCGCAACTCGACGACTTGCGCCTATTTTGCGTGATATGTTGGGGGTGGGCTAGTCCTGCCAGCCCAGCTCCTCGAGGAATCCTATCAAACCTTTGATGTTGAGTAGGACCTCGGGGAGGTCTCTCGGAGATCCGAGATGTTTAGCCCTGTATGGAGTCACTCCGCTGCATTCCAGCACCACGTGAGAGGCTGTTTCTTCTGTCTCCATGCAACCTCGGCACAGGGGACTGTCTGTGACACCTGTTGTGAAAAGATGTTTGTTAAATAGTCCATGACCTGTTATGACACTGGTTACCATACTCAGTCGGACCTTCCCTAGTTGCAGGAGCGCCCTTGTGAGTTTTCCGTTGATGCCAGGCATGGCTTCTTTTGCCTGTCTGCATCCAGTCTGGTTCAGCCAGTGTTCTGTGTGTAGTTTCCTTGTACGTGCCAGCAGCATTGAGCGTACCTTGCTAAATGGTATCGGAAGAATCGGTTCCGGACCAATCGCCCCCGCATTCGATCCTTGCCTGGCAAGCTCGTCCGCAGCATCGTTACCTCGGGATCCACTGTGTCCCTTGATCCATTGTATGTGTGGCATTCGTGTATAAGTTTGGATGTAACTATATGGCTATTTAGAGCCATTAAGACTGCTCTACTGTCGGAGAGTATGCGGATGGAGGATCCTACTACCTTCCTTGCAGTGATGGCAGCCGCCGCGTTTATGATGCCCATGCACTCAGCTTGGAATACCGAGTTATGGGCTCCTAGCGGAGTGGTGATCGACATGTTCAGGTCTTCTGAGAAGGTTCCAGAGCCCGATCCGCTGTCTGTTTTGGACCCATCAGTGAAGATTCTCAGCTCCCGGGGATTGAGTCCTTCATGATTGTCATCCTCATATAACTGTATTTTGTACCTTTTATCGAAGATAGCTTGTTTGTGAATCCGGTCCGTGCCTGACCTAAGCACTGGAAATTCGTCATACACCTTTTCCAGGCATTTTGTGTGAAGAGCTCCTGTGATGTTAGACCATATCTTGAGGGTTCGCAACCTTACCGCTGAGAGACTGGCCTCTTGCTGTATGTGTAGGTGCAGCGGTGGAAGGTTTAGCATGACCTCCATGGCTGCAGTCGGGGTAGACCTCGTGCAGCCAGTGGTGGCCGCGCATGCGAGCCTTTGAAGTCTTTGTAGTTTGTCTCGTACGTTGCCTAGGTTTGTTCTTGGCCACCAAACCAGAGCACCGTAACAGAGTAAGGGGCGGATTATCGTCTTATAGAGCCAGAGGGTAATTTTCGGGTTGAGTCCCCACCTCTTACCAATCATCCTTCTGCACTGCCAGAAGACAACTCCCGCCTTGTCTATCCGTTTGTTGATGTGGTTGTTCCAATTGAGTTTATTGTCGAGAGTTAGTCCTAAGTACTTAACTTCATCGGACAGCTGTAGCTCAGTTTGGAAAAGTGTTGGTCTGGTAAAGTTGGTCGCACCTTTATATGGGACAGTCAAAATTTTTTTCGCGATTTCGGAATTGGTCCCATAGTAAAAGTTGTTAAGTATGACCTATAAAGTCGCTGCGCAGAGTATGACTGGTGGTTAAAAGTTCACCCTGTATAAAATTTTTAAGTAAAAAGAAATATGTACCTACCTATGATTAAGACAAAGAGATTAAACGTCGAAGTAAGGTAACATTATTGTGTCTGGTTTTTATAATTTTTATTATAATTTCAGTAATTAAAACCGATACTCTATAAATTCCATTCAATACGTATCGTAACAGTCACCACAGTTTCGACCGATAAAAGCCAGTTATCGTTACCCATGCGCAAATAAATGAGTGTAGCTTCATTGTTTATTACTCGATCTGTATGTTTTAAGGCTCATTATATTCCTTGATAATGAAGCAATATGTTTTATATTAAACAAAATTTGCGAAATGCTAATATTTACGGAGATTTTTACAAAATAAAAAAAAAATAATTTTATAAAAAAACTGTTTTTTGTGATTATTTTTTTTCCTATAGGTTTCACGTAAATATTTGTAGAAAAGGAAATAATCTCCATAATATAAGCTATTATTTGACACCTCGATGATTAAAATCGGTTAAGTGGTTTTCGAGATACACCGCCAAAAAGAATAGGTCCGGCCGCCATCTTTGTGACGTCATTACTATCCCCTCCACCATTTTTCCGCTTTACTACCACATGTACGGTGATCAGGAGAACTGTCCGAACACATTGATACCGGTTGTGGGTAAGGCCGAGTTGAGTCAATTAAATCTGGCCTCTGAGCGGCTTGGCGACCGTACTATTAAAGGGTCGGCAACGCGCATGTAAAACCTCTGGAGTTTCAGGCGTCCATAGGCTGCGGTGACTGCTTACCATCAGGCGGGCCGTATGCCTGTTAGCCACCGTCGTGGTATTAGAAAAACGGGGATTAATTACTGTAACTGTGACAATGTATAAAATGGTACAAAAATCAAATTCCTTGACCATACATTTTAATTTTATTCATCTAAAGATCTTTTTGAGCAAAAGACAGCCAAGTATTAGTAGTAATATGTTAAAACAGAAGCTTACCAATATTCCATATTTGGACCACATGTGGCAGATAATTTCGAACATGTGTTTGAAAACTCCAGTTGAACAGACTATGCCATACAAAAAGTGATGTTATAGTTAAAGCCAGATGACTTTTATTCACATAATAAGTAACTTTCATAAAACAGGGCTGTGTCATGTAAGTTATTCAATATATAAATAACTGGATAAATTGGATAATTTCCATTGTGAATTTTTGACATATTCTGGAGTCTAAATTGATCGAAGTATGAATTTATTATTATAACAACATATTATATTATGAAATGCTTGTCTTCTTTAATGAAGATAATATATATTTATTTGTTACATAAAGAAATGATTTCATTAAAAAAGTATATTCAAGCATAAAACTAAACTTTAAAATATGGGTCTAATTCCCATTCCAAGTATGAAATATCTTCTAATTAGATGAAACTACTGATTGGCATCATATAAGCTGGTAATAGTGAAAGTAAAGAAATATCTTAGTAATTGCCAACACTGTATAGGCTGACAGATTTTTCTCAGAAAAAGAAACAGACATTGTCTGTGGAGGTTGGATGTTTCTCCTTTCACTTGTTCATATATTTCTATACACTGTAGTTTTTTTAATGTTTCTAATTGCCATATATATAAAGCATTATATTTTTAGCAGATTACTTATTATTTGTAATGTTTTTGGCAAAAATAGTAGCAAAGGAATTTAAAAACTGAATAAGTTAATTTTTATCAAGACAAAATATTAGCAGTGAAAACTACGTGAAGTTAGTGTAAACAACAACACTACATTATGGGAAGCAAGTTAATAAAATTAATTCCTATTTAGTTATTATTGTTTAGTAGGTGCTAATACTATAAAACAGTATTAAAAAATCTTACAATAAAACAAAAACTGACATAAAATTATCTACCAGCCAGACCAGTGCTGAAGTGCACCCTACTGTGCTACTAAAAAGTGGGTGAAAAAATACTAGATGTCTTCCAGAATTACGCTCAATGGTTTAAGATAAACCTATAAGGCTTTGACCCTAATCAGGACCACATAGGAAGAAAAAGAGAATTCAAAATCAAGCATAAAATGGTAAACTTTGGCAACTAAATTCCTTTTCTTTATGCCCACAAAGAAGGTCCCGGGTTCGGATCTCGGTAATGGCATTGATTTGTGTGTTTATAGGAGTCGCTCCACACAGAGCGAGCATACGTGCGAGGCAATGTTCTCGCGCAAAAACGGGTCAGTGTAGACGTGCCTTGGCCGAGACAGCGCGCTCAGGCGAGGAAAACGCGCGCGCTCTCACATCTCGCGAAAATTGCCTCGCACATGTGTGCTCGCTCGCTCGCTCTGTGTGGACCCGCCTTATCTCTATTATTTGTTCCTGAGGTATGTAGGTGATGACCAACAGCCTTAAAATACCCATTAACATTAAAGGCCAATAATATGTAAACAATTACATCTACCTAGGAAAACAGATATCCTTTCTGAGAAACAATAATGGGGAGGAAGTAGAAAGAAGAAAAAATATAACATGGAAAAAGTTTTGGAAATTCTTACAGGAAAATACAGGATGATTATAAAAAGAACTATAATGGACACTTGTACCCTATCCCAACCAGCAACATCAAACAAAAAATTCTAACAATACAGCGGGCAATGAAAAGAAGCATCTTAAAAAGTAAATAAACTCCAGAAAATCAGAAATGACATAATTAGGCAACGCACAAAAATAAAAGATGCACTCATACAAGCCGGGAGACTAAAGTGGAAATGGGCAGGTTACATGATATTCAAGATACACAGACAATAGATGGACCTCATTAGCTACAACTTGGAAAGGTCCACTGCCAGCCAAAAGAAAAGCAGGGATACCTTACAAACGGTGGCTAATAGAAGCAGTAGGCAAAAATTAGGTTCAAAAGGGAAGAAATAGAAAACTATGGAAGAAATGGGAGGTGACCTTTACCCAAATGGGATCTATACTCAAGAAACATCAATATTTGACTACTTTAAAGGAATCCAACTGTAATTGAGTTATGGAAATAAAAGAGGTTTTATTATTATTATTATTTATTACCCATTATTATAATAGAAACTTTGCTTGGATTGGGGCTAGGTTGATCTATGTAAGATTATCCCCAAATATTTATTAAAGAGACCCAAACTACTTAAGCTTTCTTTTGCTATAATAAAAAAAAACCTACTAATTAGCAGTGCTCACCAATAGGAAAAGTTTTCCAATGGTACAAGAAGTCTTCAGCCACTTGCTTGATGTTGTTGACAAGCTGCTCCACCTCGGGTGGGGCACCGACCAGCTGCACATCGAAGCGGAGCGGCTCCCGCTCCGGCGGCGGGGTCTCCAGCAGCAGCGAGTTGGGCCGCGAGGCCCGCTCCGCGTCCCCCATGCCTCCGATCACTACCACACTACTAGCTTATCACAACACACTCCTCACCACTCATAGCTCAATCGCGTAATGAGCCCTCAGTGGGCGGAAAAATCGCTTGACCGAACTCATTGTTTCATTACAATTTATTTGATCAATTCAACATGACATGATCTATAGCGCATCGCAGCTGACGATTTATTTCCGTCGGGCAATCTGATACTGGGAGGTCGTCTGTGGTTGTTTTATTTGTTTTGGTCACAAATTGGTTTGGGTTTGTGATAAAAGAAAAAGCGAGAGACGACGACGATCAAACGACGGAACGACGGTCCCCAATCCTTTGACGTGCGTGACAGCTTTTTTTTTTCTAGCATGGCAAGTATAAGTAATAGACTTGATAATAAAGAAGAATCGTGTTTTCGATTATCTTTTGGTGTAGCGTTTATATCATTTACGTACTACACGTAATTGAAGTGTGGATCTATAAGAAATGCCATAATTAGGGAAAAAATATCTCGTCGATCTGGCAGCACTAGGCATTACATTCCGTTTCCAAATTCTTGAACTTTGTTGAAATGGAACGAATCTATTTTTATTTTATTAACGATTTTGTAATTTTTTTATTAATATATTTTTATATAACATGCATAATGTACTCACAATAGTTTTGGCTGTATAATTAACGAGTCAGTGTTGTTTGACGGACCTATAGAAATAAAAAAGTTAGGTGTTGTCAATGTGGTGGTAATTTGTGGAGTTGTTTATTATTTCAGAAATAATAAAATACAGGAAATACTGTATTAAATCATTTTGTTTTACCAAACATATCACATTCCATTAGAATACGATACAACCGCTTTAGGTTTTACGTTTTGGCGATAAGAAAAAGCCCATTTCTCTCGTCTCCGACTCCGAAGTTGCTTGGACTAGGTATGTCCTACATTATCTACATTTTACAGTAGTTAGCAGTTATTTATTTACATGTACGCGTACGTGTTTACGGAATGTGTTTTCATTCGCGATTGTGTTATCTGTTGGTAGTTAGCTTGGTAAGTTTTCGTTTATTCAGCAAATTCTTTAGGTTTCTTTTGTGTCGCTAATAGGCGTTTATTTTCAGAGCGTGATGGAGGCTATGGATATTCAGGCGGTGGAGTCAAAGCTGAGCGACGTGACGGTTACGGCGATACCGATGAGCGGTAAGAACGTGCACAAAGACTTGGGTCACGGCGGGAGCAGCCATGCGACTATATCTACGGTGCCGGCGGCGTCACCATCTTCCATAGGGAAGGATAAGGATAACGGGACGTCGAAGTACGCGCAGCTATTGGCTGTGATAGAAGAGATGGGTAAGGAGGTGCGACCAAGTTACTCAGGCAGCCGTAGCTCAGCGGAGCGTCTGAAGCGCGGGATCGTGCACGCGCGTATTCTCGTAAGAGAGTGCTTGATTGAAACAGAGCGCTCGGCACGACAGTAAAGTTCTGTCTTAACATCAACACAGTCAATTTTAGCATACCTCAGAAACAAATCTTTGTGTAACTGCCAATAAAGTTGCAATATAAAGAGACTGCTTAATTTCTCAAGCCCTCTGTTATTGGATTGTGAACCTTCAGAAGCAAAGAGTAAGTTTACTTGTTGGTTAGTCATGCACCAGTGAATTTGAGAAACAAAGTAGTCTACAACATGTGTTGAAGGCTCTCAACAGCCCTGAAAAAGTTATTTATTGCTCATGCAGCAGTCAAAGTATATTAGTGTAAGTCTCAAGTATACTAATATTAATATTTCTTCTGGTAATGTGTCCCTAACATTTATTGATATTAGAACTGGCATTCATTTTGCAGCCTTATTCTTATTCTCTCATCATTGTTTTTCTTCTATAAAACCTACTTATTAAACACAGTTGCAAATAATTTAGAATTGCAACAGTTGTTCCAATCGGGAATAACATTCTTCATACTTTATACAAAAGAATAAGAATCTTAGATCAGAGACATGAACTACTAGAGTACACATACAGTTGTGTGCAATATAATAGCAGTACACTCTATGACAAAGATCATCTTATAGAGAAGTGTATTTTTTTCTGGATGACTTGGGTTTAGATGTAAAGCTTTGATTGGAAATAATAGGAAAGATTCTAAATTACAATTATAGTACATAATTGTATTTTTTTCCTAGGGTATTACGTTGTTATAGGAATTTCCGCAACTTAGTAAAAACAGCCGATTTTCATGATATTTTTTTTTACTTCCAATATCATTTAAGTAAAGGTTACAGTTAATTTTGAAACAATATCAAGTAATGCAGAATAATTATATAAAAAGATACAATATTATTGATCTAAAGTTATAGTTTTCCCTTAATTTACATTTTCTTATGTACTGCTATTATATTGCACACAACTGTAATTACAGAATAAGAATAATGCTGCTGTAATAAAAGTTAGGGTCTTATTTATTAGAAATAAAAAGAAAATATAATTCAGGGTACTTAGACTAAATTTAAGAGATTTATTTTGAAAATGTGACTATAACATAAAAAAAATTCTGTATTGAAAGTAAATAGGCAAAGCACATACACACACACTGAGACAACCCCCCTAGACTCCTTAGGTATACTGGTAACCGAGAAAGTGTTAAGATGAGAAAAATCTGATACCATGCTTTAAAAATGTATTGCTTTGTCACACAAAGCCGGTTTTTTATATATGTGGTTGAAAAATGGCTATACACTTGATTATCCACCTTATATCAATAATAATAAAGTAAATATTACAATCATCATGCTAGTGGACAGCTTGTTTAAAATATAAACTTTATTATATTTGAGTTAAGGTAGAAAATCAAATTGATTAAATCTAGCTTTGAAGCTAGATTTCCAAAAATTCAAATCTTTACCTCCTGTTTAATACAATGTATGTGCTTTAGCCAGAAATTGTAATGTTACTGTAAATCTCAAATTAATATAATTTTCTTATGGAACATTTTACAGCATAATGCAACACATTGATATTGATTCATTTAAAGCCATTTAATTGAATAGTAAGTAAGTCACAACAATTGGCAGTTGTTTCCCAATACAAAACAGATCGATACTATACATACAAGCTTAGAGCTCCGGTCCTCTGCACCTTTGGCTGGATCTAGGAGTTCCTAGGAGTTTAGGATAATTCAGAAAGTAAAAGACGGAAGATTCGCACTGTCAAATGAAACTGTCATATTTTATTATGAAAAACGGACAGTTAGAAGTCTACCAACAATCAGTTTATTTAAATTAAAACAGGTAGTTACAAGCCATAATGATCACAGGTTTTCTAAATTTTCACCTTTGCTTTTCCTTACTTAGACTTGAATGAAGTAATAGATACAGACTTCACTTTCTTATTGCTATTTATCTAGATATAAGCTTAATTTTTTTTATTTGATAATGCAGAGGATACAGCATGGCACAATCGTTTCTGAGATTAGTAGAACTTAATTTTCTGGGTTGCTTATCATATATATCATATTTCAATATCTTTTGTTTAAAATCTCACAGGTCTTTTCACAAAATGGTGGCATACTAATGTAATGATGGAATCAAGCAAACCAATTAGAATTTTAAAATTGAATCAAATAAGTTGGATCCATTTATTTAATTTTTTTTTTACAGTTGTATAGGTAGTGTAGAATATAATGTACAAAAAAAAACACACACACACACACACACACAATAAAACAACACATTCACATACACACATACATAACTATCATACTATGTTATTAACATGCAAAGTGCGTGGAGTGGGATTAAATGCGATGATTGCACTCATCATGGCAAAAATGTTAACTTTTGTCGGCTGTAATTGTCATACTACCTATTTGACAGCTTTTAATGTCAAATAACTAATGTGTCCCATATAGCGCACAGCCAGTAAAGCAGGGGTCCCCAAATATTTTTTAAGCCTAGCCCTTCTTGGCTCAAAGATAACTCAAGAACCCCTTTTCTTTATCTGTAAGGGGGCGTCCATAAATTACGTGAGGTGTTTTTTTCAATTTTCTGACCCTCCCTCCCCCCTTGGTGAGATGTCGTGAGATTTTATTCAACCCCCTCCCCCGTCCCCCAATCTCACGTGAGATTTTTCAGAATGTGGGTTTATTACGTAAACGCGTTGGATTGTTTATTGTAAAAAGAAAAAACAATTTGGTTCGTGCTTTTATTTACGACTAGTTTAAGCATGTACATACAATTTGGATTAAATGGACCAAAATAGTATAATTTTTTTTTTGTTTCAATCAGAGAATAAATTGCGTGATATTTGTCGAGACCCCCCCTCTCCCCAACGTGAGATTAGATGAGATTTGACTCGACCCCCTCCCCCCTTTAATCATCTCACGTAATTTATGGACGCCCCCTAAGGTGTACCCAGCCGGTTCGTTACGCCCTCCTGGTTGGGCATCCCTCCTATAAAGAGACCTGTTAGAGATAGCTGTCCTGAAAAGCCAGGCTGTGATCGAAACATTTATTGTGAACATCTACCTCAGACAAAACAATATATAAAGTAAAATATTATTAATGTTTAATAAGCATATTTTAAGACACCTTTGGTATTTTGTGATGTTGATGTTTCATGATATTAAAGTGAATAGTGCAGCCGTAAGTTAGTTACGAAGTCCGTGGAGCAAAAATTGAGTTACTTGGCCGGTAATTGTTATTGGGCGGGTTCACACAGAACGAACTGCCTCGAGAAGAAATTGCCGCGCGAAGCAGCTCGGTCTATGAAGACGCGCCTAGCCTGATGCATTGCGGCCATTGCGAGCGCACGTGTGTTTGCCTCGGCCGAGGCAACTTTACACAGATTAAGATTGGGTTCAGCCAGCAGAGTTTTTGAAAATTCATAGCGCTATTTTAGATCATAGTCCGTTTAGCAAAAAATATGATAAATAAGCAATCTTGAGGTCTTTTTCTAGTAATTTCATTGATTCGGAACCTGATTACTTTCGAAACAACTTTTGCTTGAAAGGAAAAAAATCACCAACCTTTATAGACCTAAAACACCATTAAACTTTTTTGACTATTTTTACAAAAGCTTATTAACATGAAAATTGCTTCTAAAATGCGTAATGTTATTTTTGATCGAACCCATAGATTTACTTTTCGTTAAACAATGATATTCGCGATCCGTTCAGTGCTCAGCGTTCGGAGAAAGACCTGAACTCACTGAACTTTAGTGCGGCATATTTAATCGACATTTTAAATATTTTACCCAAAGTTACACATTAATAAATGTTGGCCCAATTCTTGCCTCACGGACTATACTTAATGTAACTGCCCACAAGATACTCATTTCAACTAGTTTGAGACTTGAAACTATCAAGTCAAGTCACTTTAAATGTCTAGTATTAGTTCAAAATCGTGGATGATTTTCACAGTATTCTAGTGTCAATGATGTACCAAGATTTAAAATGGCCGGAAAATTCAAATAAATATTTGTGAAGGTGCTCAGACACTGTCAGTAAAGTTAATGAACTGGGTTCAGTATCAATATAAAAACACATTTGTAGTCTGTGACTTTCACGAGTATGAGTAAATTCCTTGGTACATCCTTATAAGAGCAATATAACCTGATATTATTTTTACATATGATTTTTTCCCGATATGTATTGCTCAGAAAATGTAAAACCATTATAAAGGCAATCATGAGACCTCAAATTAGAGTAACATTATGTAAGATAAAGTGCTCATTGTTCGATAAATTTTAATTATTAGCATTAAGTTGTATATATTTTAATTTCCAGTACTGCTTCTAAACTTTGCCCTTTGATTGTAATTTGTTTGTGTTCCCCAAAAATGTTTTGTGTAATAAATTTGCCGAGTTAGTTACGATTTGATTGTAATGCCGAAATTTTTAAATTTAAATCTGATGTCCTGTAATTTTTGTCATTTTTATGCATTTTAAGTTTGGTACTTGTTTCAAAGTCGTGCGCCCAGTATAAAAGTAAATATAGGCGTTCTCTTTTCCTCGTCAGAGTAGAAAGTGGACGACATACATACACAAATTGAAATATTGTCATTTATTACTGACAGCGTGTAGTCGATTTGGAACACTAACTGATGTTAAAAACTATTAAGCTCTTTGCAGAGGGCGCCTCTAATCATTAGGCTCTTCACTACAGAATGGATAGCAAAACTCACTCACCAATCACCACCACCAAAACACCTTCCAAAGCGCATGGGTTTGATTAAAACGACCGTGACTGTAAACTGCACTGTAAACAAGTTTCACACATTCATATGAAACAATTGGTGCATTAATTACATTTACCTATTTCGATTTATGAGAAACAGCATGCTGACAGATAAATGGACAGCGGAGGCTTCATGATAAGAACAATAACAGGCTGCCTCAGCCTCTCTCTGGACTTAACCCGAAGGCGTCCTCTGTTGTGAGCAACTGTCACTTTTTAATTTGGATGTAACAATTTGGTCCAACTGCCGGAAATGTATACCTTTTAGTATAACGCTAGTGTAAGGAGAAATTACGAAATAGTCTTTAAATATATAAAATAAGTTACCATTAAAGAATAAAAGTACTTACTTGAATGTTAAACTTACTAAATGTAATTCGAGTCCATTTCAATATTTTTTATAGATAGATTTTCCTGTATATTTATTTCCATTCGATGTCATATTTATATGTATGTCCTCTATTGATCTGTACGTTTTAGCTGTTTTATGAATTCTCAAAGTTTTCAAAGTAATTGTAAGTAATGAACCATGAAACAGTACAAATTTTTAGCAAATTAAATGTAAATTGTGAAATAAATGTTAAATCCATTACAGTTTAACTATGAGAAATAGCTTTAGTCGGCTGTATTTATTCATGTATGGGCATATTTTTATTATATTAATATTAATAAATGGGTTTAAAATAGTAGAGATTCGTTTTAATTCTATACAATATTGACACGTCAATGCCTGAGATGAAGCATACCTATTTGGATAATATACAGGGTGATTCATGAGACGTGAGCAGGACTAAGCCTACACAATCAGTAAATGTTAATGAACCGTTCATCATCATATTTAAGTAAAACAATCTCGCTTTATTTCTGTTATTTAACTTTTTGGGAAGGACAAATTTGATAATCTACAATCATGGACACCCTACAACACTTAATTAAGAAAGATAAAACCTCTTTAACCGCTATGACAGCAGTTTGATTATGAAGAAAACAAAATGTCACACTTGAGTGAGATACGATTTTTCAAAAGTAACCAGACCCCGATGACATTCAATTTGTCACTTGTTATGGATAAAACAAATAGGGTGACCATACATGGCGTAAATAAATTATAACATTTTTTTTTAACAGTAAAAAAATAAAAGAACGTTAATCTCACAAATACTGGTACGAAACAGTTGCTTATAACTTACTGAATGCTCAAGCTTGATCCTGCTCACGTCTCCTGAATCACCCTGTATACCCACGTAAAACTTGTAAGAAATGACATTCTCTCATGCTCAAATGAAAATAGGGGCCGTTTTGAATGTTACGTCACAACGTGAAAGGGTGTTTGGTGCCTCGTTTGCCAAATTTAAAGGTCAGGATAGGTTAGATCGTTAACTGTCTTTTTGATCTCCAAAAAAATCTTGACGACTCGTATAATTTTTTGTTTTGACTTTTTTTAGTTAATTTTGGTAAGGCCTGAATATCTTACCCGTTTCAACTTGAATAAAAAAGGTGGAAGTGGTACGGCCTATATTAATTTTAAAAATCCATGAGCAATAGAGTTTTGGGTGGCCAGAAAGATAACAAATTCCCAACCTACCTTATATTGTACACAGCCTGTATTTTTCACAAAACATCCTTTTTTTAAATAACAGCCTTGTTTTACAGCTTAGGTTATTATTAAGGTTTATAAAAATTAAATAAGTACTCAATAGGTGGGTCCACACAGAGCGAGCATACGCACGAGGCAATACCCTATTGTTTCACCACCTTGTTGTTTCCTGTTTAGATTTAGAATTAGTTGTACCTAAGTAGTTTGTTTTAAGTTTAAATTTTGTTTGTACCTTTAAAAATGTTCATTTGTAAATTGTATTTCTGGAAACGAATTAAACAATGAATAACTTAGTTTTCCTGTAATGATCAAAATTCTTAGTGGCCCCTATTTTCTTTTGAGTAGTATCAATATCTTTAGTAGGCGTGTATCTTTAGTTGCTAGGTCAAAATCTAAACTTATACAAACTCACTAGTATCTCAACTTAATTCAAGTGGGCGGTTCAGGTAACTTTTTAGCCCAAAATAATGTTTACGTGCGTATTGGCTTGTCTATAAGTTATAGGTACAGTTTAGTTTTGAGTAAAACAAAAAAAAAATACTGTCACAGAGGTTAGTGTTGTCTGTTTGCGTTTACATATGTAATGTATGTACTTATATATATATCCACTTTGTTCTGTGCTAGTATCTACGGATTTCGTCGAATAATGGCGGCTTGGAGCACCAAATGGCGGTGGAACACGGGCTACAGTGCGGACTCCGTCGAGTGGTGCCCTGTGGAGCCCTATCGCGATGTGCTGGTGTGCGGCACTTACCAACTTGAGAAAAAAGATGAAGGTAATAAATACAACATTATGATTATGTTATGATGTGATGAAAACGTCAATGAAACTTCTGTCTAGCACGTTGATACTGTTTTATAGTTTCGTTCAAATATCTAACAGAAACATATGAGTGAGGAGACGATTTTACGTTTGAGAACTTGTGTCAAACTCATTAACAATATTTGCAAAGTAGTTTTGGAAATAACAACAATAGTCTACAACAAGTTTCAATTCAAGGTTCATTGTTGAAATTCGGTTCGAAGGACCACTTTTATTTTTGATGTCAAGTGTTAGTTTTGATGTGTAGCAATGTGAAGCTATACTGAGCAAGTCAGTCTTGATTGCAATCGGAGGCCAAATCAACAAATTGTCGTCAATATTATTTTTAGATCAACAAACGAAAAAACAGACAAGACTTGGCAGAATCTACCTATTCCAAATCAACCAAGACACAGTCGATTTGTGTCCCGTCCAAACAGTCGTCACCGCCGGCATTCTAGACCAAAAATGGTGCTATCATACCATTCAAGACCACCCGGTGCTCGCAGTTGTAACCTCCGAAGGATCACTCCTGCTATACCAACTGTATGAAAACGACGGTTACAATTTAAAGCTGTGGCTCGAAGATTCGATTGGTCAAGACGTTTTGGCGCTGTCTCTTGATTGGTCGACGAACAAAGAGTCGGGCGAGCCAATGATTGTTGTGAGTGGTTCTGCGGGTGATGTGACTGTTTTTAAGATTGTTGGCGGCGGATTGATGAGGGTTGGAACGTGGAAGAGTCACGGCTTTGAGGCGTGGATAGCTGCGTTCAATTATTGGAACCCTGACGTATTTTATTCAGGTAATTTACGAGCATGGTATATCCGCTAACCTTAATTTTTATGCAGTGATGCCCCGATCTACATGATACGAGCATGCATGTATTTGTAAATTGTAATTTTTTGGGATTATTACTCCAGAAATAGAACAGCTACTCCAAGGATACCTGTATTTTATAGGTGGAGATGATTGTGTATTTAAAAGCTACGACATCAGGGTTCCTGACGCTGCAGTAATGACGAACCGGAGCCACGAAGCAGGTGTTACCTCCATCAGGAGTCATCTAGAAGTTGAACATCAGCTTATCACGGGCAGGTCTGTAACTCTACTAATCAATTCTATCCAGTGGCGTTATTTTAAGATTTGGTGCTCAAGTCCTATAGCTTCTGGGCAATGAAAATCTTAAAGGTTTACCGTCTAAAACTAAACAAGACTACCCGTCTTTTTCTAACTGTATTAGAGAGGGACGGGATGGGTAGATAGTCTATCCCGCGGTAGATACTGTCGCGGCGCTCCTGTGCTAAGCCTACAGTTCGGCTTATGTCGAACTTCGTATCCCGCCGCCCCTGACCATGGCCCGTTTTGACGTTGGGATTAAATACTCCCCAGATTTTACCAGCGACACAACTATAATAATACTATATATATATATATATATATATATATATATATATATATATAAATACTAGAACGCCGAATTTGAGTCTGTTGACATGCCATGGTATGGCTTAAATATTTTAGTGTCAGAACTAATAAGGGTTTCCGAAACCTGGTTTTTCTGGGCTTCCGCGTTTTATTCAGCGGTACCTTTTTCATAAATATTTGTTTAAATTATTACAGTTACGACGAAAAAGTGCGTCTCTGGGACACCAGGAGTCTAAAGCGCTGCTTGACCGAGACCGCAGTGAACGGCGGCGTCTGGAGACTCAAGTATCATCCCAGCAGTCCATCCACTGTTCTAGCGGCCTGTATGTATGGGGGCTTCAGAGTTCTAGGTATGGTATACAATCAGAGACTGGGAAACACACTTTTTTTATACAGTCAATTGTAAAAATATAGGTCAGCGCAAATTACTCAAAAATACGTCTCATATAGCTCTTAATTCGCCGACATAGGAGTTATGGAATATCTTGAGCAACTTGTGTGCACCCATATTTTTACACTTGACTGTACCATGTCCGAGACAACTATAGTTACCGAATATGGATGCTTGCAATTTCAGCAGCTCACATGCCCTGCCGGCCCTTTAAAAACTCCTCAAGATAATGAAGATAATTTGGGCAGGAACCTCGTCGTACAGCCTAAATGTTCGCAATAGGAAATTCATTGCTCTGATACACATAATGAAGATGCCGACGACCCCCTATAACTCATTTTTGTTGATATCGCGTCAATTTCCAGTGATAGCGGTTTTCTTCTAAAATTAATCTAATATCGAATAGATTTATTGATTGTGTAGACAAATTTGTGCTTCGATTTTGACAGCTGATATATATGTCGTTAGCGTAGGGACCGTAGGCGTTGAACGGTCTGCCATCTTGTGGCCTGAATCGGTAACACAAACATGTACATTGACACTTCACGCTAAAGCTTGTGATGCCATTTACCGTTCTCGTACGTTTCCTTGTGCATAGTAGAATCTGCCATATTGTATTGGAAGCATAAACTTCACGTTTACACCTCGCGCCAAAAATCTTATGTCTCCTGTGCTGCCCCCTACAGATTATACACGCTCGCTATAACGACATCTAGTTCGGCGGTCTAACTTGGGGACACGTTTTTTCCTTATATCCGTAACAGACTATCGCACCGCCCAGTGACCTTAGTGCGGTCAAAATATCTCTTTCTCGCTCTAACTTATAGCTGCGTCCTTAACGCACGTACGGCGACCACCTTACACACTATCGATACGTGCGCCGCACCGCACCAAGGTTGCGGTCCCGTGCGGTAATCTGTAGACACTTTTAGGCTTCTGCAGTCAGTAACAATTTGCTAATACCGTTTTGTTTTTCAGGCGTGACAGACTCCATCTCCGTGCTTTGTGAATACATGGAACATGAGAGTATAGCGTATGGAGCAGACTGGAAGTTTGACAACTCTGGAACAGTGGCCACTTGTTCTTTCTATGATTGCAGCATGCATGTTAGCAAGATTGAAATTGAGAACTGAATTTTAGTAGGGCGTTCGCTTTTTGTTTGTTTTTAGACTGTTATTAGAAAAAGTGTTTAAAGTTGTACTCGCAGACTTAAAATTGCATAAAGCTTCGACAAAGATTGACATAATAAAATGTGCATAATAAATGGAATAGGAGAATCGATGCAGTCATTTATTTTTCTTGTGTTATATTATATAGTTCCGAGTTATGCTATTATGGGACATGCGCTCGCATCGACGGCCGGACGCAACTGAGGCGCGCGCAGGCGGCGCGCACGTATTTATGCAGCGGTTGGAGCGAGATGGAAGACAGGGCGTGCTACTCTCGCAAGCGACATTCTCTGCGGTAGTCCTGAATTGCTGTATTTTCTACTACCCACTTCATGCAACCGGCGATTGTGAGCGGGATAGAAGATATGCCATCGCACTCTAGAGAGGTGCGATTTACGTCAAAGGGTAGATTAGATTCTGTAGTTCTAAGATACCTATCTTTCTATTTTTTCGTAGGTTTAGGAATAGTATATAAGACGACGATACATTTCAATAAATGTTCATTATTTAACTGACTATACCGCTGTTTACACTGGACTCCTCCTGCCTGGACCCCCCATAACTGGTGACACCGACGTGATGCCATGGCCGACAAGATGTTAGAGCACGCCGAGCCAGTCACCGTTGCTGCAGTCACACGAGCCACAGATTTTCAAGCCCCGCAAAGCAGCGAAAACACATTTTTTGAGAAGTTATCCCAGAAGCTCGACAATTAAACACTCGAAATTGCAGCCCTTCGTGTCGCGAAGTACGCGATGATTGTAAATAATAGACAGCAACACTTAAGCCCGGAAACGTAAAATAAAGAACATGAAATTTAGTCTATGGTAAGTGACGCTCTTTTCTCCTTTTCAAATGTATCATGGTTGTTGCATATCTAATTTGTTCAAGTAAAAGTTAATATCAGTGATAGTGACTCAAGATTTCCTGTTTCTTGCTCGTGAAAGAAAGCTAAGTATTTAGCATAAGATAAAATAAAACGAATTATCAATGTTTGGATTTATTCTATAATGGTTTGGTTTTACAATTTCTCACTATGTGCTTACTCTGTTCAATGCTGTTTAGCTGGCATGCAAGTGTGGCATGCAAATGAAACTAAGGTGTTAAACCACGCATACAAGTCATGTATGCAATGGAATAATAGGTATAAAATACCTTGAGGCAATACTAACATGCAAGCAGCGATTGCATGACGTAGGAGCTTGGCCAATATGGCATCGCTTTGGGTGGCATGAGATATCTGTACGAATTATGCTCGGATGATCTGGTTGCCGACCTATAACAAGCTCATACGTACCGGGTCTCTAATAACTAAGAACAAGGCTTTGGGCCACCTAATTAGATTGATGTCCTTTGGTACCAGGGGATAGGGCGATCTTAAAATACAAGTACAGTCACAGTATGTAATTGTACCCGCCAGATGTACTTGGCACAATAAAAGTGCATTCATGTGAAAGCACATCCATAAGTGTTTGGAAAGTAAGTAAATAAGTAATAAATATAGAGTAAGACTATACTGACTACCATTCCAGTAAACAATCCATATATATATTGATTAGGTAAATATTTAGTGATTCAAGTGGAATCAATTTTAACAATATTTAAACAGGTCTGGAGTAAAACGTGGTCTATGTTGGCCGCTGGCGTTGGGGAACGCTGGAGATCTTGAGTCACACCGAGTCCAACTTAATTAAGGTAAGGATGACAATATTCCTCTCATACTACAGAAGCCTCAATTACAATAATGCCATAGTATGTCTATCAACCAATCAATTAACTAAATCATAAAGCGAAGCAGATATTTAATCCTACTGGGTTATAGTTATTGTTGAACCAAGGCAAGAGTGATTAAAGGAATCTTGGATTACAATGTTAATCATTATAAATCTTTATGTATTAAATTCATCCCCTTTGGTACATAAAATTGGTGACAGTTGCTGGAATAAATTAACAAATATATATCATAGCTCATATTTGCTACACAAAGGATATAATAAGAGGCTTCCGTATGGTGAATGTGGTCATCCTATCTTGAAAAACAGGACATTTAATAAGATAAATTTACCAAATAAATCTGAAATATGGTTCGTGGTAGCGACATCTGTGGAGGAACAAGCAAACCTGACATCTGTATCGGAAATCGATAGGTGAATAAAACATTGTTTCAGGATAATTTACGAAAGGGAAAGCAGACGTGCAGCAAGTCTAATAAATATATGTGGTTATACTTTATTTATTTCGTAGAACCCCTTCCTTTAATTATCATACGAAACTTAATTTGTCGAGCTTGTATAACGCAAGGTAAACTTACAAGTAGTTCAACCGCTCCTCGACAGGTGGCACCTCATTTGAAATGAGACAGCTATTCCACCACAGATGGCGTTGTGAACACGATTTGTACATAATTATTTATTGCATCATCATTTTGAAGTAATTTAATAAAAATACTTTAAATGAGATTTGAATGAATAAAAACGTAAAACTCGAAAGAGTAAGTACAAAACGGAAACGTATTTCGTTCCACGGAAATTACAAGTATGCAGTGACATTGACAGTAGTGACAAGTACAAACAGGTTTCATAAACGCGGCTATCGACAAACAACTTCGAATCCTGTTGTTAATTATCAAATTACTTGAGAAATCCAGTGTTTCATAATTGGAAAGTGCTCACAAATCAAATATTAAAGGAAATCATTCATTATATCATCAGGTAAGAATGGATTGGAATGGATTCTCACCATTTTGTGTTTTTACGCCGTCAAGCAAATCACTTTGTGCGTTGTTTGTAAAGTTTCCATACTTTATCGAAATGTTTCCATAATAACTAAATACATAACGATTTGTTATTATCACTAGTAGATTCTACAATGCATTTAGTAAAGCATGTATAGATGGAAGTTCGTTTTACAATCCATATCAAGTAGAAATTATAGTGAAAGATATATTGTGCCTTTTCCAAGTTTTAAGTACATATCTTAAGCTACTTTGGCAATAGTTGAGAAATACAAGTTGTTACCCGAAACAATAAAAATTATCTGGTTAATTACATTGAATTAATATATTAAATGTATCATTTATCATCAAGGTAACTTCATAGATGCTTTAAGAGGAAATTACATACTACATATCAACATCATTGCCCAGTGGTGGAGAGAATGCATTGCTGTAGTATTTGAAGAAAATCTAATAAAAGAAACTAGGTTCAATTAATGACAAGGTATGTAAATGTAAGTTTAGAACCCCTGGTGTATTAAAAGGGGACAAGTTAAAGCCTTTTTTAATGAGATTATTGTATGAGATATAAATTATATACAAATTAAAGACTTAAGCAAATAAGTCATTACATTTAGTAGTAAACAAGGTTTATTACAATTAAACCTGAATGATAACAAGTTAGAAAGAATTTAGCGGTTTGTGTTTGATTGTGACTATCTTTGTTGAATAAATAAGAACCAAAATATGCTCTTGAAGTTTCTTGCTGTTGTAAGCAAATTGCCAAAAGGGGCACGGTAGTGTCACATCCAAGTCAAATGAAAAGTAACATTTAGTGAGAAGTGTTACCCAAGTTCGGGAATTAGTGCTGTTTATAGACTAGGTCGAACTATGTGTGGGACTTGCATGTGAACTTTAATAAAACTTTGCTAAGCAAGAGTAACAGTGTTGAGCTACGACCAAGTATTTCACAAACTTTGTTTACCATTTATCAGAGAATGGTATGAAGCGAGTTGATTGAATAAAATTCACAATCAATACACAGATTAATTATATTTAACAGCCTTTACATAAAAGTCACTTACCAATAAATTGTGTTGATGGGACTCCTTTGTAGTCAATATAGAATTTATTTACAGTCTATTATAGTCAAAGATAATAATTTCAGGATTATTGCACAACAATACTGCTGAAAAATAAAAAATGGAAGAAATATATTTGGAGAGACTAAATAAATTTGTATCTGGAATAAAAAACCTGTCCAACAGTTCCAAGGTCCTTTGTACTCTGAAGTCGTGGAGTGATGAGGAGGAAGAACAAGCCAAGATTGTTTCAGCAAAATTACAAGCCGTGATAAACCGATTTAACACGGAGCTTTACCAATATTTTAATACAGCTACTAATCCGAATGCTGATGAAATATCTATTCTGACGACAGAGCAATTAAATGGTGAAGAAGCACTAGCTGAATTGAACGCGCTTATACAATCAAAACGAGACAAGTCTGGTTCTTCATCCACCTCAAGTCATCCTACCAATAGAGGAAAGTTGCCCGAGCTTCATTTGCCAACATTTGATGGGAATGTTCTTCAGTGGACACAGTTTTGGGATCAATTTAACTCGAATATTGATCAAAGGGATCTGAAAGATGTAGACAAGCTCCTTTATCTGAAAACATCTTTGAAAGGAGATGCGAAGACCATTTTAGATGGATTGGAAACAACTAATGATAATTACAAAATAGCTGTTACTATGCTTACCAGCCGATATGGTAGAAAATCACAGATAATTGATGCTCATTATTCAAAACTATATAAACTAAAGAGGGCTGAGAACCAGGACGAATGTAGGAAAACGTTAGACGATATTGATCGGCACCTTAGAATATTAAACTCCTTAGGAGAAAATACTGAACACAATCACCTGAGATTCCTAATTATGGAGAAATTCCCCGAAGATATTATATACGAGTTGAAATTGAAATTAAAGGATGAATCCATAGAGGAATTAAGGAGAGAACTGCAGGTAGTGCTAACAGCCAGAGAAGATGCTAAAAGAACTTGCATGGAAGACAACAGCAAAGACAAAAATTACACAACAGAAACTCTTCTCATACAAGAGTCAAAAAACAAAAGAAAACCCAAGTCAAGGAAACCAGATGCTAACAAAATCAACCATAAGAGGTTCAAACCAACTGTGACTGCCTTTAGTAAGATATATAACAATAAACGAAAGTTCAAAGAAGAAGAAAACCAATCTGCACCCATTAAAAAGAAAAGGAAGATCTCATGTATATTTTGTGGTGGAGATCACTTCAATGACGAATGTACCAATGTCAAAACCATACCACTTAGAAAGGCAAAATTAAATAATCGCTGTTATGTATGTTTAGGTTTAGGCCACGGTGCAAGGACGTGTAAAAACAAAACAAGAGTTTGTCCGCATTGTGGGATGAAAGGACAACACAACCGAGCGCTGTGTCCTACAAAGGAACAACTTAAGAAAGAGACTACCACCTCATTACATATCAACGACGATTCACCTACTGTTCTGCAGACAGCTATTGTTAATGCCATAGGAAGGAACAATACAGTCATTAAATGTCGTGTACTTTTGGATTGTGGTAGCATGAGAAGTTATATTTTACAAAAGGTAGCTAGAAAACTTAATCTGGAACCAGAAGAAAAACAATGTCTTACGGTATTCACCTTTGCCGGGGAACAACCGTATGAATTAGAAAGTCCATTGGCTAGACTCTATCTACAAACAAAAACAAATAAAATGAAATTAATATACGCAAATATCGTGCCTACTATCACTCGTGACATATCCACTTTTAATAAAGATTTCTCGGAATGGAGACATCGAGACCGGTATCTTCTAGCCGACGATGGATCACTTGAGGATCAAATTGACATCCTGATCGGAAACGACTATTACCAATCACTAATGTTGTCTGAGAAAATAGAGATAAAGGAAAATCTTTATCTAGTAGACTCTGTGTTTGGTTGGATACTATCTGGTCGATCGAGAGAGGAAAGGGGAGACGAACTGTCCGTACTCACGTACTTCCAAGCTTCATATGAGACCAAGCTAAACGAACCTGATCCACCGTTGGATAATACATCTATGAAGACTTTGTGGGACCTAGAATCTATTGGAATTGTCGACTCACCTAACACCAATAGAGATGAAGAAGCAATCAAGCACTTCAACGAAAACACCATGTTGAAGGATGGAAGATACCAAGTCAGCTGGCCATGGAAAGATTATCCTCCACAGTTACCAACTAATTACGGATTAGCGTATGGAAGACTCGTGGGACTCGTTAAGAGACTAAATAAAGAAACTTTATCACTTTACGATAAGACACTAAGTGATCAATTGGAAAAGGAAATTATCGAAGAAGTTCCTAACGAGAAAGGAAAGGAACATCCCATACATTACTTACCGTTTCATGGAGTAATGGCCACTGGAAAGCCACTTAGACTCGTCTATGATGCTTCAGCTAAAACAAAGAATGCGAAAAGTCTTAACGAATGTTTATATGCCGGTCCCATGATGCTCGAAGACCTTACTGGATTACTTATTCAATTTAGATGTCATAATATAGGATTAACTGCAGATGTAGAAAAGGCTTTCTTACAGATTGGATTAAATAATGATGATAGAGATGTAACTAGATTTCTCTGGGTGAAGGACTCTGAAAAACCTGTCACTGAAGACAACCTCATACAATATAGATTTACTAGAGTTCCTTTCGGAATTATCTCAAGTCCATTTTTATTAAATGCAACCATAAAACATCATCTACAGACCTCTGAAGGAAATTATACCAAACAATTAGCTAACAACATATATGTGGACAACCTACTTACAGGCACGGGGTCAGTGGATGAAGCTTTAGAATTGTACAATGAGGCAAAAGATAAGTTCTTAGAAATATCAATGAATCTTCGAGAATGGAGTTCTAATTCAAAGGATTTCATAAATCAAATACAGGATGCGGCACCGGAACCTATAGTAAAAACTTTAGGTTTAAATTGGGAATTGAAGAAAGACTCACTTCATCTAAGAGCCAAAGTAATTAAGACCAACAAAGTTACAAAAAGAGGTATTCTTAAAACTATAGCGGCAATATATGATCCTTGTGGATTCAGTGTACCCGTAGTATTACCAGCCAAACTACTTCTTCAACAATTATGGAAGGAAAAAGTCAAATGGGACAGCTCACTATCAGATGAAAAGAGACAAGAATGGGTAAATATTCTAGAAGATCTTAAAGCAATAGAGTCAATACGTCTACCAAGAAATATGACTATTCCTAATGAAAGAAAGGCACAATTGCATTGTTTCGCAGATTCTTCGACAGTAGCCTACGCGGCCGTAGTATACTTAGTACAAAAGGATAACATCCAGTTTGTAATAGGTAAATCACGCCTTGTGCCTGCCAGGAATCAAGAAAACCTAAAAATACCGAAACTTGAACTTTTAGGCGTTTTAATTGGCAGTAGACTCATTAAATATGTCCTCAAATTCTTGCAAATGGATAGCACAGAAACGATATTATGGACCGATAGTCAGATCGTAAAAAGCTGGTTTTATTCAGACAAACTGTTAGAACCGTTCGTATCTAGAAGAATAGAAGAGATAAGAAGTAATAAAAACCTAATCGTGAAGTATGTTCCATCTGGACTTAATCCAGCAGATGTTGCAACACGACCGAGTACTTCAAAAGAAGAGAGAAATAAGTGGTTGGATGGACCTACCTTCTTACGACATGATCCAAAGGCCTGGCCCAAGAGCCCAGGTAATGAAGTTTCTCTTCTGTTGGGGGAGGGTCTGTCTAACACAGAAAATCATCAAAAAGATAAAACATTGCCTACCAAATCAAATCCTGTAACAAACTCAGATCCTCAATTACAAGAAATAAGACAGTTACAACAAACAATGTTCCCGGAAGAAGTGCAAGGGAAGAAAACGAGTTTAGCTCGCAACCTAGGTTTATTCTGTGACACAAATGGAATCTTACGATGTGACGGTCGTCTCACAAATTCAGATTTATCCTTCAACGCAAAACATCCCATTCTCTTACCGAAAGAATGTGAATTCACAGAAAAACTCATAAAAGAAACTCATGAAAAGAATCTCCATGTAGGAGTACCTCACACTTTAAGTCTTATACGTCAGAAGTATTGGATACCTCAAGGTAGAACTAGAGTCCAAAAAACATTAAGTAAATGTCCAAGATGTGTAAAACACGGAGGAGGTCCGTATGAATTACCCAAGACTCCTGCATTACCGGTAGAGAGGGTGAAGTATACGACTTCATTCGCTTACACAGGGGTAGACTATTTTGGACCAATGATTGTGAGGACGGAAAACGGTTTAAAGAAAAGATGGATCTGTCTGTTTACGTGTCTTGTAATAAGGGCGATACACCTAGAAGTCGTCAAGGATCTGACGACTAATGAATGTCTCATGGCATTTAGAAGATTCATTGCTACAAGAGGAGCTCCGACTCTTATATTATCTGACAATGCCTCGCAGTTTAAATTATTGGGAGAAGTATTGTCAGAAGAAAGAAATTTTATAACTAACATAAAATGGAAATTTATTCCACAGCTCGCACCGTGGCATGGTGGAGCTTATGAAAGACTAGTAGCAATTGTAAAGCACTGTTTAAAGAGAACACTTCAAAAACACATGCTTGAAGACAATCAACTGTTAACCATAATTAAAGAAGCAGAGGCGGTTATTAATACTAGACCCCTCACATATGTGGGATCAAATGTAGAACACATACTTAAACCTGCAGATTTCCTAACGACAGGAAAGTGTTTAAGTATAGAAATACTCATAGAAAGTTTACCACTTTCAGGTTCACTTATAAAACAACAACTTATTGAAGGTTGGAATCGCGGAAACATGATAATGGATGAATACAAAGAAATGTTTATTAACCAGTACTTACTTAGTCTCAGAGAAAGATATCGAAATTCACCTAAACAAGCAAGGGTGAGATCTCAGAAAAACCCAAAGGTGGGAGATATAGTACAAATAAAGAGTGAAGCTAAAAATAGAGAAGGATGGAAGGTAGGAAAGATTTCAGAATTAATAAAAGGAAAGGATGGATTGTGCAGAGTTGCAAAAGTAAAAGTAGGGGACAGTGTGTTCACAAGATCTATTGCACATTTGTATCCTCTGGAAGTGGATGAGGATGTATCATTCCAAGATCCTACAAGGGAATCCCTAGTAAATGAGGATAAAACAACATACTTTGATACTGAAGATCTCCCTCAGACCTTACCTTTAAGGACTAAAGAGAGTAACACGTACGTCCCTACCTGCACAAACGATTCTAAGGAAGATCATCACATATTAAAAGAGACAAATGAAAACGACTTGACAATGGACCAAGGAGGACTGTTGGAAGGCACAAATTTGATACAAAACAGGGAAATTGCTCCAGAACAAGTTCCTTCTGGGTCAGAAACTGATATAAATAATGAAGAGTCGTCAAATCATCAAATTGTATCGACTGATCAACGTCGAGCAGCCGCGGTCCAGGCTATGGAAAGAATCCATAGATGGACACAAGAATTAATGTCAGCCATTAATTAAGATCCAGAGGGGGAGTGTCGCGAAGTACGCGATGATTGTAAATAATAGACAGCAACACTTAAGCCCGGAAACGTAAAATAAAGAACATGAAATTTAGTCTATGGTAAGTGACGCTCTTTTCTCCTTTTCAAATGTATCATGGTTGTTGCATATCTAATTTGTTCAAGTAAAAGTTAATATCAGTGATAGTGACTCAAGATTTCCTGTTTCTTGCTCGTGAAAGAAAGCTAAGTATTTAGCATAAGATAAAATAAAACGAATTATCAATGTTTGGATTTATTCTATAATGGTTTGGTTTTACAATTTCTCACTATGTGCTTACTCTGTTCAATGCTGTTTAGCTGGCATGCAAGTGTGGCATGCAAATGAAACTAAGGTGTTAAACCACGCATACAAGTCATGTATGCAATGGAATAATAGGTATAAAATACCTTGAGGCAATACTAACATGCAAGCAGCGATTGCATGACGTAGGAGCTTGGCCAATATGGCATCGCTTTGGGTGGCATGAGATATCTGTACGAATTATGCTCGGATGATCTGGTTGCCGACCTATAACAAGCTCATACGTACCGGGTCTCTAATAACTAAGAACAAGGCTTTGGGCCACCTAATTAGATTGATGTCCTTTGGTACCAGGGGATAGGGCGATCTTAAAATACAAGTACAGTCACAGTATGTAATTGTACCCGCCAGATGTACTTGGCACAATAAAAGTGCATTCATGTGAAAGCACATCCATAAGTGTTTGGAAAGTAAGTAAATAAGTAATAAATATAGAGTAAGACTATACTGACTACCATTCCAGTAAACAATCCATATATATATTGATTAGGTAAATATTTAGTGATTCAAGTGGAATCAATTTTAACAATATTTAAACAGGTCTGGAGTAAAACGTGGTCTATGTTGGCCGCTGGCGTTGGGGAACGCTGGAGATCTTGAGTCACACCGAGTCCAACTTAATTAAGGTAAGGATGACAATATTCCTCTCATACTACAGAAGCCTCAATTACAATAATGCCATAGTATGTCTATCAACCAATCAATTAACTAAATCATAAAGCGAAGCAGATATTTAATCCTACTGGGTTATAGTTATTGTTGAACCAAGGCAAGAGTGATTAAAGGAATCTTGGATTACAATGTTAATCATTATAAATCTTTATGTATTAAATTCATCCCCTTTGGTACACTTCGGTCCGGCGGCCGGCAACGCTATCGCCGTCCCTTTCGCTCTCGCAGCCGTTCCCGTTCGAGATCTATGTCGGCGCATGGAACTTCACGCAAGCCCGGTGATCCTGGATGGCTGTGCAGATATCACTTCAGATTCGGAGACAAAGCACGAAGATGTGAATCGCCGTGTAGCAAGAAGACTAGCTCATCGGAAAACTAATGCCTACACCGACTCTGGCGGGCCTCGGTGTACCTCCTGTCAGCAACCGCCTTTGTGTCTTCGATCGCAACTCTCGAGAACGTTACCTCGTCGACACTGGCGCCGAAATATCAGTACTATCGTCGCATCACAAGAAGAACCAGTTATCAAGCACCTACAAGCTTTACGCCGCAAACGACACGCCGATTAAGACCTATGGAGAGAAAACAATCACTCTTAACTTGGGGCTACGGCGCGATTACCGTTGGACGTTTATCGTGGCTGCCATCAAGACCTCAATCCTCGGAGCTGATTTCCTTCGGCACTACAAGCTGCTACCTGACCTAGATCAAAAGAAGCTCATCGACAAAACTACTAAACTCCAAGTCAACGCATTCACAGTTCGAAGTACTCAAGAAACCGTCTATTTGATCAGCAGCAATCAAACCTACTACGAGATTCTCAAACAGTATCCTAATGTACTACGACCAATGTCTTTGAAAACGCCGGCCAAGCATAACGTGCAGCATTTCATCGAGACTACGGGCCCCCCACTCTTCGCCAGGCCACGCCCACTGCCGCCCGACAAATATGCAGCGGCGAAGGCCGAATTCGAACGCTTGATGGAAATGGGCATCTGTCAACCCTCAAACAGCCCCTGGGCAAGTCCGCTGCACGTTGTCAAGAAAAAAGATGGTTCTCTACGTGTCTGCGGCGATTATAGACGTCTGAACGCCGTAACACAACCCGATCGCTATCCTTTACCTCGAATTCAAGATTTTACGTACCAGTTGCACAACAAGAAGATTTTTTCAAAATTAGACCTGAAGATGGCGTATTTTTGGATCCCCATGAACAAAGAAGACGCGCAGAAAACTTCAATAATCACACCGTTCGGGTTGTTCCAGTTTAACTCAATGACGTTCGGGCTCCGCAACTCAAGCCAAACATTCCAACGATTCATGCACGACGTTCTACGAGGCATAGATGGCTGTTTCTGTTACGTCGATGATCTTCTCCTGTCCTCTGAAAATGAAGAAGAACACAAAACACTGCTTCGACAAGTCCTGGAACGCCTAGATAAATACGGCGTAACTCTCAATGTCGATAAATGCGAGTTCGGACGAAGAAAAATCAACTTCCTTGGCTATGAAGTATCACCCGACGGCATCAGTCCCACTCAAGAGCGGATCGAAGCAATATCGAATTACCCAAAGCCGAAGACAGTCTGTGAGTTGAGAAGATTTCTAGGCATGTTAAATTTTTACCGTGACTGCCTACCACATCAAGCGGAACTTCAGTCTCAACTCAACAAGTATCTGCACAATTCCAAGAAAAATGACAAGACTCCTATCGAATGGAACACCGAGTCAGATGAAGCTTTCAAGAAATGCCGCCAAAGCATATTGGAAGCAACTACGCTATCGTATCCAGTTCACGGCGCTCCTCTATGTATCATGAGTGATGCATCAGACCACAGCGTAGGAGGATTGGTCCAACAGAAAGTTGATAATGTTTGGAAACCGCTGGCATTTTTCTCGAAGGCACTGAGTCCGACGCAACGCCGCTACAGTGTGTATGATCGCGAACTCCTAGCGATTTACATGGCTGTAAAGCACTTCAGACGACTTATAGAAGGCAATGACGTCATCGTCTACACGGACCACAGACCACTTACGCACGCACTTACGCGAGCACCGAGCAGCAGCGACACTCCGAGATGCGAGCGCCAACTGCACTTCATTAGCCAATTTTGTTCGAGCATCCAGTATATCCCAGGCGACAAAAACAACATCGCTGACGCCTTATCAAGAATCGAAGAAATACAATGTCCGTCCGCAATAGATTTCGACAAATTAGCCACCGACCAGCGCACCGATGAAGAACTAACAAAATTGAAAACTCAAGAAAATCTGAAGTTCACTGAAGTCACACTACCAGCCATCAATCGACCAATCACGTGTGAGCTCTCAACTGGCACACCGCGACCGTACCTACCTATCGCTTATCGTTATGCGGCCTACAAAGCGCAACACGATATGAGCCACTCAGGTGTACGCGCAACGAGGAGACTTATGGCATCTAAGTTCTTTTGGCCAGCAATGAACAGAGACGTCGCACTTTGGACTCGAGCATGCATTGGATGTCAACGAGCTAAAATACATCGTCACGTGATTCCACCTATCGGAGAGTTCCCGCCATCTCAGCGTTTCGAGCATCTGCATATCGATATCGTGGGACCCCTAAGAATATCAAATGATTATCGATATTGCGTCACAATGATCGACCGCTGCACGAAGTGGCCCGAGGCAATACCAGTACGCGACATAACAGCTGAAGTTGTCGCTAAAGTCCTGTACGAGCACTGGATTACGAGATTTGGATGCCCGCTACGCATCACGTCAGATCAAGGTCGTACCTTCGAGTCAAACCTTTTCAACGCTCTCCTGAAGAAGCTTGGGACCACAAGAATACGTACCACTGCCTACCACCCTCAGGCGAATTCTCAAGTGGAGAGGCTACACCGCACTTTGAAAGCCGCTCTTATGGCAAGGGGCGAAAGTTCAAGATGGTCCGAAGAGCTGCCTACAGTTTTATTTGGATTACGAGCCGCATTACGCAGCGATAACAACCTAAGTCCTGCATTGATGACGTATGGATCCCCACTACGCATGCCAGCTGATTTCTTCGTACCTACGAAGTCGACGATTGAAGATGCAGAGTTTGTACGACGTTTGTCAGAGATAATGTCATCACTTGTTCCTGTAACCCGGACGCACGCCACGCAATGGAGACCTTTCGTGCATAAGGACCTTGCGTCGTGCACTCACGTATTCGTGCGTAATGACACCGTGCGACCCCCGCTCACACCACCATATGATGGCCCGTTCGAAGTCCTCAAACGCTACGACAAGTATTTCAAGATACAAATGCCACAACGAACTACTGTCGTCACTATAGAGCGTCTGAAGCCAGCCTACATCTACAATGAAGACGTCACAAGCGACAGCCAGACTCCTGCATCTAGCCCAAACACTCAGACGTATGTGACGAGATCGGGCAGAGTCACGAAACGTATTCGCTTCGCTTGAGAGGGAGTGCTATGGGACATGCGCTCGCATCGACGGCCGGACGCAACTGAGGCGCGCGCAGGCGGCGCGCACGTATTTATGCAGCGGTTGGAGCGAGATGGAAGACAGGGCGTGCTACTCTCGCAAGCGACATTCTCTGCGGTAGTCCTGAATTGCTGTATTTTCTACTACCCACTTCATGCAACCGGCGATTGTGAGCGGGATAGAAGATATGCCATCGCACTCTAGAGAGGTGCGATTTACGTCAAAGGGTAGATTAGATTCTGTAGTTCTAAGATACCTATCTTTCTATTTTTTCGTAGGTTTAGGAATAGTATATAAGACGACGATACATTTCAATAAATGTTCATTATTTAACTGACTATACCGCTGTTTACACTGGACTCCTCCTGCCTGGACCCCCCATACTATCAAAATCATTGCAGACTTATTATTAGTCCAACTCTATTAATGGTTTTCTTTCCTGCCAGGGGGGTGCAAGTGCACCCGCTTGCACCCCGCTGCTGGAGCCCGTGTAAAAGGATCGATCCTTCAAATTATTGTATTGATTTCAATCAATACCACCCACGAGTCAGTTACTAATAGGGTGTAACGAAAATAGTGAAATCCGTTTAAGGGGATGCAGTCTACATTTTCGTAATCTGTACCCCTAGTGTAAATTTAATGGACATCATAACGTGACGAACGCGTTTGCGTTAAGTCTCATTTTGTATAGGATTTTGAGTTACCAAAACGTCCCGCTTGGCGCGCTCTTTCTAAATCCAATACAAAATGAGATTAAACGCAAACGCGTACGTCACGTTTAGAAATCGAATTTATTTACACTAGGGGTACAGAACACGATACCGAATATGCCCTTAAACGGATCGGATGGTTTTTGTTATACCTTCTATAGTAGGTGAATAAATTAATGTAATGACTTTCTATTCTAAATATAGTAAATATATTAATACTTCTCTTCTTTTTTTATAGAAGATATGTTATTCTCAGATCTCTACTCTTAGTTTGAGTCATGCCGTAATAAAACAAAGGTTCATTTTAAACATGTTGTATTTCAATTTGCTTATAATGTCATGATAAATATAATTTATAACAATTACATACTTAATAAAGTAATCATTTGCCGTAAGTGAAAAAAAATCTTACACCATTTACAAAAAACCAAGGCTTTGGGTAGCTATCCGTACATTGCTTCGTAAATTTTAAAAATTCTAACTGGCCAGTTTTCCCTACCGTAAATTTGTACCTTAATATTTTTTACTAAATACAGTCTATGTCCTATCCTTGGAATTAAAGTACATGATTAATTTATGAAGCGCGCGCGCACGCTATGATAGCTCGTACCCTCTTATACGAAAATGCCTTCCAATTTGATTACGCGTTTGATTTTGATGAAATTGTCTTGCCAATTTCTGGCGCATAATAGTTATGCTGCCAAGCAATTACTTTAGGTACATATTAAAAATATATAATCTATACAATGCCCACGTTTTGATTTAGTCAAAAGGAATAAATTAAAGTTCATAATATACTGGGAATGATTCACGATTACTTTTCGTCTTTTGTTTTAAATATAAATTAATCGAAAAATTATGATTGGAACAAATCTCGTATTATATTAATTTCTAAATCCCAATGTTTTTGATTCCTTGAATGCTGTGTTTTTGATTAAAATACAACATGATTTATATTCTAAGTTACTTTTACTTAGACTTACGTTTGTTCACATTTTCATTATAATCACATTGTTCGGTACCTGCATCAATATTTTTAAATTGAACATAGTAAATATAGTAGGCAGGTACTTTATTGCCAAAGAGATTTAGTTCATTATTTTTGTTTGACATAACACCAGGTTTCAAAAAATCACATTCAAAACCAAACAGCGTAAACAATTTCAGGTATTTCAGTTACATTTTAAGCGTAAAATTCTTGGTACAAAGAACCATTAAGTATAATCACTACACATAATTGTGTATTTCATTTATCCTCAACAATATATGATCGACATACCTATATGAAGCTAAAAAGATAATTGTATTTTTAATAGACCCCAGATTTTTTTAATAATTTTTAAAATCACAAGACACTAACGTTAGACTAGTTTTGATACTAAAATGGCAACTGAAAAGTTGTATGGTGTACATAAAATATAACATTACACGAATGTAACGCATTTATTATAAGTTATATAATATCACTGCCTTGTTCCACGTCTATGCGAACGTTTTATTGGCCTAACCAACAAGGATAGAACACGACAACTATTTGCCCACCACAATATTTCACGGTGTAGATAGATGAATATTCGATGCATGTGTATTACCTACCCAAATATGTCTAACAACAATATCCTAATTACAAAGTTGTAGTAAAAATTACTTTTTAGTTTTTTTTTTTAGATACATCAGTATTTATAACTTAAATAGTGCAATAGATTTATGTCTAATTTATAATCACACCGTAAAATATCATGAGCAAGAATACCTGCCGGTTCTCCAACCGCCTTGTTGAAAGGTATTAGATGAGGTTTACATATTTGAAACATTTTAATAGTTCGGAAGAGCCACTTGAAAATAATCTACATAAAGATTGTAATAATATTTAAACGATCATCATAATGAAGTATTGGCAATGATTTCTATATAATATAAATCAGCTCATTGTGCTAAATATTTTACACACTTTGGATAGTTATTACAATGACTTTGTACCATTAAATTATTATTTTTAAGTTAAAATACGTGTTATGTTGACTTGATGACAGTACAATAGGGTACAATTTTTTAATAGTATTTTCGACACAATAGTTCCTTTCGGGCGCGGATGTCACATCAGCTTTAAGTATATTGATAAGATAATTATATTATGGTCGTTATACCTCCACCATACTCAAGGCCGCGGTTGAAAGCCACAAATAATGTAAACCTCATAGCTGTCTGCAATACTGTTCCATTTGCTAAATATGCCTTCGATAGGTGACCCGATGTCCTCATGATAACTGCTATTCACATTACAACTATATTTACAGTCCTAGTCATCCCAAAGGGACAACCATGCATATTTACATAATTCTAAAATTCCGATTACTAAAAAAATTACATCTATTCACTGTTAAATTTTAATGTATATGTAAAATATTCTGTACATATTTTTTCCGGATTTCGAAAATTGGATAATATATTATGTTAACATTATCTACAAATTGTCTATACATTTAATCGTAACAAACGTCAATGGGAATGGGGAAATGTGGCGACGAGCGAAGCGAGGAGGAGTATGTGAGATGCTTGTTAGAGGCTACATCTATAGTTAGAGAATGAAAATCATTGAATTGAGAATATAAGATTGAAAAGAAGAAAGGGAATATAACCGACCAGCTTTTAACAAAGTATTATCATAATGAACTATAGCTGCCTTGAAGAACTAAAGTAGTAATGATTGTAGTGCACATGTTTTGATGCCCGGTCCATAATATTTTATTCCCAGATCATTTTATCATATTAGTTAGTGTTTATGGACTTACATAGTGACTGCACTAGTACTGCTACTTATATGGCATTTGTTCAGGTTTTTTACAGGATGTTCAATAATCTTGTATGATATGACAGTCGTAGAAGCTCCTCGCTTAGCATCAACCACCAGCCACTGGCTCATAAAACATTGTTGAAAAAAAAAATTCTTGTATTGCTTACGGATCAAACGGCAGTAGACTTAGATAGCGTAACCACAGCAGACAACAGCAAAAACAATATACTCCATACAAGGTATAATCAGGAAGGTAAAGTTTTGTTTGAAGGTAGGTTACTGCTTATGATGTTTCTACTGTGGCTCAATAACTCTATCATTATACATTGCAGTAGTTATTTGAAAAATACATTAAATAGAATGTCAAATTACACATTGTTTAATATCTTATCTGATTTTGTTATCAAGCTTTTACAATGTAGCAATATTCATAATAATGTCTTTTTAAGATACTACTGCAATACACATAACTTCTCACAAAGCACACTCAATACTGGCATTACATTTTGCTTACATTTATTACCATTGTATCTAGATGTACTTACACACCAGAACACACCTTAAACGGTGCAAAGCTTATATCGGAACCATCCCTCTAATAAATATTGACAACGTCAAATCATAGGTAACAGAGATTCCATCATCAGATACGAGTACTTTCCAAATTTACAAAAACCTTAATTAAAATAAAAAAGGGCGCAAAAATAAAAGTCTAAGACATAAATACATCAAAAGGGCAATCATATGTTGCAATAAAATCATATCACAAGAGTTGCGCGCAAGCGTATTCGTCACTTAAGCACACTTTTTAACTAAACATGTTCAGAGTATAACACATTCAGTAAAATGTCTACCGAAAGTAGGTACGCAAGTTAAGTGCACTCAATGGGTGGTACCATGTTCGAGCTGGTACCTATAAATATTGAGTTTGAGAGATGTCGAATGAGGTGCGGCGCGTCATAGTGAAATAATTTAATATTTGAAACGGAGCGGTTTCCAATATCGAAGCGGGCCCGCCGCGTTAAGTTATTTTTTTTTTACAGAATTTTCACATTCATGGTTTTGTTTTGATTTTATTTTAATAGGACTTAGTAGAAGTAGGAATGAATATAATATTTATAATAATATTTACTAAAGTTCATAGAAACCTAATTTTTTTATGACAAACTTTATTCAGATTGTATTTTTTCCACTCCTGCTGCAACACATTACGGTTTTAATTTATCGAATGAGAGTTCGCGATCCCGGCTTTCCGGGGCACCGATCGAATCGGGCCCGCGGTACGTCGCTCGCTTCGCCACTCTACAGGTACGCCACCGGGCCACTCGCAGGGCTAACGCGCCGCACCTTAAACTTCATGCCGCACTACGCAGTCGTATCTGTCAAATAGTTGAAGGTCACTCCGCACGATATATCACTAGTCCCGCACTGTGAGGCCGGGGCGGCGGTCTTAGCTGGCCCCGACGTGGCGGGGGCAGGCGGCGGCGAAGAGGTCGAGGTCGAGCGCCCAGCCGGCGGCGGCGGCGCAGGGCACGTGCGCGCGCGCGCGGCAGGCGCGGGCGCGGCACGCCAGGCCGGCGCCGCCGCCGCCGCACGCCGCGCAGCGCGCGCCGCGGCACGACCACACCGCGCCTGGACAGTACGGCAACCAATCATTACACATCGCACGCATCACATTTTCAAATTAAACAGTTACTTCGAGTGTAAAGCGGGAGCTGAGTTCTCTAACGCTCGGAAGTGATCCCCGCTCTTCTTTATTCTCTCGGCTTCCAAGTAAAACGTTATAGACGATTTTATCTTTCGCCTTTCTGAAGGATAGCTATCCTAAACTAACTACAATAGTCCGTGCAAACCAATATTGTCGAGTAAAAAAAATGACGTCAACTTTTCGCGCTTTTTTTTTAATACTACGTCGGTGGTAAGCAAGCATACGGCCCGCCTGATGCTAAGCAGTATCCGTAGCCTACGTACGCCTGCAACTCCAGAGGAGTTACATGCGCGTTGCCGACCCTACGCCCGCCCCCCCCCCCCCCCCCCCCCCCCCTCGTTGAGCTCTGGCAACCTTACTCACCGACAGGAACACAACACTGAGTAGGGTCTAGTGTTATTTGGCTTACACATTTGCCGCCATTTTCTACTAAAAACAATTGGCTTGCCAAAGTATATCTGATAAGTATAATACTTACTCGCGAGTCCCCATAGTCGGGCCCCGGCGGCCAATAGTCCAGGCGCCCATACTGCGCAAGCCTCGTGTAGCCAGGCAGAGCCGGCCGCTTCATATTTTCTTCGTGTCGCTTCGTCCAATGCTCTGAAATAAGTCAGCCTTATAAATATTTTGAAAACATTTTGCCATTACTACATAAGTATATAACTCATACTCATAATCTTATTAGATTTTTGTGTCCCGGTTTTTCCCACGAAAAGTTTTTATAAAAATGAGTACACAATTGTACCCATACATATACATTATTCACATCTTGGCGTCGCGTGGTACCTGACCGACTACATACCTGTACTCGTCGCAGTCGGTGTCGAGGGGGTAGGGCCCGAACAGGTCCCCGAGGCCGGCCGCGTGCGGCCCGCGCTCGCAGAACACGCACAACCACGTCGCGTGGTACCTGACCGACTACATACCTGTACTCGTCGCAGTCGGTGTCGAGGGGGTAGGGGCCCGAACAGGTCCCCGAGGCCGGCCGCGTGCGGCCCGCGCTCGCAGAACACGCACAACCACGTCGCGTGGTACCTGACCGACTACATACCTGTACTCGTCGCAGTCGGTGTCGAGGGGGTAGGGCCCGAACAGGTCCCCGAGGCCGGCCGCGTGCGGCCCGCGCTCGCAGAACACGCACAACCACGTCGCGTGGTACCTGACCGACTACATACCTGTACTCGTCGCAGTCGGTGTCGAGGGGGTAGGGCCCGAACAGGTCCCCGAGGCCGGCCGCGTGCGGCCCGCGCTCGCAGAACACGCACAACCACGTCGCGTGGTACCTGACCGACTACATACCTGTACTCGTCGCAGTCGGTGTCGAGGGGGTAGGGCCCGAACAGGTCCCCGAGGCCGGCCGCGTGCGGCCCGCGCTCGCAGAACACGCACAACCACGTCGCGTGGTACCTGACCGACTACATACCTGTACTCGTCGCAGTCGGTGTCGAGGGGGTAGGGCCCGAACAGGTCCCCGAGGCCGGCCGCGTGCGGCCCGCGCTCGCAGAACACGCACAACCACGTCGCGTGGTACCTGACCGACTACATACCTGTACTCGTCGCAGTCGGTGTCGAGGGGGTAGGGCCCGAACAGGTCCCCGAGGCCGGCCGCGTGCGGGCCGCGCTCGCAGAACACGCACAACCACGTCGCGTCTGGCGTCGTCGCGTCGTACCTGTACAAACATGACAATCAGAACGGCGTCATTTAAAATTTTAAATGGATGTCAATATTGTCTATGGATTCATTAATCTCCCGACTGCTGGTCAGAGTCGCTTGCGATCTATGCCTTTTGGACGGCTTGAAAATTCCTATCAGTTATGTTTCCTAAATGCGAGAGAATTTAGACCACTTTGTACCTCGCTACAGTAACAATATCATAAGATTATTTATGGCTTTCATTTTAGATACCACTGTAACAAGATACAAAGGGGTATAGAAAGCAAATTGTTTGGTATCTGTGTGCGAAATGCAAATGAGGATAACGCATGTTGTGGGAAGAATGTAAGCTTCCATGAAACAAAGATTTCATACTATTTAACATATGCCAACTATCAGACAATGTGGCTCATTTTCGACAAGGCCGCAGTCGCGCATCGGGCGATTACTTACGCAAATAACAACCTACAAAATACAAGCAGTCCCGTAGCAATTTCAAAGTTTGATTTAAAAAATATATTTATTTTTATATAAAGAGGATATTAGGAACTTCAGTTTTTGAATATCACATTTTCTACCCAGCTTTTAATCAGTTTAGTTGACGGTGCATCCTGATTACGGCGTACATTGAAATTAATTAAACGAGCAATTCTATTATATTTATGTATTTCGGGGATCTCGGAAACTGCTCTAACGTTTACGGGGGCGAAAAATCGATTCGGCTAAGTCTTATCTCTGGGAAAACGCGCTTTGTTGAGTTTTTTTATGTCTTCCAGATATTGGAATTAATGCTAAATTTACTCCTTTGAGCCTTTTTTTATTTTAATTTTTTGTTCTAAAATTTTTGGACCAGAAATGTCACTCTTGACAGCTAGTTGACAGATCAAATCCATAAAAAGTTTCAGAGCAAGATATCAAAATCAGGATCGGGCTCTTGCGGTCGGTGCGGTGATTGACGCGTTCAATAATTGTTTGAATTTGAAATCGGAAATGCTGGGCGGCTGTACACACTCGCCAAGAGACCCCGAGACAGGCCGAGGATGAGTGTGTGCCGCCTGCCTCGACCGTGTACCCGGAGAGCCGGTATACCACAGCAGGCACGGAACGTGTACGTACCGCAAGCCGAGCGTGCTGCAGTGCAGGCCGCGCGTGCGCAGCCCGTTGCGGAAGTCGTCCTTGCGCCGCGCCGGCTCCTCGTCGTCGCCCGTGGCCGCGTTGATCACCGCCACCGACAGCGGCGAGTCGCGCGGCCCGCGGATCTGCAACAACCACCGTACGAGATATCAACATTACTTACTCGACAACTCCCAAGGTTTTCAATTTGCAACTCAAATAACGACCTTCAAGTTTTTGGATTCGAGTTTTGGATCAGTTTACCAACTCTACCGAGTTCCCATCCGTAAAACTCGCGAGGTTATGCTTACGATTAGCACAGATGGTAAGAAATAATTGAAACTTAGCCGTAACAGCTAAAAACGTTAGTTGAACCCGGCCTTGGACACCGAAGGCCTTGATCACTTTTTGTCACTTACAATGGTATTCCACCTGTCCAATTTTTTTGTCCAATGTTCATTGCGTTTCACTCTCATTAAGCAAAATGAGAGATGCAAAAACACATTGAACCAAGAAATTGGACCGGTGGAATACCATCCTTATATAAGATTAAGTCACCTTTTTTTTTTCGTTATTTAGTACCATATATAAGAAATATATAAGAGACGATAGTGACACAGTTTATTAGAAAAAAATTCTAGTACATGGCCGATTATCGAAAAGGCTTATATTATAACTGCCACAAAAATACAAATTTGGTATAGTCGTTAGATTTGTAGCTGGCCCCCAACGGCTTATCCTTTGTCTATTGTTAACTAAAACGGAGCGTGCTACTACCTGCAAAAAAAATGGGCCGATCACTTTAACCGGTTATTTAATTACAACTCCTATGGTAATTGAAATAAGATTCAAAATAAACAAATGGAAAAATAATTTGCGATTTTTGTGTGGTCCCTATACGGTTACTGAGTGCCGGCGAGTGGAACGCTACCGTTCCAGTCTAAAATGTGTCCTCTATATGCGTAACAAAGGCGCGTTATCGGAGACCACACCTACACTGGTTTATTGAGCGTTGGACTAGCCCGCGCTCAGGTGCCAATTAGAATTATACGATCCTTTTTTTGCAGGTAGTGGCACGCGCGGTTATAGTTGACGTTAGACAAAGGATAAGCCGTCGGGGGCCAGCTACAAATCTAACGACTATACGTTGAGGGTTTTAAGGGTTGTCCGCTTAATACGCAAAGGGTTGGCGGCATAATGAAAATGGAATGTAACTGTACCTGCACGTAGGGCCCCCTGGAGCGGCCGGAGCTGGCGTTGCTGCCGGAGTCGTAGGCGTCCTTGTCCTTGGTCCGCCGCGCCGGCGCCTTCTTCTTCTTGTCGCCCGTGTCGGCGCGGGAGGCGCGGCGCAAGGCTTTCCTCTCGCCCTTGGTGGGCGCGGATTTTCGCCGCTTACGCGCTTTTGTGGTTTGAGGTTTCTCTTTTTCTACTGGTTGGTCGCCTGAAATTGAAAGTTAGCCGGTGAAGTGACTGTTTCGCTTAAAAGTGCATTTGAAGGTTAATTTTAACTAACAAATTTTGTAACTGCGTCTTTACTTTTATAAAGCGCAGTTAGGTTTGACTATATTGGCTGGGCAGGATTGGTTTGCTCAGCTTTTGCGTCACAGTAATGTATAATATAATAGAACATTGTATTGCTCTGTCTGCTACAGAAACAGAGTAAATAGCTTTTTTTCTGATTTTAGATTTCACATTTGGTGCCTTAGGTACCATAACTGCATATAACAAAAGACCAACCAGGAACCTATTTAGTTGTTTGATGATTGATTTTAATACGAGCGGATTCCAGACAGTTCTAAGTTGGTTTCACTTTATTATTTGTTACTAACTAAATTACATAATATAACCCAGACATAATAACATTAAATGTGATCAAAGGGATAATAAACCATCCTGATTAATCGGAGCCTCCCTCATCCCGGCGAACATCTCCACCAGATTTTCGGCCTGGACAAAGCTAGCAGTACTATGTTCTGCGGGCGGGGAGCGCGTTGCGCCGGTTCTACTGGCCCAGCTGACTAGGCTTCGTGGACACTTCAGTCGGTTCCAATTTGGCTCCACTTACTTCATCACTATCTATGAATATAGCACATAACATACCTTCTTGATTAACAGGAGCCTCCTCGATCCCCGCGAACATCTTCTCCAGCTGATTCTCGACCTCGACAAAGCTTGCCGCGCTGGGTTCGGCGGGCTGAGCCGGGTCGGCGGGCTGGGCGGGGTGGGCGGGGTGCGCGGGCTCGAGCGGGTCGGCGGGCTTGGCTTCCGAGGGCGACTCCACGGGCACGTTGGCGGAGGCCGAGGGCGACGTGCGCGCGGCGCGCCGGCGGGGCGCCGCGGCCGCCGCCTGCCCCGACGGCGGCGAGGGCAAGGGCGCCGGCGCCGGCGCGGCCGCAGGAACGGGATCCACGGGGGCCTCTTCCACCTGCTAATATTTCAAAATATTACTCTCTCGCTACGGTGCGCTATGATTAGATGATTAGTTTCTGGCTCACCTACACCGATGTAAAATCGAGTGCGTGTTTGCTCTGCAGATGGACGTTTACTAAAAAGTTTATTGAGATTGACTAAGTCGATATTGTTATCGATAAAAAATATATAAATATTTTACTTCAGATAATTTAGTTTAGTGTAGTTTTTAATGAAAGATTAAAAACAATACTCTTAGATAATATTATCGATACATAGTACTTATATTTCTTAGATATATAGATAACTAAATAGTTGTGTAAGTTTTGATACCTACAAGTAAGCATTGTAAATTAATCATTTAATACAGTACTCGCCTACTAAAATAAGTTTGTATAATGATAAGTAGGTATGACACAACATTGTTAGCTTTATTTTGGAGCACACTATTCGCCAACAAACTGTCCACAGTTTGGCGAAAAAATATGTATACCTACCACAAGTTTTCTCTTGAAATAAATAAATAAATAGTAATGAACCAGTATTAGTCGTGTATAGTTTGTTTTGTAAATCATCAAATAACATTACTAGATTTTATTTGTATTTTTTTCAATAGCCTGTTTGAGTGTCCCACTGCTGGGCAAAGGCCTCTCCCCTTGATTTCCTCGATTCCCGATTTGGCGTTTCCTCCGGCCAGTTGTTCAGGAAGCTGTCCAGGTCATTCCGCCATCTCCACCTGGGCCTGCCCGTCCACGTCCCTCTACCGGCATCCACTTGGTAGCTATGCTAGCCCACCTCTCCGGATGCATGCGGTAGACGTGACCGGCCCAGTCCCATTTTTACATAGCGATTTTCTCGCCTACGTCAGCAATGCGGGTTTTTGAACGCAACGTAGTGTTTCTTATGCGTAATATTATTAAGTCAATTAATAAAAGATAACTATAACACAAAGTGTACATTCCACACATCACGTCGGTTATAGTTTTTTGTTATAATTACATAAATAAATCCTGATCAGTGAAAGATACGCCTCATTTAGACAAATTTGATGTCTGGCTTATTATGACACAAGAAGGCATGTTTACTTCGTTTTCGGTTTATTTAGCGGACGTACATGCACAACTCATACTCCGCGACCGACTGCGGCGAGCGCTCAGCGCGGGCGAGTAACCTGCGAGTGTTTGCACAAACCCGCGGCAACACTTACCTTGCTCGCATTGCCGTTCTAACCTTATTACTAGTTCTGTGGTTTTAATTCATCACAAAAGTGTAGGAGTCTTTCAATATATGGTTTTTATAGATGATCCCTATCCTAATATTATTGTTATAAAAATGAAAAAAGTTTGGAAAGGATATAGGCCCTATATTATAGGGTTATGTACTCTACAAATTTACTCTGTCGAAAAGGAAACCGAAATGACTTGTATTCACATAATATATATAAGTGATACTAACCTGCTGAACTTTCGGCGGTGAGTTGGGAGCTTCATCCGGCTTGTGTTCCGTATCGCTCGCGAGCACGCTTTTCAGCTTGTCGATGGTAACAGGTTCGATAGGCTTTTCCGGTTCTTTTGGCGCAGGCTCCTCCACCTGCCAATTGATTGTTTATTAGCTTAAGGTTTCGAAGTTATTTTTCCTTTTCATTTTATAATTGTTTAAATAATTTGAGAAAAGTGTAAGTTAAGAGCAAATGGACGAGAGAGATGGTTATCTCAGTATGTTTTTTGATACAAAGATGTACACGAAATGTTGTATAAAAATGGTGACGAGTATTTTTGTATGGCATTAAAATGGGAAAGTTCTTATAGATGCGATTGCGGAAAGTTTTTATCGATTTGAGGTTTATATTTTGGAATATTAAAAAATGGTATATATCAGTTTGCGAGTACCCACCTTTTGGTCGGTACTGGCGATCATAGCCGCGATGTCGTCGATAGTCTCGGCGGAGCCGGAGCGGGTGTTCCTGCGCGGGGGCGGGCCGGGCGGCGCCGGTCCGTTGCGCGGCGGCGACGCGCCGTTCAGCGCCGGCCGGCGGGGCGGCGACACGGCCGGCGGCGGCGACACGGCCGGCGGCGGCGGCGGCAGCGAGGGCACGCGCACGGTGCGCTCGGGCTTCCTCTTGCGCTTGGCCGCGTGGCCGGAGTCGGCGGAGTCCTCGTTGGAGGAGGGCGGGGAGGGCGTGGCGGCGGCGCGCGCGGTGACGATGACGCTGTGCGGCGACACGGGCGCGGGCGCGGGCGGCGCGGGCGCGGGCGCCAGGCGCTCCAGCAGCTCGTCCACGCGGTGGTGGCGCGGCGCGCGCGCGATGAGGGAGTTGATGGTGGGCGCGTCGCGCACGGACAGCGCGGCGCCGTTGGCGCGCGCGCCCAGCGACAGGTCCACGCCGCGCCCGTACGCGCCCGGCAGCAGCTCCGCGCCGACCATTACTTTATCTGGAATTACGAACGTTTTTTTAAATAATAATAAAAAAAACAGTCTATACTCTGTATCTTTAGGTATTTAAATAAAAGTAAACAAACAATTTGTAAATTTTCGGGTAGTTATAACATTTATTGGTTAACCAACCAAATACAAAACCGCCTGGCCGACTCCTGGCCGCTCACTGAACGACCTGACTTTACCTACACCCTAACCTACATTATTTGATCGTGTAATGTTTTCATCTACCCTCAATTGGCTTAAGGAGGCATTTGAGGGTAGATTTTGTTTACTTCTTTTTTAAATACCTAAAGATACAGAGTATAGTATAAGAATAAACTGTCCGATATCCATAGTTATAATACGCGAAATAAACATAAGTTAGTAGTCTCCAAGTTTCGTCTACAGAAAGTTAAAAAATCGTTCATGGGAAACTGTGTAACATTTTATAACAAAGTACCCTTAGAGGCATGGAACCTGCCCTATACTTCATTCAAGCAATACGTCAAAAATGCACTTCTCAAAAAGGGATACTATAAAATAGATGACTACTTGGGAGACACGGAATCATGGCCAAGTATCCAGTCTCAAAAGCTGTAATAGTTTTGCGTGCAGTGTCCCGGAGAGGCATATGGCGCTGTTGTTTCTAGCTGTTCAACCTTATGTATTAATGTTTGTTATGTTTTAGTTATTTTGATGATGACATTGACATATTAAATACATAGTAGTTATGTATTCTGTAGAACTAGTTTTAAGATTGTTACCTTAACAGTCTCTTGACGTGAAATATGTATTTCATACAATTTTTTATTATTTTTTATTCTTTGACATTTGGAGAACCTTTACACCTCCAAATCTTATTATTGTGTATTATTATTTTTCTCAGACCGTGGGGACCTTATACATCTCCAAACTTAATGTATTAACCGTGGAGACTATACGTCTCTGTCATATTGTATAATATACTTGACTTGGTACATACTAGTTATGTACAGAATGTAGCATTAGTTTATGAGACTGCTAGTTTAACAGTCCAGACGCGGTTTATTTATTTAGTATAAATTTTATTTTGACACTTGGAGAGACTTTACACCTCCAAATTTTATTAGTATTAGTACTCTGACATTGGGGACCTTTTACATCTCCAGATTTAATGTGTTTTAACCATAGAGACCATACATCTCTATTGTATTGTATTAATTATTTATTTTAAGATTATTATAATGTAATGTTTACCCAGGTATTGGCTGTTGTATTTATAAATGTTGTTATGTATTTTTCATGTCACTATATGATGTTACTATAAATGTTGTATTGACTTGTAAAAGAGCCCTTGAGGCCTACTTGCAGAATAAATTTTTGAATTTTGAATAATGTTTCTGTGTGTCAAACCCTCATTTTGTAAAATTTGAAACTCTCATAGACTCCCCGTCCCGGCCCGTTATCCGACTTCCTAACAGAGATGAATAGTACATATTGCAGAGGCCGGGAAAGCTGTTCTTGCCGGGGCATATATAGTGCTTTTACTCCAAACAGGCGAGTAAATAAGGTAAAATAATCATATTTTACTCAAATCAAATCAAACCTTCACATGAAAAACGTCAAAATCAATTTCCCTCTCTAATTAATAAAAAAAAAGTTAAAGGCCCAACTTATTCAGCATTATACAATTCATTCAATATAATTGTACACTATAAGCTGTATGTGCACGCATGGGATCCTTAAAAAAATATAAAAGTTATACAGTCTTTGATTTTATCACATTTTATCAAACAATATTTGCACGATCTTACATGACGGTTTTACACGATACGACTCTATCCTATAGTGTGAAATGATGCTGACCGGGTCGTGTAGACGCTGCCCGCGGCTATATTAATTGACTGTTTGAGTTTGTCTTAGTGGATACATGTTTTAAAAAAGTAAAAAACAATACAGCAATAACTTCCTGTCCACTAAAACACGACAATAATGGTTTGAATGTTTTAAATTTGAGTTTGACCATAATGAAGTAACTTCCCGCACTATTTTTGCTACAATAAGGTGAACATTTCCGAGCATATCAGAGAAAACTAATATTACGGTTTAACTTGCATGTTTTTATTCCTTCGGGCGATATGTTTTAGACAGTACTTTTTTTATTTAGTAGACAGATAGAGATATTAAATTTAAAAGATTCGATTTCTGCCAAAATATCATGTTTTGACCATAGTTTCGATTTCGACCAAAAAACGACCGAACCTTTTGGCCGGGCCGAAACTTACGAAATGGTACTTCGTACTATGAACCTAATCTGTATGACAAAGACCAAAAGTTGAAGAACAAGACAACAATATATATTAATATATAAAATGCTTTATTGCACACTACAAAAAAATGGCACAAAGTATGAAAGGTATAAATATGTAGGTAACAACAGACGGAATTATCGCTAAACAACGATCTTTCCAGATTTGACTAATTTGGTTTTCTCTTTGCCAATATAGTGATTTATATATACAGAAATTAATTCGTTTATTGAAAAACACAATTCCCCTAATGAGGCGCCACTGAACAGTCGATGCAGTTTTAATGTGTATAAAAGCGATTTATGTCATTTTTTCATTGATTTTAACAAGTCCACCAAACTCTCGGTTTCGGCAAAGAAACGTGTTTCAGTCGGACACTACTTTTGGAGAATCTAGGTCTCCATTTTAAAGCACTAACAGAGCGTGAAGCGTGAGTAACATCACGATAACCGCGCCGCGAACGGTAACAAGTTTGGATTCCTAACGAAGCTCCGAAACTGCATGTTACACAACTTATCGAAACTGAATGTATCTTTTTTGTACCATAACTTTAAAAACAAAAACTATACCAAGCAAAGTTAATCAATCCATACCTATCAGTTTCCTACCGCATGGTAAATAAAACAACTGAGCAAACAAAATAAGAATGTATTAACTAAAAACGACATTTTAATGATAATAATGATAAAATTCAAATACATACCTCTGCCTGGTCCCAGGTGTGCATACAAGTCGGCCGGAGGCAACGCGGCGCCAGCTTTCACGTCGCCGGGCGACGGAGTATGTCTGCAGAATAAAATAATAGTTTCTGTTTTCCTACACCATTCATGAATTAAAAAAGCAATTTGCCAAATTACAAAACGCAGCAAAACAATTAAAGGACATCGCATTAGGGTCTGCCACACCTCTGCTCAAAAACTATGGTGCACCGTGTATAACAAAAACCAACGCATAAGACACGTCGGAGATTTCAAGCTACTTCGGTCCTTATTGCATGTTCTCTCTAACGCTGAATGTCAAATATAGTGTAAAGAATTTTGAGAGCTATAAGCAAATTGAATTGCCCATGCAGCCAATTTGCTTTTGAAATATCTAAGCATCTAGGAAATTGACAACATTTCATTTTTATAAAACCTGAAATTTTACATATGATTTGGAAGTATTTTGCTTCCTGAACACTGCAATATATAAATATAAATTTAATATGGCTTATTACAAAAAATACAAAAGAATTTTAAAAATGTTGTGATTTTACCAATTCTGCGGCACAATAGGTGAAAAGCCATTGCCATTCATCACGAAAAAAAATTAGCTGTCATAATATTGGATTTGACATTGTCAATTAAATATGACGTATTGATTGAATTTCAAAACAAAGAGAAATTTATTTACATATCAAGTTACTAAGATTCATATACTAGCCGTGTCTTATCCAACCTCGACATTGGCAGAATCATCAACACCTTGATGGAGCCATAACACGAAAAATTGATTGATTGAAGTTACTATCTTCTAATCGTTTTTAAAATTGACAAAGCCGTATGGATCGATGAGGTATATACTCCTCCAAAGTATACCAAATACTGTTTCGTCCCTTACCTACTGCAAAAATAGCAAAAATGATTTAGTGAAGATATCGGTACAAACATTTAATTACATTACATTCGTTAGTGTTTATCCGTCGATCCGTCGTATCCATATGAAAGCCTGGTATAGTATTCATTTATCAGTATCCGTTATATTATCCAAATCGTCGTAGAAATCTGATATTTTATCTATTTTTTCAAAAACTACAATGGACCCGTTTAAAACATTGACAATGACAGACAACGTCAGATTAGTTAAGTCATGCTTCTAGCCGTATTCTAGCCCGTACTTCTAGCGTAGAACTGGAGTTATGCCATTTTTGAATGAGTACACATTAAAAAAATGATAATAAATTAAATACAAGTGAAAAAAATAAACTATTAGCGTATTCCTCGTTTCAATTAAAATGTAGAGAACCAATAAAAATATAGGGTCAGAAAATTGAGATGTTGTCAATTGTATCGTTTAGCTCGTTTAGTCCCCTTCGGCCGCGTACGCAACCAGAGCTTCGTAACCAGATGCGATCGAAAACTATTTCTGCCTTGTACGAAACCGGTTGCGATCAAAAACTAATTTCGTCTTACCCGTAACCAGTTACGATCGAACACTTCTCGTTCTTATACGAAACCAATGTCTGGGCCATCTAGCTATAGGTTTTTTTTTCAAATATTTTGTCATGATACTCATGATAATTTCTTATCCTGAATGTCAGTGCTCCACGTCTCTTAAGCTAGTGTCTTTTAAGGAACAAGGTTACATTGTATTTGCCAACAAAGTATTTGAATATTATCAACTGGTACAATTTTTGTGTTCTGATTTTTGACTAGATATATAACGTGTACAGTACTTATACTGTATAGCAAGGTGTATAAATATAATCTTAGCTGACTTTATCAACGGTCGAAAGGTTTCGTACAACAAAGAAAAGTGTTCGATCGTAACTGATAACTAGTAAGACGGAATTAGTTTTTGATCGCAACCGGTTTCGTACAAGGCAGAAATAGTTTTCGATCGCATCTGGTTACGAAGCTCTGGTTGCGTACGCGGCCGAAGGGGTTTAGTCTCCTCTGCATTCTACTGTATTATGAGAAAGGGGGCAAAAAGAATAAAATTTGCAACAAAATGTATGTCCCTCTCCCTCTCCTCGGACTCATCGACTGGAGACTAAACTATGAATTAAAAAGCCATACCTGAGGAGATGCTTGTCGGGCGGCGTGGGCGTGTGGCGGTACAGCTCCGGCGGCGTCGCCGTGTGCCGGAACACCGAGTTGCCCGCGCCCTTCATGGCCTGCAACATGAGCGCCTTTTGAGGGATAAGCATTGTGCTCAGATAAAAGATTCAAAATAAACAAAAAATAACTCGCAAAGTCAGTGGACCTGCGAATACACGAATTAAAAAAAAAATGCTTTCCCTGAATGTCATAAAATAAAGTGAGAACTATTTTTACAGTACATATGGGGCTACTTTATAGCACTAGTGCGAGAAGTAGCATATTACGTTACTGTGTCGAACATTTAAAGGGCTATATGTACTGTAAAACGTTGTACGATACATGTGCGAATAGGTAATTCGCAACTCGTGTCGATTTAAAACACTCTCTTCGGTCGTGTTTTAATTTATCGCCACTCGTTTCGAATTTCCTATTTTTCGCACTTGTATCGTAATGTACTATTATAGTATGAGCATGAGTTTCTCTTTTTCATTTGCAAATTATTACATCGGTATTATCTTTTTTTATAAATAAATAAAATAAATAAAAATAAATATTATAGGACATTATTACACAAATTGACTAAGTCCCACAGTAAGCTCAATAAGGCTTGTGTTGAGGGTACTTAGACAATGATATATATAATATATAAATATTTATAAATACTTAAATACATAGAAAATACCCATGACTCAGGAACAAATATCCATGCTCATCACACGAATAAATGCCCTTATCAGGATTTGAACCCGGGACCATCAGCTTCGTAGTTTTATAGTTGTGCCGTTCTCGAGAACGTTCTCCATTTACCTACTAAGGAGAAAGTTTTTGGAAACGGCACAACTATATCTGATTTGGGATCAGATTTATATCTTATATAGCCACGAGAGACGTTGTCCCTCACATACAAAAGCTGCATAAATCATATGTCAAGATGTTGAAGGCCTTATGGTGGATACACATAAACCCAATATTTCACCGTCAAAATAACGATTTCCTTCTTATCCATTCTTCAAGAAGTTTTTAATAACTGTTTCTCAATTCTGTATTGCTTTAATGCAATGGGTCCCATATAGACATTTGATTCCCAAAACACAAGAAGCCAGTTGATTGACTGGATACCATTTAAAAAAAAAAAATTGTCATGTAAAAGACATATTGAATATAATTATATTGTTGTAAAACAAAATGTTTATCTTAAAGCATTCGAAAGAAGTCAGAAACAAAGACGAGACAAATGCCTCCTCCAAACATCTCCACAACGGCCGGTCGTGCGCCGCCCCGCCAATGGATCGAATTTGCTGGTCCACCTTGTTAGGAACTTCTCATGCTGTGTCTATGGGCACCACTAATCACACTGCAAAAAGTTTTCGCCCCAGCCCATTGGTTTTACAAGTTATGTGCCCCACACAAAGAACTAGAATCTATCTATCTGACTAGAGCTTAAATAATTGAATTCTCTGTATTGTTTATTGGAGCGTTTTGAGTGTGTAATATTCATATTAGCAAATCCAATGTAACTACCCCTGTTCTTCTTCTTCAACCTAGCGTTTTCCCGGCCTAGCACCAGGGAAACCACCCCTACCCCTGTTGCTAAAATAATTTAAATTCCTATCAATCTTTCAGTAAATTTACTGATTTATTTAATTTTGAATTATATCGGGCAGATTTAATTATTATTCCATTGGATTTAGGTTTAAGGTGTAAATTGTCGTAGTTGCCTTCTCTGAGGTTTATCTGTAAATATTAATTATTTTTTAAGCTTGCAGCATTTAGCAAAGGTGAATATGTCAACGAAAGTGACGTAGCAGTGACACAACGCAATAACAAACTACAAAGCAAATGACATAAAGAGTAGTCTATCTGGGGCCTTTTTCATCACTGTGACTATTCATACTTCACACTATCAATTTCCTGTCCTGTTTACTTGTTTGACCACCAATGTACGGAATGTCCCTGTCAGGTGACAATAGTCATCTGGATGAAACAGGGGCCTGTTCTCACCTGCAGCGGATCAGGGGGCGAGGGCTGCGGCACGTGGTACAGGTGCGGCGGGGGGGTGGGCGTGTGCCACGTCACGCCGCGCTCCGACGCCATGTGGGCCTGGGGCGCGCGCGCCAGCAGGTTCGCCATCTGCAACTGAAGGGTAGTGTTCTTAATACAAGTTTGGATGGAAGATGCTGCAATGGGCTAGCGTCCTTACCTAATTTAAGAATCATTCTGACCCTGATGTGACCATCAGTTATGTAAGTCCACCTAAATTCTAGTAATTTTTGCAATTTTGAATTTGGTACTTTCTTTAATTCATGAGTCCAAATTCGATTATGTTTGTCCTTTTAAAAGGACATTGGGACAGAAGGTTGAACCAATAAACTGAAACGAAAGCAGTTCTTTAAATAACAGGCTTTATTGTGTTGCCACTTACCAATCTTGTGACCATAAGTTATTTTATTATTTATTCCAAAACTCTCTGCCATCAGTGGTTTTGAATTGTGTTCCAAATCTAAATTAAAGCGCTGTTGAAACTTTTGAAAGGCACTGAAGTAGTGATAGATAATTACTCATTTCAAAACTAAATTATACACTAGTGGAGCAAACATAATTAGAGACAAACTTATTTTGACGCAATTAGCCCTGTAATTTGAATGTAATTACTGAAACTGTGAAACTGGTTGCCATATCTATTGTACAATTTGACTTTTATGGTACATAATGTCATTGGCATTCTCAAGGTCAAACAAGTAAGATTTTGTAACTATAGCCGGGTCTACACAGAGCGAGCATACGCGCGAGGCAATTTCCTCACGCGCAAACCGGCCAATGTAAACGTGACGCGCGCGTTTTCCTCGCCTGAGCCCGCCGCCTCGGCCGAGCCACGTCTACACTGGCTGGTTTGTGCGTGAGGAAATTGCCTCGCGCGTATGCTCGCTGTGTGGACCCGCCTAATCCCTATCAGAAGTATATAGTAAAATAGAAGTTCCCAAGCTATTCATTACAAAGCTGGAGGCAAAGGGAAGTTGCAGCATTTTCTCGGGGGCACCACAAACTGTTATGCCTATTCTGAAATGCTATTAAAAAAATAAAAAAATAAAAATCTAATTCCCTATGTCATGATAAAATAATTCTTCAATAGTATAAAAACATTTTTGAAGTAAAAACGCACATAGCTTGGTTTTAAAGGTATCAGGGTCACAAATAGATTTGAGCTCAACAGCACAATATTCTGCTAATTTAATCTTAGGAGTAAAAGGGTGGTTTAGGTTCTTTGTCCTTGTTGCCAATCTATGCATCCTCTGTTTCACTTGTCAGAGATTTGACTAAATCTGTACAAGGTATTAAAATGTATATATAGATTTGGCACAGTAAGAATTTCTAGTTTAAAAAAAAATCTGTACATGAGACCCACTGGGGTTCCCGCACTATTATTCTAAGTGCTCCTTTTTGAAGTAAAGCTCCGTAGCTTGTAGTATCGCCAGAATTTTATACTATACCTTAGTTTTGAATCAACTAAGGCATAATATACTGCCTTTAATTGGTCTATCACGATTAATTCTCTTAGGCTCCTTAAAGCGTAATAGGCGGAACTAATTGATTTATCTATTTACCACCCGCAATTTTTTTTTTGTTTTATTTAGTATGGATTTTGCAAAGCAACACCTGATTCTATTCATTAGGTTTAGGTCTATAATTTGTTAAGGTTTTTTGTAACCTGTGTAAAGCCTGGACAGGTTTCTAGTTAATTTAATAAACTTGAAAGTAAGGGCATAAAGATAATAGAGTGATTCATTAATTTATGCAGTTTGTGCACTAAATAAAACAGGGGGATTTCCCTTTTGACAATGTTATACAAATAATAAATATATTGATAAAGTAGGCTAGGATGTATACAAGCGCAGTTCTGTACTCAATGAAAATGATTTGTTTATAATTTGGAATTTAGATAAAAATAATGACATAATATGACCTTAGGCTGTTGACACACGATTGAGTAGATCAGCTGACATGCACATGTGCACTGATAACATCAGGAACTAATATTAGATACAATTCAATTTTATCAACAAGTGTAATATTAAGCAAGTTTTGTTAATGTATTTAGATGTAAAAACATGTAATGTATTACACTTATTTCAGATCCCATATACATTTGGACGTATTTATGCAGAAGGGAACCAACCCACACAATGATAGTTTTGAGATAAAGCACTTTTTCTTCTTAAATTGTATACAAAAAATATGAACAGCTTTTTTAACAAATTTGGATTATCAAGTGCCACAGTATGGCATGGTTTATATTGTTTTACTTAAACGAGCCATGTAAATGTGGTTTTAAGTGTAGTTTTCTCTTAAAAAGGCAATGGTTCCTTTTAGCAAAATTGGTTAAGTGAGGGTTGGTTCCTTATTGATTTATAGGTATTCTAAAAGGGTATACAAAAATAATGCACACCAGGGCAAATTTACTTTATTTGTAAAGAAAAACAATCTCTAAACTTTTATAATAATATTGTTTCCTAACTTAAACATCACCAACATCAATCAAACATCAGATATTACGCTGTAATGAAAAAATACTAGAAAAAATATACATAATAAAAACGGCTTTAGCATAATGCGTTATATTCGTAATAATTTTGAGGGCTTTCATCCTCTTCCTCGAAGTCTGGTTCACCAGAAAAGCCCTCCAGATCATCCTCGATGTTTTCGTCGGGTACTAATTTAACGTAAATGTCTTGATGGACCTGTGGGATCAAGTGAAGAAGGCTCTTCAGGTCCTTTAATTTCGCGTCGGGAACGAGCTTTCCTGTTGACCAAAATGGCTGCATTAACTGCATGGTCAAAGATGACAAAGCTCTTCCCCTAGTATTTTTTTTATATCTACTTCCTTGAATTCTTTAATAAAGTTTGACCTCATAAAAATTTTATACATGTCGTGCTTTCTTAACTCTATCTCTTTTGTGGTCAGCCATGAAACTTTAGTTCCATCTGTAATTTTTTTTCTCTTGGTTATATTTTTTTTCAGCATCAGTGAAGACAAGAATCTTGCTGTTCCATGCGGTGAACTTTCATGGCGTTGGTCATTATGCCCATATCATCACCCGGCGTATAAATCCGTTGTTGGCGTTTCAAAGCGTTTTCTATTTTAGCGAAATCCCTATCATTTGGAAGGAATGTATGTCCTGATTCCAGAAATCGTAAATTGATATATTCCAGCGTTGGATGAATATTTAAGATTGCTTTTAGCATCAAAACGAGCTTTATGTTTCGATTTTGGCCGCCACATGAATCGCTCCATAAAATAAGACGTGTTACGCTGCTGTCAAGTCTTTCCCTGATATGTCTGATAAGACAAGAGCCGACCTCCTGTGCTCCACGACCAGCTTCTCCTTCGACCCAGACATTACAATGGGCTTCATCACGGCTCCCAGTGTGTATACCTAGATTATATGCCCAAAGCTGTCTCTTATAGAAAACAATATTTGTTATACGCGGTAAGGGTAGCGTCTTTTCGAGGTCAAACGTTTTTGCTTCGACAGAAGGGTCATCTTTAGCAAGTTTCATATCAGTTTTAATTGATTTTGTAAAAATGTTGCCATATCCTGATGTACGTTCCGCTTTTGAACAATTTCGGCTTCTTTGTCGTTTGATGCACTTTGTATTTGGGTTTGGAACTAGTCGCATTTATTACATGTGTCTTTTTTTAAAGGCTTTGTGCGTAAATTGAAGTAAGTTACAAATATTTGATTTAACTTAAATTAGACATCTAACATAAATACACTGTCAACTTACCCTGGACGCTGCCGTTTCTGTCGTCAGAATGTTTATTTAAACAACTTAAAACCATCGCCCGTGACCTCGCACCAAGTCTCTTCATTTTAACATAGATTTTTCACAAACTCCGTAAGATTATTGCACTTTCAAACCTTTTTCTACAAGCTTAACATTTATTTTGATATAAAGCACAGTGTTGCTAGTTGTAAATATTTGCCACAGTAAAGGCGCCGCAGATTTGACACTGTCTTATGTTGTAACTATATCATTTCATACTCACATTCATAACATCCTCATAAGTTATTTTATTAATATGAGTGTGATAAAATAAATAGTAAGTATAAAAGTTTTTAAACAAAAAAGATTCAAGACACATGGTTCCCTTATCTTTCAAAATATAATACATTTAATAAAGAACCATGAAGAATATGTATGAATATGGACCTTTGTGAACACATACACTGAGCTAATTTTAATTATGCAAACCAGATCCAATGAACTTAGTTAATTACTCAATATTAAAAAAAGAATTTTAATAAGGAACCATGTGACTTGGATCTTTTAGACGGTGTACATTTTTGCAGTTTTTATTTTGCAAAAAGGAACCAACCCGCATGGTCTCTTATGAAATAAATAAAACAATACTATATAGAAGAACCATGTGCTTTGGATCTTTTTAAATAAATATAAAGTATATTAAGTAAGGTACTAAACAGCTTGGATCTTTTTAAATTTAATGAAACAGTGAAAATGTGGGTTGGTAACTTTGCTAACGAAATGGTTTTATACGTAAAAATTATTCTACGACTTTGGTCTTTTTGTAGGGGGTATAAGGTGCATTTTTAACATCTTCTGCATACATAACTAAATTTTGACAGATGTGTGGGTTGGTTCCCTTCTGCATAAATACGTCCATTTAAGAAGCTGCATAATATGTGAATTTTCAAATGATTTTTTACTTGAATTATATTAGTGTCAGATAAGCTTCATCAACTCATTGATAAGACAATAAAGAGCATTGTTTTAAATCAGGCAATGTCCTATAAAATACATTATTCTAACAAGACTAGGCACATAAGTTAAGAATGCTTTTGGGACAACAAAACAAGAATATAAAGTACCACCTGCAGGGGGCTCCAGCTCGAGCCCAGTTGCGACTGCCGCCCATTGGGGTTGTGCTGCGAGCCGGACATGGCGGTTCTCGACGCGAGTCCAGCTGAGTCCCACAACAAACACCCTCTCAGTCCACCATAATGATGCCGGCAATTTTCAAGCCTTCGCCCGCGTAACTCTTCTCCCTTACGACGTGTGCAGATCCTTCTGAAACGTTCCCATGCGAACACATTAATTTTTCACCGCCACCGCACAGCCTATCTTTATCCCGAAACACCGACCGCAGTCCCAAGGGCGTAAACAACACTTGTATCAAAGAAAACCAGATTTATTTCGCGTGTGGAATGGTGTTCAAGGGTCTGATGCTCACTTCGCGTGACATTTTGAACGCATTTACATTTCGAAATTAAGCACTTATGCGGCAATTTAAGATTTGAAACACGTGTATGGAATGTTGACTAATGTGTCTTACCGAGCTTAACTCTGTAGTTTGCCGAGAACTATCACAAATTATACAAATTTCGACAAAATGCTGTAAAATCACTTCCAACAATGGTGGCCGATTGGCGAATTTTTGAATGAAGCTCCATCTAGTGACAAAATTCTGAGCCGTGTCGGTAAAGCAGTTTAACGGAAGCATGTTTTTCGTATTGTCTATGGTTATAGAAAAAACCGTAACTTTACACAATAAAGGTAAATTTCATTAATTGAGTAAACTTTACTCGTATTATAGATCGTGATTATTATTGTAGCAATCATTATTAAAAAAAAAAAATATTATGTAGTATAAGCGTCATTGGATACAATTTACGGTTTTTCGACACGTTTTAATTCTGACAACATTCGTTGCTATAGCGACGTTTGTTTTGGTTTCGTTTTCCTGTCAACTCAGTGTTAGTTTTAGTTTGGTTTTAGTTTACCCGGTGTGCTCGGAAACTCTGAATAAACGCGAAATTAAATAACTCCGTGAATCTATAAATGAAAGAAATCGAAATCACCAAGTTTCTCGTGTCATTCACGGGTCAAATTGAAAATGTGGTTTTCCCAGCGGGTGTATTCGACGAGTTGTTGTATATTCAATATGAGGCTGTATGGGGCCCCGATTGGAGTCCAGTGTCGGGTTTAACATCAGGGAACAGTCAGATGGCTCGTTCAGGAGCCAATCCTGAAAGAGTAGTCTTTAATATGCCTTTAGAGATGGTTTTCAGCAGCACAAATGTGTCAGGATGTGAGTTGCGATTAGGGTGACCAGATCTGATTTCTGGTTTTACGGGACAACTACATTGAAAATACGGGATTCGAAGTTAAAATACGGGACAGACCGTTTTTATTTAAAATCAAGATTCATATTTTTTTTTGTACTAAAGTTTGGCACAATCCATTAAATAACCCATACAATTGCTAAATTTGTAATAAAATACGTTAAAAAACAATATTAAATATTATAAAATACAATTTTTTTTATATTAAATTACGGGACAATGTACTGTTCCGTATTGGTTTTCCGAAATTACGGGACAATGAAAAATTCGTGCCAGAAATACAGGACAACCCGTAAATAGAGTTGTGCCCGCTCGGTCTTTAAAAAGAGCGCTCCGATCTCGGTCAATCGGTCAAACGAACTAGTTCGCTCTTTTAGGTCCTTTAGTTCCTTTAGTTCAGGAGCAAATCTCGAGATCTGAATGAGGATGACTAGGTTATATCTTGCTCTCGCTCGCAAATAAACAGAGCGAGACGTGAGAGAGCGAATTTCTTGACCTTGACTCATTCCGATCATTCGCTCCTTCGCTCCCGACCGATTTGTTACTTGGTACTGAGGGCCTACCGCGAACCACGTTCGACGTGTTGCCTCTCTGTCGCACTTGTAAATTCGTACGTAAGTGTGACAGGGAGGCAACCCGTCGAACGTGGTTCGCGGTAGGCCCGCTGACATACCGACTACTGAACTAAAGGACCGAGACCGATTAAGAGAGCTTAAGATGAACTAGTTCCTTTCGGTCTGTGGTGGGATTTCATTCCTTTTAGTTCTTCGGTCCTGACCGACTCAAGCCTACCCGTAAAATACAGGACATCTGGTCACCTTAGTTGCAATGCATAATTAATTTTAAATCCATATCAACGTCATTTGACTTGAACTTTTACCAGTCGGTAGTATGTTAACAGCACCAATTAACAGGACATTAAGAGAAAATTTGGAGTATTTTTGATATTTCATCGACACCAGTAAAATTTCTACCGCTTTATGCTTTAAAAGTTTTTTTTTTATATTTGTTTTATTATATAATATGTAATTTATATAGTTAATGTATAATATGTCTAAAATAACTTATGAAAACGCATAAAGTAAAGAAACATATCTAAATACATATATTTACAAATAAAAAATGGGTGCTAGCTCGTCGCCCGATGGTAGGGTGCTCAGAAGGCTGGTAGCATTACCGCGCTGTATGGCGATGCCAATTTGCTGGGCAAGGAAAGAACCAGCAGTGCCGGATTAAGACATTTTGGTGCCCTAAGCATTTCTAGACCATGGTGCCCCCTCATCAAGATTACATTGAATTTTCTTGGTAAATTGAGTGACGTTTATTGCCGCATTACTTCTGAGAATAGAATTTTCAATCCGTCACATAATTTTATCACGGAAATTGACAGAACTGCAGTATTAATGTTCCAAGAGTAGGTAAGGTCAAGTGTAAGCAAATTCGAAGACCGTGCTTCGCATAAGTCCGGAGGCCAAGCCAACCATGGTCCAAGTGTAAGCGAAGACGTAAGACATAGGCAGTATTCCGCACAGGATTTTGGAACCTCTAGAGCTTTCCTGCGAGGCTCATTCATGTGAGGGCAAAGGCCGAGCTTCAGTAGGGGCTTAGCCATTGGCCATTGGTTTTTGTCAGAACAAGTACCAATGGCCACAAATGTTTTAAATAGCAAGTTATTGTTTACGAAAACGGGGCTTAATAGGGTAAGTTTTAAAATTACCTCTGACCAGACGTTTCAAGGACGGCGTTGTCCCCATGGTCTCGGAGACAGTGTAAAGTCGACATCATTATTTTGACGTTGGAGGTAATTTTAGAACTTAATCAAACGCGAATAAGTCTCGTTTTCTTAAATAATAATGTGTCACAATTAGGCCAATACAATCAGATTTTTTCGACCTAAAAATACGTGTAATCCGAGTTTGCTCCATTCCAGGAGGTGTGCATAAATGTTTCCTCTTTTTCAGTTTTTTTGCTTGTAAATCGAAAACGGTACGGCTGTCGGAAAATTTGTTCTAATTACAAGTATTATTAAAATTAATATCTGGGATCCGGAATGTAATTTAACTATGTTCTTGCAATAAAATATATTGATTGATTGATTGATTTAAGGTACCTTAATATGTATTCGTAGTACCTAAATTGCAAATTAGGTCAACATTTTTTTATTTTTGGTAAAATCATGTTAATAATCCGAAAACGCTTTCTTACCAGTGTCTGATCCACAAAGTGCTATTGTAATTGATAGTGGGTTCCTTCTACAATTTCTACATCGAGTGGTTTGGCAATCCAAAGGAAAAAAATATCTCCTAAGGATCCCAAAATGTATGCACACCTCCTGGGATAGAGCAAACTGGGATTACACGCATTTAGGACCAAATAAATGTATTAAAACAATTTCCAGCTTACTGGGAATTAATTCCTCAAAACGCTATTTTTGGATCTAATTTGATTGGCCTAAATCGTGAAGGTGTTTTTAAAGGCAAAGTCTAAGGCTGAATGCGCGGAGCGTTCGATCAGCGCTTACGGATGAGGCCAAAGGTCGAGCTGGAAGAAAGCAAGGCTTGAATTTGACCAATGGCGAGGTATGAATAGCTGGACGTCCGCAGCGTCAGATCGCGGCGCGTTATCATATAATACAACTAATGGCGAGGTGTCAGCAAGGCAGCCCAGCTGCGAAAGAGGACAGCATGGATTTGGATCCATGGCCAAGCGAAAGTGGGGCAGTTTGCATAAAGTAGAAGGCCTGGCGTCGCATAAGACCTAAAGCCGAACTGCAAAAGAGTAGCTTGAAATCGAACCTATGTAATCACGGCCCTCCTACTGTTCGGCCTTTGCCTTAACTCGAAAGCGCAACTTGATAAGATGCTTTTGTTTTTCGGCCTTCGCAGGGCTCTTTATTACACTTTGACAATTAGGTCGCAGGATCGCGGCTCTGCAGCAACTCGGCCTGGCCGACACATCTGGTGTGCAAGAGACCAAAATACGCTACAAAATCGGTAATCTACGTCGAGAAAATCGGTTGGCCACAAGCCCGACGGTAAGATTTTTTGGCCATGAGCTTTGATGGCCTCCGCGTAAGGTTGGAGATGTGCTTACGTGTACTCACTCTCTTACGACCCTTCGTTATTAGATGGGTAGACACATATCAAAAAGTTTCGTGTACATAAGTACTACACTACGACTGCGATGCTGATGCAGCCTGCGCGTTTTTTTTTTCCTATGATTTTGGTGCCCCCCTAGACGTGGTGCCCTAAGCAAGTGCTTATTTTGCTTAATGGTTAATCCGGCACTGAGAACCAGTCCTCTTGGTCACCCGTAGCATCAATGAGACGCTTTAAAAGTTGAACGTTCAATTCGTCCTTTATGTTTTCTATGTATTTAATGACATAATATCCTTTATGTTTTCTATAATAAAATGTCCTTTATGTTTTCTATGTAGCTGCTGCAATTGGTTTCCATTTTATAAACCATTTTTTTTTTATACCACGATGGTACCACCGCAGTCTATGGACGCTTGCAACTCCAGAGGTGTTACATGCGCGTTGCCGACCCTTTAAAAACCTGTACACTCCTTTTTTGAAGAACCCCATACTGTAGACCCTCGGGAAAACCTCGGAAGGGAGCTCATTCCACAGCCGGAGCGTCCGCGGGAGGAAATTCCTCTTGAACCGCACAGTACGCGACCATTTAGGTTCTAAGAGGGGGGGGGGGGGGGGGGGGGGGGGGGGGGGGGGGGGGGGGGGGGGGGGGGGGGGGGGAGAATTTAGCCCTACCCACTAAACCCACTCCGGCGTTTCACCCTCTTTGCCGTTCATGAGGGCGCACTGGGATCGATGATGACATTCACAGGATGAACACCCTGCCGACGGCTAGCGGTGCGGTGATAGAAAGTGGCCGTTAGCATCATGTCAAACAATTCCTCAGAGCACAGCCCATTGTACAAGCGGTAGAACTCACACAAGGAGGCAAAGTCTCTCCTTAGACTTAAAGGTTCAATACCGCTTGTGAGTTTGGGATCGTCAACGATTGGCTCCAGTCATGGAATGTATTGGCGCCATTAACTTTCAAACTAATAAATATCAATGAAAAATTCTCCTCTAAGCTCATTGGCTCTTGTTTTTGGTAAAATAAAATGTTGCCAGCGATTAAAAACTGATGGTAATTACTTGTTTTACAGGATTTGTCTATACCATCCCATTACTGGTGCCTGTTCCATTATAGGGGTGTTTACTATAGATAAATTGAAATACTTCAATTATATGAATGTGGCAAATAGCAAACATCCATGACATTCTTTATTTATTTAATTATATGGGATTACATTTCTTGTAAAGGAAACAATGGGCTTGTAGAACGCTGAAGTTTAAATTTTGTTAAGTCTATTTAGTAGGTATGAATTGCTGCTTAAACTTGTAGCAAAATGCAAGTAGCGTTTAAAATTCAAGTATAAAACTAGAAAACTAAACCATTAGTTATTAAAAGAATAATCACATTTGCGATTTTATTTGATTGATAATTTGACTTCTCGTAAATTCCCATACACAGGGCCACAACTGGTGATCACAGTCCGCGCACAGAACATGATAGGTGGGGACACGCTGCGCGGCTATGCGTTAGTTCCGCTGCCAGCCACTACGGGCGCACGGGCTTGCGCGGCGCCACTGCTGCGCCCGCTCGCCGCGACCATGCTGGGCGAGTGGCTCGCCTGGCTCACTGGTAGGCATCCCGAACTCGCAGAGCCGAGGATGCTGGCTTGTGGAAAAGAGAATTACTGTAAGTTCATATTACGCGGTTATTACATTGATGCGGATTCTCACGCCGCTTCATTGCGGCGGGTGCGGGATAGCCGCAACCGCATCCTGGCCATGATAGCGGATAGGATTGATTGTCCTTATATACGACATTGCTGCAGTGTGCACATCTCTTACAATGCTCAAGTAGTGGGGTGATGTGCCCACTGTTGCAATGGAGTATTTATTTATTTGTGTACATAGCCATAGTAATATAAAAACCTTAGATATAAGAATACTAACGTAGATAATAAGATAATGAACTATTTTGTTACTAACCATGTATTATGAATCCTTGTTATTTGAAATAAATGATTAATAAATTGTGTGTAAGCGAGACAGAACTGCACGTCCTAGTGATGTCCCATTCGGACACAGAAGCAGCCGACAGATCCGTATCCAATGTGAAAACCGCTTTTCCTCTAAACGTTTTTCTAAAAGCACAGATGAGTGTTTTAATCTATCATTTTAATTATATATATATATATATATTGATCACAAACCCAACATTACCATTTTACGCTAATGTACAAGGCCGTAGTAGGTGATTTTACTCCCGAGGTAGTAACGTATTTTTTTACCTACGGCGGGCCGGTTAAAATGTCCCAAATAGATCTTTTTTAAGGAGTATAGTATGCGAAAAATAAAGTGAGACGATGAATGTTATCTCTAATGGCTCTTTTACAATAGGGAAATAAAACGATTAGCTCCCGGTATTGCTTACCTTATGTACCTACTTGGACTAAACAATCTTGATCCCACTTACTTCCCTAAATTTTAATTTCTGTTTTACTAGTATTCAAACTTTTCAGTTCAAAGCCTATTATTAAAAATAAACAAATAATGTAAAGAAACATTATTTCAATGTAAAAACAAAAATTTGTATCGAAAAAAAGTTTCATTTACCTACCTAATAACGTGTCGATATTATACCAGAAACGCAAAGTACCTATACAAAAATAACTAGGTATTCCGGCTATATGGACGAGAATTTCACACATCTTTTGTTTTGTACTTTTGTATTCGTAAAGACACAGTTTTATGGCCAATCGGCTCAATTTATGTTTTTTTTTTGCAATAGACGTTAAAAATACAAGTACTTTCAGTTCAGATATATTTATTTCTCTAAGATTATAAATAACTTAAGCGAGAAACAAACAAAATTTTAGTACGTAATAACATTTAAACAAGGAAAATAAACATGATATAATTCTCCGTTGCCTATTCGCATAGAAACCGCAATCTAAAGAATAAGGTAGCATATATTTCTATGTTCTTAGTCACTTTTTCCTTAAGGAAATCTCAATAATTTCGTTTACACTGTACCCCGGTGTAGATACGTTTTTTAACATTTGAAAGAACCGTCGTGCAGTGTCTTTTAAATGATGTAGGTACTTAAGTAACTACATATCACGATTAGCAATCATTATTTATGTATGTATACCTACTGCAAAACTTTATCGCGTAAAGTGTCTGATTTAGAAGTAGAACCGCAAACTTTCTTCTGCGGAGTTCTTTCTAAACCTAAATAAAATGAAATATAATATAGGTAGGTATTACTTATTGGTGGTTAAATTAGTTACGTTAAAAGAAATAGAAAATAATTTAAACATTCACGATTTTTACACATTAGAGATTAACTAACACAAACGGGAATTAATCGCGTATTAAGTTATAATTGACCTCCGACGTTTCGAGGACGGTGTGGTCCCCGTCGTCTCGGAGAAGACTGGCTAAAGTTGACATCAACATCCTCTAGCCGCGCGAGTTTTTCGAACTACCCGCACTTGGTCTTGTTTATTGACTTGAACTCTGTCGACACACAACGCAAACGATATTCGATTTATCGACTGTCGATATTCGTTCTCCCTTACATTTACTAATGACTGGATTCCATGTGGATGAGATCCCCAAACCCTCGTCCCCATTGAATATGCAATTTTTTATTTAATTCAATGTCTTTCCACACTTTTCTGTTGTAGAAATGGCGATCCGTGGAAAGGATTTAAGGGTTATGCAGCTCGATCCAGGGTTTGGTGCTAACTCCCGTAAATGCTCAGCCACAGCAGACTTGTGCACTGCACCTGACAATTTTTGACAGCTGTGATATGTTCCTTAACTCTTTCTGCTATGGTGCGCTTCGTTTCGCCGATTTAGGACCTACGCAATCAATTTTATGAGCGCCAGGTGACTGAAAAGGAATAACGTCCTTTGGCGACCTTTAGGCTCCCTGCGACTTTGGATAAAGGGGTGTAAACTGTCTTTATAGAGTACTTTCCAAGTACTGTTCCAACTTTATCCGTTACCCCTTTTACATACGGCAGAAATGCCGGTTGTCTGGAGACATCAGGACGTTTGCTTTCCGTCTGGGTTGCCACTTTTTTACCTTATACCCGTTCCTTTTTAGTAGCTCCCAACCCCTTACCCTGAGCGAGATGTCGCACATTCAGGAGGTATATTATCCAGGAGGTACTCCTACTAAAAAGGATAGAGGAGAGGTACATATTATAAAGTTAAGGTGCCGTGGGTTAGCCAGCAGAGTTTTTGAAAAATCGTAGCGCTTTTTAAATCATAATACGTTTGCCTGCTAGGCCTTTCTCTAGTAAAAAGATATCACAAACATCGGTCTAAAACGCGCCATTAACAATTTGTAACATTTTTTGCATAAAAGCTAAAAATATGAATATTGCTTCTAAAAATGTGCATTTATTTTTGACCGATCTCATTGATTACTTTTTTTTAATTACAAAAATTAACAATTCATAACAATAATGATATCCGCTCAGTGCTTAGAGATCTGCGAATTGAACTCACGGGCCTCACGGCGCCTTAACAAAGAGTAGTTCTGTGCTTATAAATTCTTTCCACTTTAAGTGCATTCAGGGACTCACTTAAGAGATAGGAATAGCTTTGCGATCCTAGCGAAATAACAGTATTTATGACATTGTATTTCGGAAGAAAACGTTTTACACTAACTAAATCTTAACAAATAGGCGGATCCACACAGAGCGAACATACGCGCGAGCCAATTTCCTCACGGACAAAACAGACAGAGTATTAGACGTGCCTCGGCCGAGGCGGTACGCTCAGAAGAGGAAAACGCGCGCGACTCCGAGGCACGTCTACACTGGCCGTTTTGTGCGCGAGGAAATTGTCTCGCGCGTATGGTCGCTCTATGTGGCCCCCCTAATCACTTTTATTTTGATGTCGATCGCTTCAGCATAATATATTCTATGTTTATAGGTTACCTACGCTTAAACAAAAAATGTTTTGCAAATTTTGAAAAAAAAAGGAAAACTATGTAAACCTAGTTTTTCATTGTGTCAATCACATATTAAAAATCATGGAGAATGGAAAATATTTAGAAGTAGATAACCGTTTTCTCTTTTTGTATGGACGATCACGTACTAACCTATTTCCTTCTTAAGAAGCACTGTTTTCGACATGTGACCTAAGTTCGAGTCATGTGGACGTCACCCAGGTGTCGCGGCACCTAGGTATTATAGATTATGTACAGTCAACATCAAAAGTAACGGATCAAACAAGGTGTCAAAAGTAGACTATCTAGTAAGTAGTAGTCTGTAACAGCCGAACAAAAAGTGATGATTCTATAAGTAGAATAATTAAGATTGTAAAAGATATACTTTTGAACGTGATTATCAAAAATGTATCTACATTTGGAAAAGTTATTAGGAATATCAGATATTTTTGGCGCGTTGTTTCGTCCGTTACTATTGATGCTGACTGTACTAGTAATGAAATTCCTCAAAATTCTGAACCTGCGTCGTGAAAATTCGTGGCTGGCGTCACAAGGCCGCGGACTGGACGCAAGTGGCGCGCGGCGCGGTGAGCGGCAAATCAAAGCCATTCATATATTGTGCTCGACCAAATGTATGTACGGCTTTGATTTGCCGCACGCCGCTTGCGTCCAGTCCGCGGCCTTAAACCTAGGCCATCCTTAGACTATCCATGTTTCTCGAATATATCAAGTATATGCAATGATGCAAGCTTGACCAGGCTAGAAAGTCTTACGCCAACTCTAAGGTCGAACAGTATCAGTACCCTTAAAAGGATGGCGAAGTTTCCAAAATTGCGAAATTTCCACATTTAAACATTTCGGAAACTTATAGTCATGTATGGGTATGGGGGATGAAACAAACCACCGAAAGTATCTGCCACTTTCGAATACTTTCCCAAATATAACAGGGTTTGTAGCTAACGCGCGATCGTTAACGATCGGTAGCGAACGAAATGCAACTGTCACTGTCGCACTTATATGGAAGAGTGATAGAGAGACATGACAACGCTACGCTACAGATCGTTAACGATTGCCATGTTGGCTAAGTACCCTGGTATATCTCTTCAGTTCATGCTCAAAAGTATCTGACAGTTTAATTGTTCTAAATAAAAAGTTATATCTTTTTTCGTTAACTAATTAGATACATTTTCCGTTTCAAAAATGGAAGATTCCTTTTAAAAGTTTAATTTCCTATGTAAATACAGACACAGAACATTAATTAATTGTTTCAGTGTTAAGAACCGAGTCGTATGGGACAGTTGAGGTGCGGACGTCCATGGTCTCCAAGGACTTCAGGCGGCTTGGATACGACAACCAACCATCGTCTAACGAGACTTATAATGCCTGATATTTGTAAACAAGTTTGTAAGTTACATGAATTATTTGACGAACTAAAGTCACCGACATGGCCCACCGGATTAGCAAGCTGAAGTAGCAATGGGCAGGCCACATTGCACGCAGAGAAGATGGCCGATGGGGTCGAAAAGTGCTCGAGTGGAGACCACGGATTAGCAAGCGTAGGACGACCACCCACAAGATGGACAGACGACCTTATTAAGGTCGCCGGAAGACGCTGGATGTGGGTCGCTTCCAACCGGTACATGTGGAGGGCCAAGGGGGAGGCCTATGTTCAGCAGTGGACGTCTTATGGCTGAGATGATGATGATGTTGAATTATTTTGGTGAATAATATGTAGTATGTAATATTAGGCCAATTGCACCCAGGGATCGAATACCGGTATATTTTTCATACAATTTAACCGGTATTCAATTTCGGTATCTCGGTTGTTTATTTATGTTTTTGCATTTCACTTAGCTAAGTCCTTACCTAATTACCATTCTAGAATATCAAAGAAATATTTGGAATGATACGTGATTTTTTATTTTTAGTTATACCGGTAATGATCCCTGGTTGCACTTAGGTATTAGGCTGCGGATTGGACGCAACCGGCACGCGGCGCAGTGAGCGGCAATTGCGGCTAATCAAAGCCGTTCATACAGTTGCTCGAGCGCATTTAGTAAATGTATGTATGACCTTGATTTACTGCTCGCCGCACCGCGCGCCGTTTGCGTCCAGTCCACGGCCTCACACTCACCACTCACATCACACATAATCCAGCCATCGTTCCGTAGAAATCCGTCTATTTTCATAGCAAATGTAGTTTGTTGGTGCAATCTGCTCTGTTTAACTTGCGTACTTAGGTACTAAGATTTATTTCGTTACTTTTCAACTCAATTTATTTCTAGTTACGGTTAGCTGAAATATATAAGTCAGCAATTTTGCAGCAGTGTATACTTGTATAGTAAGTAATATAACGAGTATTAATTAAATGTGGACTGGAGTTGGAAACAGATAATATGCTTTTTGGCTATAAACATTGCGTTTGCGATAGTAGTACTGCATATACAATATGTATTATTATGTATACATAGGGTTTGAATTTAGGGAAGGGAAGCCAATTAGCTCCACAAATAAGTACCTACATTAAAATATTTTTTCAAGCGGTTAAACTACTGTAGACCTACTGATGGCCAAGTTCAGCTCTGGAACACCCTTTTTCCTATAAATGATTTAGGGGGCATCTATTAATTTATGTAAGGGGTTTTAGAGGATTTTTTGACCCCCTGGTGAGATGTCGTGAGATTTGTCTCGATCCCCTACCTCCCCCCTAATCTCACGTGAGATCTTTCAAATTTTGTATTTTTAGTACTTTTTATTAGTACTCAATTGGCTTTACTATTTCTATTAAGAGTATAGTAAAGACTGATAGATATGTGTGATCGTTTATATATTTTAGTCCAGACACATGTTTTAACTAAAAAATAATCTTATCCCCTTGAATTTTTACACAATTATTTGCCTGAAAATAATTACGTGGTATTTGCCAAAATCCCCCTCACCCCCACGTGAGATATAGTGAGATTCGGCTTGACCCCCTTCCCCTCTGAAGCCCTCCCGTAATTAATGGACGCCCCTTATTATCTGGATCGACCTTTTGCTCTTGTTATTAGAAAACACGACGATTTTTTTATGTAATTCGATCACGGTCTACTATCTACCTCCTTTTCTTTAGTACACGTGCAAGAGAGAAAAAAGAAGTCACGGACATAACTGAAGCCTATAATAAATATAATGATGTATGCCGTGCCGTGCTGTCAGTTCTGTAAGTACGTTGACACTTCGACAGTAACCTAGGGCCTATATGCCCGCATATTAATGATTTACTCGGAAAAAGGTTGTTGCTAATCAATTATGTAGCCTTACAAGCTACTGTAACGCTACTGTATTATTTGATTCGTCCATTTCTTGCTTTAGTCTAGTTAGATAATTTACTTAACTAGCAGTTCGCCCCAAACGGAGAACTCGCGGTTCGCAATAAAGTATATGTACTTTGAGTAGATTCATACGAGGGCTGCCTTTTAAGTCTTGTCGCACATGAGCTATTGTAGGAACCTATAACAAAAAGTAATGAATACTGAATACATTTTTTACCTTACGCCGATGTGACGGTAGCGAAACGCCAAGCCACATATTTTGATTAAGGTGTAGAGTTTGTGAAGTTAGGGGGTAAGGAGTCGTTCAGTAAAAAAGTGGCAGTGAATTATCTAGTATATTTTTTTTATTTTTTACTAATTATGAAGCAGTTTATTTTTTTCAGTAATCTGTAGATAAGATACTGTAAGTATAATAACAGTAAAATCATATTGAGAAATATCAGATTGTTTAAGTTTTCTCATTTTTGCAATGTATTTCATAACTTTTTGTACAACACAATTTGACAATCTTCACTTGCCGTTATCCACAATGCCACACTTGAATTACAATTTTCACATGAATTGTCTTAGGAGACATGTAATATAAAAGGCGAACACTTCAATTCGCCCTTTTAAATTTAAATACGATTGTATTTAATTGTATAGAATAGTATGTACGGATTACTACAAAAATGCGCTACTTCAAAATTATCACTAAATAAAATGAAAAATCCACATAATGTGTTGCTACTTTTTTCTGCATGCATGCGATCTGATAACTTTTTGTCAGTGTGGGACTTATGGTTTCGTCTTGGCAACATTTTACATGAAAATTGTTTTGGTGGGAATTTACTTCTTTTTGTAAGTTGCTTATGACAATCTTCCATCCCTTAAATTAAAGGGTGGTGATTTACTAAAAATCCTGAAATACGTATTTTATTATTACTAACAAGGAGTCCCTATATAAAGTATCAAACCTTTAGTTTCCAAATTTGCGGAAGTCTCATACAAACTTTGATCCCCTAGTTCAAGGGGTTGGGGGGTAAAAGTTCCAAATTCGTTTATTGTTCGTATACTAATCTAGCTTACATACCAAATTTCAGCTTTTTAGGACTTCAGGAAGTACCCTAAGAGTTTTGATGATCTTTTTAGGGTTCCGTAGCCAAATGGCAAAAAACGGAACCCTTATAGATTCGTCATGTCCGTCTGTCTGTCCGATTCTGTCACAGCCACTTTTTTCCGAAACTATAAGAGCTGTACTGTTCAAACTTAGTAAGTGGATGTATTCTATGAACCGCATTAAGATTTTCACACAAAAATAGAAAAAAAAACAATAAATTTTGGGGGTTCCCCATACTTAGAACTGAAACTCAAAAAATCTTTTTTCATCAAACCCATACGTGTGGGGTATCTATGGATAGGTCTTCAAAAATGATATTGAGGTTTCTAATATCATTTTTTTCTAAACTGAATAGTTTGCGCGAGAGACACTTCCAAAGTGGTAAAAAGTGTGTCCCCCCCCCCGTAACTTCTAAAATAACAGAATGAAAAATCTAAAAAAAATATATGATATACATTGCCATGTAAACTTCCACCGAAAATTGGTTTGAACGAGATCTAGTAAGTAGTTTTTTTTTAAAACGTCATGAAATTAAAAAAAAATTTTTTTTTCATCACACCCATACGTGTGGGGTATCTATGGATAGGTCTTCAAAAATGATATTAAGGTTTCTAATATCATTTTTTTCTAAACTGAATAGTTTGCGCGAGAGAACCTTCCAAAGTGAAAAAAAGTGTGCCCCCCCCCCCTGTAACTTCTAAAATAACAAAATGAAAAATCTAAAAAAAATATATGATATACATTGCCACGTAAACTTCCACCGAAAATTGGTTTGAACGAGATCTAGTAAGTAGTTTTTTTTTAAAACGTCATGAAATTAAAAAAAAATTTTTTTTTTTCATCATACCCATACGTGTGGGGTATCTATGGATAGGTCTTTAAAAATGATATTAAGGTTTCTAATATCATTTTTTTCTAAACTGAATAGTTTGCGCGAGAGAACCTTCCAAAGTGAAAAAAAGTGTGTAACTTCTAAAATAACAAAATGAAAAATCTAAAATAAATATATGATATACATTACCATGCAAACTTCCACCGAAAATTGGTTTGAACGAGATCTAGTGAGTAGTTTTTTTTAATACGTCATAAAATTAAAAAAAAAAAAAAATTCATCAAACATATACGTGTGGGGTATCTATGGATAGGTCTTCAAAAATGATATTTAGGTTCCTAATATCATTTTTTTCTAAACTGAATAGTTTGCGCGAGAGACACTTCCAAAGTGGTAAAATGTGTGTCCAAACCAAAGTGGTAAAATGTTGAACAAGATCTAATAAGAAGATTTTTTTTTAATACGTCTTAAATTGTACGGAACCCTTCATGCGCGAGTCCGACTCGCACTTGGCCGCTTTTTTGAATTTGTTCTACTTTAAATGAAATTAGGTAAACGTGTTGTTGAGGGTAATATAATAAGCGGTTATGGAGCTAGAATAACCTAGAAGGCCCAAAAGCTATTTGTGAGGGGTCTTCCTATATTGGTCAACTCCTTTGTAATGCAGTATGCGTGGCCATAGTGTAGATATAGGTAGGTAGGGTAATTGAGTTGGGAATCGAGGCCTGAGGGTGTGCGAAAGTACTTTTAATACAAAACGGGGATCAATCATGGACAAAGTTCGCCCATTTACTTTTTTGAATTCATTGGTCTGAACATAAAAAAATATAACTAATGATCTGAAAGGCTGCTTAATACGAATCGATAGTCAAAATTGAAACAAACGGCCGCCATCTTGAATTTCTTCATTTTTAAACTGAAATAAATGTCATATACCAGGCACCTGCCGCGATAGCAGAGGACGCTGGTTCGATACCAGCCTGGGGCACTGGAGGCCTTGGTCACTTTTTCTTGGTATATGACATTTATTTCAGTTTATAATTTATATAGTAGTGTTTCTACTTGAAATAAAAACAAATTAAAATATCTACAAAAAAATAAATAAATTTGTTCTAATACTTCTAATAGTATTCTTCATTTTTGCTCTAATTCAAAAGGCTCCTTAATAGGAATTCGAAGTCAAAATTGAAGAAAACGGCCGCCATCTTCCATTTCTCATTTTTGTCCCGGTCATAATTTAAATCATGTTCGAAGATTTTTGAGCCATCGTTACGTCTTCGTCCTTATGATATTTTCCCTTGAATCTTTCCCTAGATAATGAGTTAAAGGAGTTCATACTTCTCGTTTCGCATGATATGTTTCGTTTGGCATGATTTTACCAATTGAGTGATCCATATCTATAACCAGACTTTACTCTTGCTGTAGCAGATTAAACTGATAAAATAAATAAATAAATATTTTAGGACTTTATTACACAAATTGACTAAGTCCCACAGTAAGCGCATAAGGCTTGTGTTGAGGGTACTTAGACAACGATATATATAATATATAAATACTTAAATACATAGAAAACTCCCATGACTCAGGAACAAATATCCATGCTCATCACACGAACAAATGCCCTTACCAGGATTTGAACCCGGGACCATCAGCTTCGTAGGCAGGGTCATTACCCACTAGGCCAAACCGGTCGTCAAAAACTGATAATCAAGCATACCTAATATTTAACATTATATTATTACACACTGCAGGAAAACATTTGCATGTTACATATGTATATATTTATGTTCATATCCATATAAAATTTGTGTTAGGTACTCAGAGATTTTCCTGCTTTTTGTATAACTTACATTTAAGATGTCTTAGTTGTCTGCTTAAAGATTGACGAGGGAGATTTTACCTGATCATTTAATGCGAGTTTAATTTTGTTGCGTATGCGGTATTTGGATTGCTTTGTTTTTACTTGTACTTTAAAGCGCGACTTATGTTGTGTTTAAGTCACGTCTAGCAGTTACTTTCCCGACAAAATGTATGGGGTTTGACATCAATATTCTGGCGATTTGCTAATCGGCGTTAATGTTAGACAGTTAAACGAAAAGGCCTATCTACCTAAGATCATATGCAATAACAGTTGCAATCCGAAGACAGTTGTATGATCATAACTGGTTGGATTTCAGCCATCTTAGTCCGGGTTGCCTACTTTAGCAAATTTACAACTTCTAAAGATAGTCAACCAGTATTTCTTTAAGTATAAAGAAGTTTCTTAGGCATATCGGTTATCAACCGTGTTTTGCGGAGCATGGTCCAAAACTTCATATATAGGTTGCCCCTGCCGGTTTTAGGAACGGGAATATATGAGCTAGACCTATCATATACCATCGCCAACACTGTCCAATGATAAACTTTTTTTTTTGTTAAATTCTTCTTCTACTCGTGTCGATGGTTTCGGACTTTCAAACTGTGCGGGACCAAAAGGTAGCGACATTTATCGCCCTGCCCGTCGCATCACGGAGGTCCTGCTCAGAGCAGGTATGCGGGCACGCTAGACAGGACAGCATGTGTTCCATTGTTTGGGGAGTCATCCCACATGGGCATTGGGTGTCTGAGCCGCCTAGGGCGCGCCACTTCAGCATGTTCTCCTTGCTGCGGCCGACCTAGGAACGCAATCTGTTTAAGGCTTTCCAGATCGGCCACGGCTGCTTATGCCCAGTCGGAAGCGTTTCAGCGGGGCGAACATGGCCGTCAGGAGGGGCGCGGATACTCTCCCATTGGGCAAGTCGGTTCTGGGACGATGGAATCTGGATAGCTGCAGTACACCGCATAAAGCTCCTACGGCTCTTTAGACGAGATGGTGGTAGCTTGTGACCGTGGAGAGAATGCCTTGGGTCTTGTTCCTGCTTCAATTTTTCAACACTACACGCCACTTCTCTGCGGGTTTCCGGGGGTGCAATTCCTGTCAGAGGGTATAGCTTATTAAGCGGCGTTGGTTTAAGACATCCGGTGATTATGCGGCAGGTGTCGTTTAGTGCCGAGGTAACTTGTCCTGCGTGGGTAGAGCGGTGCCACACCGGGCACGCGTATTCGCCAGCTGAATAGCAAAGTGCCAGGCCAGTAGTGCGAAGGGTGTGTGCATTACGTTCCAGTGCGCTGAGGTGAGTTTTCGCAGCAGACAGTTTCGCGAACTAACCTTCAGACCTGTTTTTAAACAGTGGCTTTTGAAGGATAGCGTTCTGTCTAGGGTTATTCCGAGATACCTTGGGCAGGGGCAGTGCTCAATAGCGACTCCATTCCAGGCAACATTGAGCTGCCTATTTATTTCCCGATTTCATAGGTGGAACACGCACGACTGAGTTTTTAGGGGGTTTGCTTTTAGGCAGTTCATCTCATTGTACCTCGTTAGACCCTTTAAGGCTGCAGAGAGTGATTTTTCTGTTCACTTAAAGCTATCGCTTTGGGCCGCTAGCGCTAGATCATCTGCGTATGCGAACCGCTGGGTTTTGGGCAAGACTGGCTGATCATTGGTGTATATGTTAAACAGCATCGGGGCAAGCACACTACCATGCGGGAGACCATTTTTTTGCGAGCGCCAGCGGCTTTTTTCAGACTGCAAGTGGACTTGAAATCGGCGGTTGTGGAGCAGTTCGCGAAGAACGTTCGTAAATCCAGCATCTCCCGTCATACCATTAACCTTCAGGAGCAGCCGTTGTATGATTACAGTGTCGTATGCGGCTGTTAGATCCACGAAGACCACTCCCGTTTTTTAATTACGACATAGAATACATAGAGATACAAACTACAAACCTCCCCGTTAATGCGGCATTTGATCAATCGATTGAACTCGTTACGAGTACACATACTTAGACAGCAATTATCTAAAATCGCATGCTATTTATTTATTGCTAGGTACATAGAGATCTAATGTTTCTGTTAGTATAAAATAAATACTTATTATTGCATTTTGTTTGTTAGCAAATATTGACATCAAGTGCAGGGGAAACCTGCGGGGATGTCTCGTGACGTCGGTACGGTAGGTGTGTTTGACACACCGTTCTGTGGTTTAAGTGTGGTGAGGTAAGCTGTACGGCGCGGCGGGTCACGTAGACGAGCCCCTTCTACGTCACTCAAGGATAACTGGATAGGTTTATGTATCTCCTGTAGTAAGATTATTATATGTATTATATTACTTGCATCGTTTGTCGGGAAACCTGAGGGGACCTCTCATGACGTTGGAAAGTTACGAAATGAGTGAAAAAAAAAAAACAATCTGATTTTTGTGGTTTGAAAAAGTATAAAATAATAATTTATACTATGAGAATTCTCATTATATATGTATTAACATTTCGAGAATTGAACAACATTATGTTTCGGAAGGGTTTCCTCGCCTGTATGAGTTAAACCTTTAGTACCTCAATGTGCCGTTTCATTTCCGGATAATTATGGCAGGCATATAGATAGGTAGGGTTATCTAACGATATTACGACACCCCACACCATTGGAATTAGCAAAAAAATAATAATTTGTATGCACCCTAAAAAAAACACTATGTTTTATTTTACCGTTCTGTCGCCATGCATGATTTATGTACCCATGCCAAATTGCTTCTTTTTAGAAACAGACGGACAGATGGACATGGCGACACTATAAGGGTTCCGAGATGACTACGGACCCCTAAAAATGAGAATACCTACATATAGAACCAAGTGGCCTGTGAGGACAGTGAGTCTCAGGGTCAGGGCTGATGAGAGAAGTTATAATAAGTTAATTAATCTCTAACCACAACATAGAAGATTTGAGTCATTGTCATTAAGCACCTTATGACTAAAAATATTAAACCTGTTGTTTTATTGGATGATATCATTTGTAAACACTAAGAAGCAAGAACTGTAGTCTCTTGGTGGTTGGTGGGTGTGTCAAGACAGTCACGACGCTTACCGAGCTTGTCAAAAAGAACCAGTGTAGACTCGGCCTCGAAATCCATTACAAATATAGGTGATACTTTATTGTAATGGATTACGTGGTTACCATTTTTTAGGTTAAATGCTTGGTATTTCGTGGGGTACCTATGTAATTTTCATGTTTTGTACCTACTATCACGGCGGTATACAAGCAGGTACGCTCGTCTGATGCTGTGCAGACACCAGAATCTCATTCACGGCGGTGAATTATTCTATCTTTTCCCTCAAATGTCTAATAATTTAGCCATGTTACAAAAATATCTTTCACATTCTCATCGCAGTGTTTATTCTGGTCGTATTCTCAGCTACTGCTACTGAGCCCAGGGTCCGCTTATTTGTTAACAAATAAATCTCCGCATTGTTTACGATACGATGATTCCATTGTTTTAGTTATGTGGAAATCATCCTACGAACTATGCATAAAGGTACGTCGAGTATCCACTTTCACAGAAGGGCTAAACCCCCTTTCACCTACTTTAGTTATTTTCCACTTCAAGTAAGTACCTATACCATGTGGTTTTGATTCTAATCAAAGAAAAACAACATCGAGAGGTTCCTGGACTAAGTGCTTAGAATATATTCCGTAGGTATGTTTAACCTTTCTTGGGGTGACAATGCGTTTTATTGTAGATATAGTATACATATTATGTAGTTTGTTCGGCGGTTTAAGGATCAAGAGCCATAAAGACAAGCTGATTAGTTACCTGGAATGCAGCGGAGTGACTCCATACAGGGCTAAACATCTCGGATCTCCGAGAGACCTCCCCGAGAACCTACTCAACATTAAAGGTTTGATAGGATTCCTCGAGGAGCTGGGCTGGCAGGACTAGCCCACCCCCAACATATCGCGCAAGTCGTCGAGTTGCGGAAAATCGCCCGAATACAATACAATAGTTACCTATTGTGAAAAGAGCATAAGTAATTTCTAATATACCTATACAAAAAGCTAACGTAATTTCCTACGTAGGTACTGAGGTTCAATGTTAAATGATATCACTAAAATAGCAAATGCAATTAAAAATATTGGAGGATAGGGTTGCAATAATAGGGAATTTCCAACTAAAGCCCGACCAGAAATATATGATTATTGTCAAGAGGGCGCTGTTGTGTCTCATGTATAGGGTGACAGTTAGGTTTAGTATGAAAAATTTAGTTCCAGTGAAATTCCGCAATATGGCGCGAGATCATATATTAATGGTCAGGCTTTACATATGTAGTATTCAGCTGAAACTGTTTAAGACGTTTAAGTATACTATCCGGCCCGCAAACTAA